>NW_026614585.1:600000-1200000 GCF_030052815.1 Hevea brasiliensis
ATCTTCGATTGTGCGGCCAACCAATGATTTGCAGCTGCTAATCTAATAAGGAAAACAGTGTAATTGGATAATTAGATAATTGATTCAATAATATCAAATTATCTAAAGCTGTGATGGGGCCAGGGAATGTGCAGCTAAAAATGGCAATAAGCCAATAATGGTTTTGGATGGAACAATGACAAACATGAGTCGTTAGGCATCCAAAGAGGCAGTACCAAAGGTGGTTTGGGATGCTTGGTGAATAAGAGGGGATCAGCCCTCACGAGCTTTTGTTTCTTGGGCTAAAACAAGAAAATATGAAACCAAAGATAGAAATTTGGACACTGCATGGCATTCTTGCTGAGGTATTAGATTCAGACAGGACTTTCTGGGAT
The DNA here is from genome assembly GCF_030052815.1 of Hevea brasiliensis. Classification (NCBI taxonomy): domain Eukaryota; kingdom Viridiplantae; phylum Streptophyta; class Magnoliopsida; order Malpighiales; family Euphorbiaceae; genus Hevea; species Hevea brasiliensis. The sequence continues at coordinate 600,375 of NW_026614585.1, forward strand.
CTTGAAATTTACATTTGCTGGCATTTTGTCGTGGATGCTGATTCCTGCCTTCATTAAATTCACCAAACTATAATCCATGGAAACCAGAACCTAACCTTCGCATATTAAAGGTCATTTAAAAAAAAAAAACTTTTTACTCTCTAGATTCACCATCCAAACCAGCAGACAGCCCTAGGTAACTGGTCAGTCTTTCATTGCAACTCTTAAGAATGGATTCTGCATCCCCAACAGATTAGCTAATTTTGAGCAAAAGTTGTAACATGTTTGAACTAGCTCAAGGTAACTATCAATTGCCCCTTCCAACTAGTCAATGCCACCAACACGCTAGTCTTCTCCACAAATACAAGTATGCATCTCTAATTTAAGAGTTCCAAATAATCAATGAGCCTCAACTCAATGATACTAAATTCATCTCTAAAGTAAGGTCTCGAGTTCAAGTCTCATTCGGAATCAATTATATATATATATATTCAGCCACAAATATGGCAATCACAATCCACAAATATTGTTCATATTCAACTTTTTCTAGTGGCAGTAAAAGAAGTATTTCAATTGTATCGAGAAAAAAAAAAGCATCATTAATTTACTTCTAGCAAGTCATCCAGGTTTGCAGAAATCCACAAGAAGTTCATGCACTTTAAGACAGCACTAAATCACCTCTCCTCCTCCTTATCCTTGTTCTACTTCTCCTATTGCGGAGTCCAGAACAATCACTGCTGTCTTCACGCATCAAATCCCGAAATCGCATCACCATCAAAACCGTCTTCAATCTTTACAAATCACGAATGCATCGTCTTCACCCTCAGATGCCAATAGGCAAAGTCCAGATGACGTTGCCCAGAAACTCTTTAAACGACATTTTTTATTTTTTCTTTTTGGGCTTTGAACAATGGCATAATGGGTACGAGATAAGTAGATGGTACGTGCATAAATGTCGATGGGTTCACTGGCCTGTTGAAAAGAATCTATATTTGTAATTTGTATACTTGAAATCTTTATAGAATGGGTTTATAGAATAGCTGTTAATTTGTTATTGATGAGTAATTGTATTTTTTGTGAGTTGTTTCTTGATTTGTGTAATATGTTGATCATATGAGTTAACATATTGGAGATTTGTGATTTGGGCAAGCATAGTTATTAAAGGCTTAAGGTACATCAAGACGCTAAAGGTCCTAGAGCCTAAGTGCTGGGCACAAGGCAAGTGCCTGACGAGACAAGGCAAGGCAAGGCACAAAAATAATAAAATTCATAAAAATAAATTATATAAACATTATAAATTTAATTAATATAATGTTAATTACATATAAAGGTATATATAATTGTTAATCGGACAAAATACTAGAGTTAGCTCAATTCCTATAGGCATTAATAGATCATCTTAATATCATGTTAGAGCATTTATGGACGAGAGATCGCCTTAGTGCCACATTAGGGCATTTATGGGCGAGAGATTGCCTTAGTGCCATGTGAGGGCATTTATCGGGCGAGACATCACCTTAATGCCATGTTAGGGTATATATTAGGCGAGAAGTAGACTTAGTGCCTCGTTAGGGCATTTATTGGGTGATCGCCTTAGTGCCCTTTAGGGTATTTATTGAGCGAGAGATCGCCTTAGTGCCCCTTAGGAGTCTTTTAAAAGAGATAAGATAAGTAGAAGTCTTTATTGATAAAATTTGCATAAGTTACATATATTCCATGCTTGTGGAAGATTGCCACCACTACGATAAGCGATTTTGTAATAACCAGGGTGGATGACTTTAGATATAATGTAAGGACCTTCCCAATTATTGTCGAGCTTGCCGGCCCCGGCTTCCCCTCTTGAGACATCTACTCTCTTTATTACTAGATCTCCTACAATGAAAGATCGGTGTTTCACATTTTCATTATATAGCCGAGCCATCCTTTTCTTTTACTCAGCCATTCAAATGTAAGCGCGCTCCCTTAAGACTTTAGCTTGGTCCAGAATGAAGCGGAGACCATTTTTATTTGCTGTGATCTCAGGATTTTTAGTCCAAGCACTAAGAACAACGATTTCTACAGGAATAACAACTTCTAAACCATATGCCAAAGAGAAAGGCGTTTCTCCTGTTATCGATCTGAGAGTGGTTCGGTATGCCCACAAGACATATGGTAATTCATCTAGCCACCTTCCCTTTGCATTGTCCAGTCTTTTCTTTAAACCATTCAACCATTCAAAATGGTTCGATTAGTGACCTCGGTCATCTCATTTGGTTTGAGGATGATAAGTAGAAGCAAACTGAAGATCAATGCTCCACTCAGAATAAAAAGATCTAAACTTGAAACAACCGAACTGAGTGCCATTATCAGTAATAATTACTTTAGGAATGCCAAACCTGCAAAAAAATTTTGTCTAACAAAGGTAATTGCCTTATCAGTAGTAATCAGTTGTGAAGCTTTTGCCTTAGCTCACTTGGTAAAGTGATCAATGACCACTATAACATATTTTCTGGATTCTGAAGCCATAGGAAATGGACCCAGGATATTAATTCCCCATTGATAAAATGGCCATGAATTCCCAATAGCCGATAACTTTCTGCCAAAGCTTTAGGGATAAAGTTATGCTCCTAGCTTTTTTTGCATCTTCAAACCAATTCCTTAGCATCGTCCACTGTCGAAAGCCAGAAATACCCCTGCTTAAGAGCTTTTTAAGCAATGGTCGAAGCACCTTCATGACTACCACACAGACCTTCATATATATCATTCATAATAGCCATCCCTTCCTCAGGAGTGATGCATTTCAACCAAGGTTGCAAAAAGGACCTTCTGTAAAGCCATCCATCAAGTACACTATAACCAAAAGACTTTTGCACTATCTTCCTGCTTGAAGAGGATCCTCAGGTAATAACCCATTGTCCAGGTAATAAAAAATTGGGGTCATTGAAGTAGAAACAATATCAATTGGCAATGCCTCCTCCTGATCAATAGTTGGGACAGTAATCTCTTCCAAGGGTATAGGCTAGGTTAAATGCTGCTCACCTGAGGCTGCTAACTTGGCTAACGCATCAACTTCATTGTTTTTTGATCTCAGAATTTATAGGATGGTGACCTCTCTAGAATTAGATAGGATTTTTTGCATATATCTTTGAATTCTTGTCTCATACTTGGCAAAGTTTGAGTCCTTGACATGGAAATTACCCTGACATTGATTAGCAACCAATTGTAAGTCGCAAAAAATAGTAACATTTGGGATTCTTACCTCCTTTATAATCTGAAGCGTCATCAAGAATGCCTTATGTTCTTCCATGTTCTGCATAACGGAGCTTAATGTGGTAAGGCCCTTCCAGCACAATTTTGATTCTAGCTCCTATTGATCCGATAGCTCCATCGACCCAAACCTTCCGCTCTTCCCATACTTCCTTTTCCTCCTATACCGACGATGTCATTTCTACTACAAAATCAGCTAATGCGAGAGCATTGAGTGTCGTTCTAGGGACATATCTGATGTCGTATGCAACCAATATCACTGACCATGTAGCCAAGTGATTCAATGTCTCTGGTCGATGTAATATCTTTCTCAAAGGATAATTGATTCAGACTTTGATAGTGTGTGATTCGAGGTCTTAACTTTGTTGCTGCCGATAGTACTACAAAAGCAAGCTTTTCTAATGCTGGATAGTTGGGTTTGGCCACTTTTAACACATGATTGGTGTAGTATATTGGTCTTTGCTCTTTGCCTTCTTCCCAAACCAGAACCAAACTAATCGTTTCTTGAATGACTATAAGATACAAAAAGAAAACTTTGCCCAGCTTGGGTGAGTCAAGAAAAGGTGGGTTTAGTGAGAAAATCTTTTAACTCATCAAAAGTTACTTGGCAATTGTCACCCCTTTTGAAATGTCTTCACGCTTTTAGAGCTTGATAAAAAGGCAAACATTTTCAAGCCGAACAAGACACAAATCGACCCAAAGCTGTTACGCGACCATTCAACTTCTGAATCTCCTTAATGTTCTGAGGTGGTTTCATGTCCATGATCGCCTTAATCTTCTTTAGGTTAGCTTCGATCCCCCTTTTTGATACCATATAACCTACGAACTTTCCTACTTTAACTTCAAATGTACACTTTTTCGGATTTAATTTCATGCCTACTTTGTTCAATATGTCAAAAGCTTCTACAAGGTTCTTTACATGATTCTCCATCCTCTTACTCTCAATAATCATATCATCTACATACACTTCAGTTGTCCTTCCAATCAATCCCTCAAACATTTTATTCACCAAACGCTGGTAAGTAGCCCCTACCTTTTTTAATCTAAATGGCATAGCCTTATAGCAATACAACCTTGAGTCTGTGATAAAAGCGGTTTTTTCCTCATCATATGGGTCCATTTTAATTTGTTGATATCCCAAAATAGCATCGACTAGGGAGCACACAACATGTCCTGCAGTTAAATCTACCAACCGATCTATTATGGGCAAAGGATAATGGTCCTTGGTACAAGCTCGGTTGAGGTTAGTAAAGTCAACACACATTCTCCATTTGCTTTTAGACTTCTTAACCAATACTACGTTAGCTACCCAAGTGGGATACTTGACTTCTCTAATCAATTCGGCCTTTAACAACTTATTTACCTCATCTTTGACCACTTGCTGCCTATCTAGAGTGAGCTGTCATTTCTTTTGTTGAACTGGCTTGAAGGTCAGATCCAAGTTCAAACTATGCATCATTACAGAGGGATCGACTCCCCTTACTTGCTCTAGACTCTGAGCAAAAGTGCCAATACACTCCTTTAAGATGTTAATGACTGGCTCCCTATCTGGTCCCTTGAGAGCAGTGCCGAACTTAATGTGCTTTCCTAGGAACAACTATACATCTTCCACTTCATCAACCGACTCTGGAAAGATATGGGACTCTAGCTTCTTCAGGAGATCAATAGGGAAAATAGTCTTAGTAGCCACTTTGGCAGACTGCCTGTAACACTCTTGAGTTGATTGTTGACTTCCTCGAACTACAGCAACTCCTTCTGTTACAGGTAACTTCATGCAAAGGCAATCCATGTTAATCAAAATCCCATTACTATTTAAAATAAGCCTCCCTAATATGACATTATAAGATAAAGGAATGTCCACAACTACAAACTCAGCACAAATATTCCTCTGAAAAGTACCATCTCCTAACCTTATAGTGAGATTAACCATCCCTGCCACTGAAACTGTTTTATCTCCCAGTCCGACCAAAGGATTAGCTATCTTAGGGAGATCCTTCCTCTGTAATCTGAGCTTTTTATATATTTCAAGAGTGATCAAATTGACCAAACTACCGGTATCTATTAGAGTTCTCCTAACAGTGTACCTATTTAACAAAATATTTACCACCAAGGGGTTAGAATGGGGACATTTTACCTTCTCATAATCTTTTGTGCTAAAAATGATCGAATCTGAATATTAAGTTTCACTCTCCACTGAAAGAACTTTTAATCTCTCACTACTGTCCAGCGGTATCTTTCCTCGATACTTGCAATCATCTAGTCTTCTTGCAATGACATTAATAATGCCAATAAGCTCTTCCTTGAAAGCCTTGCCTAACTCCTTATTCGTTGAGCCCTCTTCTCGCCTACTTCGTGAGCAATCATCTCTAGCAAATTTTTTCAAGTTGCCATCTCTAACCAATCGCTCGACTTCATCCTTGAGTTGCCTGCATTCGTCAGTGGTGTGACCATGATCATCATGAAAGCGGTAGTACTTAGACCGATCTCTCCTCCTAGCACTCTTAGGCTTAAGCTTGCATGGCCATTTAACATCTTGACTTCTAGATCCACATGAGTACCTTTAACCTAGGCTTATTGAGAAACGTGTAAGTGCGGTAATGCTCCTTTCCCCATTTCGAATCATGATCCCGATTATAAGATTGCCTGTCACCACCATAGCTCCTCTTCTCATACCTCTTATCGTTATTCTGTGAAAATTGCCTCTCTTCCCTTAGAGTCGTTCGCTCATCATCAAGCCTAATATATTTATGAGATTGTTCCATTATTTGCTGATAATCCCATGTTGGATTTTTAATCAAGGAATCAACATACTTCATATCCCTAGCCCCTTTTTTAATCGCTTCACACGCTGTTTCATGATTGAGATTCTTAATTTGGATGGCCTCAATGCTAAATATGAAAATATAATCTTGAAGAGATTCCCCCTCCATTTGTTAAACCTTCCTAAGGTCAGAAAATAATTTTCTTAGCGAAATACTGCTAACAAACTTATCCCGAAATGAGCTTGCCAATTGATCAAAGCTTTCAACTGATCTCACTGGGAGTCATTGATACCACTTTTGAGCAAGCCCTGTTAGAGTGGTCGGAAAAACCCTACATAAAATGTAACTATTAATGTTTTATAGTAATATAGTGGTACAAAAATTAGCAAGATGACTTCTAGGGTTAGTGGTGCCATCACATTTATCTTAAATGGGCAATTTAAATTTTAGTGAAAAAATTTCAGTTAGTATCGCCTCACAAAGATGAGATTCATCTCCCATGCCGAAATCATTGTCATTGGAATGCTTTTGGTACTTTTTGATTGCCTGGGCAATCTTTTAACTTAATGCAGTATCCTCAGTATTAGATTCCTCCTCCTTGGAGTATTCCCATTTTGATTTGCCCTTATTGCCTCTAGATTTATCTTCTAGAGGATGTTCCCCAGGAAGCATTATTGGTGGAGTTAGAGGGGGAAGTGGTGGTGTTGGAATTGTTAGTGCATTTCCTCTATTAGATTGCTCATATTCTTTTCTTAAGAGTGCGAACATTGCCTCCATTTTTTTAATTTTCAAGAACATAGGGTCTTGGGAAGAGGCTGTGTTTCCTCTGTCGGAATTTCCTGATTGTGGACCACTAATGGAGCTTCTCCTCCCCTAGTCCAAGTCCCTACATTGTCAGCTATGGCCTCTGTGCCTGCTCTTCTAAAACACATGCTTGTCTCACCCATTAGAAATCAACAAAACTAGTTAACAAAAAGGACAAAACCTAAGAAAACAAGCAACAAAAATGAAAATAATCGAAAATGAGAATTTAGCCAAAAAGGGCATTGAATTTCTCACAAATGGTGCCACTGATGTTACTCAGAATCCTTGGGTTAAAACCTGATTGGATGTTGCTTGCAACTCAATATAAAAGATGAGGTTAGTGGCTGGGCTAAGCCACTCTGACGCTCAAGTCAGTAAATGCTAAGATAGCAAATACCAATAAAAAAAGGGTAAAAGAATTGCGTCCCTTCAATATTGTTCTGGTTTTTATTTATAGAGTAGAGAATAGTACATTTTTCATATTAATAAGAATTTTATGCTAACCGATTCCACTTTTTACGATGGTGCCAGCTAACATACCCTATATTTCCAGCTATAACATAGGACATGTTTTCATATCTTGCATCTCTATCTTACCTGATCACTCGTTCCGTTACCCAATCACATACTCATTTTGATCTCCTCAGATACCTCACCTCATTTGAACACTTTATTATTTGTCTGAACATCTAGTGTCTTAATTGAACACCTTATGTCCTACTTGAGTATCTAATGTTTAACCTTGGTTCGGGTTTCAAGACCCAAAAACCAATCAACTTAGATCAAATTTTTATTCGTATTATATCAATTTGTGTAATATGTTGATCATATAAGTTTAGATATTGTAGATTTGTGATTTGGGGAAGCATAGTTATTAAATGCTCAAGTCGCATCAAAGCGTTAAAGGTCGTAGAGCTTGGGTGCCAAGCACAAGGCAAGTGCTTGATGAGACAAGGTAAGGAAAGGCGCAAAAATAATAAAATTTATAAAAATAAATTATATAAACATTATAAATTTAATTGATATAATGTTCATTACATATAAAGGCATATATAAATTTTATAAACATTATAATATTATTTATTTTATTGCACCACCACCATATCAATTAAATTATATATATGAGCGAAAATTATCATTAAAATGCATTATACCAATTTTATTTTTAATCAAATATAATGTTAGAATAATAATTTTAATTTTTATTGCATTATAACTTCAATTTTACTATATACTTAATTTAATAATAGCTTACTAAACATAACTTAAAATAATTTAAATTGAATTTTATAAATTCATTAAAAATGATTATGTATTTATTATAAAGATATATATCTTTATTTTTAAATTATGCAAAATAGAATTAAAAAAAAATGTAAATGCAAAAGAGAAATAAAAAACCCTAAACTAGATTTAAGCCCAAAAATTTAAAAAAACTATAAATTAGTTTAGGCCCAACAACCATTAGGCTCACTAAGCTCACAATCACCACACAACACAGCCATATAACAAAGCCATTAAGCTCGACCCATCATTACTATAAAATACAGCCATATAAAGCCAATGTAAACACTAAACAACCACGTTAGGGTAGGTAACAGCCAGATTGTCTTCTTTTTCTTCGTTTTTCAGGGTTGCATGAACTTTTGCGATGCATGTTTGTGCCTTCACCTCACTTGGGGGTGCCTAGGCGCATCTAGCTTCTTACTGTGCCTGGGTGAGGTCACCCACCTTTCCCTGGATGAGGCACTAACCCGGTGTCCAATGCACCTTGCTGCACACCTTTGATAACTATTTGAGGAAGAAACCAGGGATTTGAGATTTGGGCAAGAAATTGGGCGCTTGAGAGCATACCAACGGTTTGAACCGAACCGTACTAAACCAGAATAATTTAGTTTGATTGATTTATCTCTTAATTTGGTTTAGTTTGATTTTTTTTTTATATGAAATTCTGTTTGGTTCGGTTTTGAACTGAGCTAACCAAATGCTCAACCCTGGTTCCAAAAAAAATGAGGCATATGATTTTGTTGGATTTATGGTTCTAACGAGAAAACAAAATTTGGACTACCAATAAGGTATTGTGGGGAGCCCCTAATCCAACCATGGGAAGTAGAATCATCACCCAAAAACAACACACGACCAAAGCTTTTCACGTCAATCCAGCTCTTCCCTTCTTCATCTAACTTATAAACCTTGAACCTAACTGTCCTCTGGTTCATATACTGCTCAAAGTGCTCAAAATATTCCTTACCAAAGCTCAGACTCTCTTCCCTAGTATCAATACTCAAACACATACCAACCAACAATAATTCATCAACGGACTCAACCAAATACTTATTGTCACCACCAAAAATAGGATTTGCAATTAAACTCAACCCTGTATTCAACCCCACAACCAGTCCTCCCAGTGCTGTCAACAGCATAAAATTTACCTTTGTAAACAATCACATCATCGTAAGGAGATGGCATATCTTTTATTATAGTCCATCTCCTATCACCACTTCTAAACATAGCCAATTTTCCGGAAAAATGAATGGTAAGCAACACAAAATTGCTTTCACAATTCAGCCATATCATTACCACTTTCTCCACGTATAGATTATTAGCATCACCGAAACACGGCGAATAGGGGCTTATAATCAACGTGATACAGAATATATTCTTGACCCAATTCACAGTAAGTTCAATAAATTCAAAACGCGAGGATAGTTTCTAGGTAAAGAATTTAACTGATACCTCGATAGGGGATTCAACAAGTGCTTTCTATCAGAGATATCCTCTTCGATTTTGACTAGCCAGCAATTTGGGGACGCTTGGTTATGGGACTCGGGTAAACCAATGCAGAATATAATGCGTCGAGAGAGGAAGAGACCGCATGGGGTGCGGGAGATTCCCTCGTTTGGAAGAACCGAGAAAGTGCCCGATAAGCGGCGAGGCCTTGGGGAGACAGAGGATCGCCATGAAGTGCAAACGGAACGGAATCATATGAGATCAATAGAGGTGTTGAGGCATCTGGAGATTTGTTCTAGGATGTCTTTTGGGAGCAGGGTCCATTCCGCCACTTGATGTCTGATTTTCCCGGAAATGGAGGGAAATTTTGAGAGAGTGAGGGAATGAAAATGAAGTCATCTGTACAGAAGGAGCTACGGGTTAACGATGAAGTGACTTTGAGAATGAGCTTATGATAGAATCTGGACTGGGTTGCCCAAGGCCCATAAGGTCGATGTTGGATTGAGGCCCATTTTTAATACAGAAAAAGTAAATAAATTTTTATTATTTAACCAATAGGAGATAATATTAAAAATTTTTTAGAAATTGAAAAAATAATTTAAAATTTCTTATGATTTCTTTGCTCCCCAAATTCAAAACTAATCAATCTTAAATTAAAATTAGACTATAGACTGTGATTTCTTCATTCCAAAATTCAAAATTAATTTTTCTATCGTTCATTATTTAATGGAGTTTGTGCATTATCTATAATTTATATCATATATAAATGTATAAAGAAGGGGTAACATTTGCTTTGATCAAAATTTTTTTTATTCTTAAAATTAATTATAATTATATTTTTATTATTTAAATTAATTTTAAAGTTTGTATCAAGTTAAAATTTTTAATTTTAGAATTAATATAAATTTAAAATTTTTAATCCTATTTATATTTAACTTTAATTAAATATAAAATTTTATAGAAAGTAATCAACTAAAATAAAAAAATTTAATAAATTAAAAAATAATTTAATAGTCTTACAATATAAGTAAAATACTTTATTAATATCTAAATTTTTAAATTTATATTTATAATTTGTTATTTATTATATATATTTAAAAATATTTTATTAATTGCATATTATTTTTTAAGTTAATTTTCATCTAAGATTTCTTTTATTGCAATAAAATAATAAATTAATATTTATAAAATTATGAATATTAATTAAAATGACATATTTTTAATGACTATAATTTATAAAAAAAAAGTAAAAATAATATAAATCATCCAAAGATTATTATTGATTTTAAAATTTATTAAATCAACAACTTAAAAGGAATTTTATTTAATTTTAATTAAAAATCAATACTAACAAAAAAAATCATTAAAGGCAATTAAATTTAAACCTAATTAATTTATTTGCATGTCTATCTATATTATTACAAATGTGATTTTTTAAAAATTTTTATTATAGAGCTAATATTATATCATTTATAAAATATTCTCTCTTACATTAATAATAATAATAATAATAATAATAATAATAATAAATAATAATAATAATAATAATAACATATTAATTAATTAAATTTATATTTATATTATTACTTTATTAATATTTTTTTTTATTTTTTTTTAACATTAAAAATAGTAGTATTTGTGATTCTTATTATTTTAAACGAAAAAAAGATAAGAATTAAAATTTTTTGTAAAAAAAGATATTATTTGTACACCCAATCATACTTAGTGCTAAAAAAAAAAAAAAAATTAAAGTTGAAACGAGAACGCACAAAACTATTGAAATTCTGACCAAATGATCAGACAATTGCCTCTGGAATCCGTCTTTAAAGCATTTTTGTCTTTTAAAGAGTTAGCATTCACAACGGAATAGGGTTTTTTAGGAAATAAATTCTATAGTGAATATCTGTTCTTCAGCACTTGTAACTACTAGAGCTTCATATCCGTTTTTTCAAATAATTTTTTTTTACATTAATTTAAATATGCGATTTCATTATGTAAGTTAACATTATTTTAAATTATAAAAAATTAAAATAAAATATATGCAAATGAAAATTAAAAAAAAATAAATTAATAGAATTTAAATGAATTAAAATCAATAAGATAATTTGTATTTATTATTAATTTATTTTAATTTTTAAACAATGTCACCTATTTATATTTTTAAAACTTATTATTACATTTTTATTTTATTACATTTAAGTTTATAATTAAGTTAATAATATAATACATAACTTTTATAACGTCCTGAATTTCTGAGCTCTTAACAGTACTATTTTCAATCCATAAATAGTACTATTTAAAGCCAATTTGAGGATAAAAAATGAAATAAAAATAAATTAAAATAAATAGTATAAAAATCAAAGTGACATTCGGGTTATGAAGTTAAATGTCATTATCGAAAAAGATTGACTATAACCCGATGAGGGACATTTTGATTATTTGACATTTAGAGTCGACTTTTGATCTAAATGTCTATTAAAATGAGTGACATTAAAATATTGAAAATGCATTAAAAATATGAAGTATTTATGAAAATTAATAAATGGACATAAAGGGAATTAAAGGATTTGATATAATTAAAATTAAATTAATTAATTTTAATTAAAAATTTTTAAGTAATTAAAATTAGACAACATATATAAAGGGACAAAAATAATTAAATAAAAAAAGCTATCATCTTCTTCATCTAAACACCTTGGCCGAACCCTTGGTCTTCTCTCCCTCTATTTTTCTTTCTTTCCCAAGCTTTATTTCTTTGATAAACTTCCATAAATTACTTAGTTCCCAAAACAAAAACTTGATGTTTGCTTATGGTAAGAAGATTGAAAGTGAAAGATTGAAGAAAAATTAAAGTTGGCAAGAAAGAGAAATAGCTAAGTAAGGTTAGTGCAAATTCTTATCTTCCATCTTCTTCTAACCTTGAAATTAAGTAGAATTATGAAGAAATTAATTGGAAAAATGAAGAAAATATGCACGAAACATAGAATTTCGATTAGCTTTGGTGGTTTGGGGTTTTGATGGTTTTTGATGAAATTAAACTTGTTTACTAATGTTATTAGAGATGTTTGCATAAATAATGATTGAAGTTGCATGTATTGTATTAAGTTGGGAATTGTGAAAGTTAGAGTTTTGAACAAATTTGGGGATTTGACACTATGATGTACAAATGATGTGTTTAAGGTCAATTATTGACTAATTGATGTGTGTTGGTTGTGATTTGAAGTTGGTTGTTGAGTTGAATTGAAGAATTGGAAGTGTGACTTTTGTGCAGGAATTCTAGACTTCTGAGTCCAGTTGGTTTATATGACTATAAGTAGAGCTACATAGCTACAATTGGTGTGAGGTTAATTGGAGATGAAAGCTAAGACATAAAGCTAGAAATTTCGTGAAGGAAGGTTGTTCAGAAACTGACCACAAATTGCCCTAAGTTAGGCTTGAATTCGAAATTGATGTTCTGGACCTGGTCAGAAATGACTATATGAACAGTGTTTAGTAATTTATGCATAACTTGCACTAGGAAACTCTAAATGACTTGATTCTTGAACCGATAGAAATCTGATATATAAGAGAACATTTCATATGAAGAAATCGAAGCCAAATTATGACCCTAACTCAACCAATTTGCTAAGCAAAGTTAGTCTATCAAAGCTGCCTGGAGTAAACCTGAACCTGGAAATCCTGAACTTAGGGTATCTGACCAGTTGTGGCAAAAATGCCATAACTTGAGCTACAAAATTGCAAATGTAGTGATTCTAATGCCAAAATGTTCATAACATATAGAACTACAAGTTTTGTGTTTTGTCCAGAACCCATATCATAATGCATCTTGAAGAAATTGTTAGGAGAAGTCAGGAATTCCCAACTTAGAAATTCCTACACGGGAACCATTTTGCCCTTTTGACCCCAGAATAGTAATTATATCATAACTTTCACTAGAAAATTCCAAATGGGATGAATCAAAATGATTTGAGAACCTAGGAATTAGGGCTCCAACTTTGGTTTAGAAACCTTACTCAAATTTTGAGTGTGAGACGTTTACATATTAATTGTAAGATAGGCCTCAAACCTGAAATCCTATAGTTCCAAGATCCAGGAGTCCAGGTTTGTTAATTAGCCATAAATTACTTTGCACAATTTCAAATTTAGTGATTCTTGAACCTGTGTAACCATGAGACACAGGAGAAAAACTCATATGAAGAACACCAAGTCAAATTATGCCTATAACTTGTCCAAATAGCTTGACAATTTTTAGTTCCAAAATCTGCCTATTCTGGAACAGTATTGGTCATTGGACCAGTACTTGGTAAATTGACCATAACTAGAGCTACAAAACTCCAAATTGGATGATTCATAAGGGGATGGTCAAAATACTACTGTAGCTTGGCCTAATATAAGAGTAAAATCAAGATTGAAATTCTAGAATTTATGATGTGAATATTGTTAGTAGTATGGCCTAGAGCATATCATTTAGTATGTATCTTGTACATGTTTTATTAATAAAAGGCATTTTCACTTTTTCGTTTACATAATATATTTATGTGTAATAGAAAAGGTCCATTGATTTTTTGTTAGAAATTCTATTCTTAAGTTGTTAAGAATATGAGTCATAGTATTTCTAGCACAAAGTATCATAAATTGGTTCACAATCAAGGATACTTTACAATAAGGACATGACTTATCCAGAAAGATTGTAATCATATTTGTTCTCAAGTTATTTATATGAAATGTGAATAAGATGGAATGGTGAGTCTCATACCATATAACAAACATGATAGGCACTTATACATGATAAGTAGGCCGAACCAGTGACATTTATGACAAGCACTTGTCAATGTATTGTCATAAATCATATCAGTGCATATAATCTTTAGACCTAAGATAGCACAGTTATCTTGTATATAGGTGGTTTGAGTTTGATACTACTTTCATACTTGTACTGTGTATGGGTATATGGGCATGTGTTGGCTCCTACTAGTTATATATGGAGGTAGGTGTTGATCAAGATGGAATCTGTTACCCTAAGTAAATAGGGATAAAATTCTATGTTCATTTAATTGTTCTTGATGTTTCAAGTTCTTGGCCAGGACAGATAGATTTAATCAGAAAAAAGTTTCTGATGAGAAAATCTTTTTAATCAAGAACTGGAATTAAAAGAGAACATAATATTCATAGCAAATGGGGTTTGACATAAACCATGACTCCAGCTCAAATTGAGATTTTGTAACAGAGAGATTCTAGTGCATGGTAACATATGATTATAGGTTCATTTAAGGTAAACCTTATTACTAATTGGGTGGCCATGGCATGCTATGCTAGGTATTAACCATGGTCTATGAGGTGCATAAAATGATTTAGAGAAATCATTTATGGTAAGTAAGAGTTCTGATGATATTAAGAGTTGATATCATGTCTCATTGCCAATTATTGATGAGCCTAGTAAGTCACACACATACACAAGTAATCACCAAATTAAATATGATTTAATTCATTAATTAAAGAGTTTAATTGATTAATTAAATAGTTTTGGTTTGTAATTAGATTGCAAAGTCCCTAGCATGGCTTGAAACCAAATCTAGGTTATTGGATGTATAGTATAAGTTAAATTTATATTTAAAGTATTTAAATATGAATTTAATTATGAGAAATTATTTAATAGAGATTAATTAATTAATTTATATTTGATATAAATTGATTAGAAGAAGAGAAATAATTATTTTGGGTTGAGAACTCAAAATTAAGACACAGGGGTATTTTGGTCATTTCATAGGGTGACATGTGGCACCATGAGATGTTGACACATGGCACTACACATAAGCTTTCCATATGTCTTTTAATCATGTAAAATGATCAAAGTCAAGATTAAATATAGGTTTGACACTTGGCACAATGTGATTAGGTCAATTAAACCTAGAGCTAATCAGAAGGTGACATGTGGCAAGGGTTTTAAGTGGTGACCTAGCTATATAAGGAAAAGGATGAAATAAAAAAATACAATATGCTCATTCATCCAAAGGTGCCGCCACCCTTGCCTTTCTCTTCCTCTTTTTTTCTTCATCTCTCATCAATTCAAAGAGAATTGCCAATATTATCTTGAATTAAAATTGCTAGAAATTGTTTCTAGTGTCCTGTATACATCTGTAATCTCTCAAAAGGCAAAACTTGAATTTCTAATTGATTGGAAAGGCTTGAGAAGCTATTCAAGGGGCTGCCATTGGTGATTTTGATGTGGACAAGCTAGAGGGACAATATCTGGTGTCCTAGGCGCATCCCAAATGTGCCAAACATACTGCAGTGCATCAAAAAGGTAAGTGCACTTGTTCTTGATCTAATCTAGGGTTCTAATGAATTAATCTGTTTATTCTAAAATTTTAAATGGAAAATGTAGATCCAAAAACATATTAAAAGAGTTTTAATATGCTATTTATCATTGAAATCAAATAGATAAAATGAATCTTGCATGATGCATGTGACCCTAGATGAAAAATGTTTGAATTCAATGATCTAAACTTATATTTTCATGCTTCCGCTCCTTCAAATATGTATTTGGAACAAAAATGATATGAAGTATAAATACTAATTTCCCATGTATGCCTAAACATTTATGTATGGGTTGGATGGATTGGCATGCCAGTAGGGTTGTGTTTTGCAGTACTGCTTATGGCTTTTGTGCCATTCTGTTATCATGGCTCTTATGCCATTTTGTGATTATGGCTTCTAGCCATTCTATTGCATTATGATATACATGGCTTTATGCCCTATTGATATTATGACTTTTTAGCTATTCTGTTGCATATCTGGTTGACATTATGTGTCCCATGGTATGACTGCCTGAGACACAGATATGTCCAATGCTACTAATACTCGCTTATCCAATCCAGTCAGTCTGTTATAGGTTACTTGGGCATCAAAATGGGGCATGAAAATTAAATGAGAAATAAATAAATAAATAGAAAGATCTATAAAACCAATATCATTGAAATGTTATTATAAATGTATCTCTTATGACCATATAACCTTAAATTTATTATTTTGATATGCTTAGCTTATTTTTATATTATTATTGCACCACTAAGCGTTATGCTTAGCGTGTTGGTTTTTCCATGCGTAGGTACTGGAGATAAGGTTTAGTAGATAGTGGACTGAGATTGGAGGGCAGATCTACCAGAGTATCGTGTCACTTCACCATCACATTTTGGTAGGGCCTACAAGAGTCATGCTAATGTATTTTTTTTATATTGTAATTAAGCATAAATTTTATAATGTAAATCATACAATTATATAATTAATTTGTATATGATGTAAGTTAATAAATTTGCGAATTTCATGTATGAATGAGCTTGAATTTGACATGGATCAAATGAGAAAATGTTTGGAAAAATTTTAGTGTAAATGATGATGATGATTGATTTGAACTTATTGGAAATGGAGATTGAATTTGAAAATGTTGATGAGATTTTAAACAGTTGATTGTGATTAACAAGGCAATTATTAAATAAATAAGGGAAACTCCGTCCGTTTCTCCATTTAAAATTTGAGGATTTATTTAATAATGGAAAACAAAATTTATAATGAATAAAGTAAGACTATATAAAGTGCTCTAGCATATAATGTAACAGTCCTTACTCGGTTACACTGTAAATCGGGTAAGGGGTGTTACATTTAGTGGTATTAAAGCTATGGTTTAGGTGTTCCTAGACCTAGATAAATAGAAAGACATAGAGTACAAGTCATGCATTGCATCCAATAAGAGTCGAGGTAACACTAATGCAGATATGTTTCTCTATTGTTTTTTATAATGTAAATCATACAATTATATAATTAATTTGTATATGATGTAAGTTAATAAATTTGCGAATTTCATGTATGAATGAGCTTGAATTTGACATGGATCAAATGAGAAAATGTTTGGAAAAATTTTAGTGTAAATGATGATGATGATTGATTTGAACTTATTGGAAATGGAGATTGAATTTGAAAATGTTGATGAGATTTTAAACAGTTGATTGTGATTAACAAGGCAATTATTAAATAAATAAGGGAAACTCCGTCCGTTTCTCCATTTAAAATTTGAGGATTTATTTAATAATGGAAAACAAAATTTATAATGAATAAAGTAAGACTATATAAAGTGCTCTAGCATATAATGTAACAGTCCTTACTCGGTTACACTGTAAATCGGGTAAGGGGTGTTACATTTAGTGGTATTAAAGCTATGGTTTAGGTGTTCCTAGACCTAGATAAATAGAAAGACATAGAGTACAAGTCATGCATTGCATCCAATAAGAGTCGAGGTAACACTAATGCAGATATGTTTCTCTGTTGTTTTAGTTTAACTCATGGACCATGAATCATAAAGGGTCATTGAGGAGGACATTGAAAGTCATGCCCCTGCTCGAAAGGGTGATAGAGACAGGCGAGAGCCAGCTACATAGGCATCAAGAGAGCCTGCTCAGCCTCAGCAGCAGTTCTTTCAGCAGATGGCTGATTTGCTTAAGCTTGTGACTGGGACTCAGACACAGTCTGCAAAGAAATCCCCTATGGAGAAGCTCCATAAGTATGGGGTGGTGGATTTGAAGGGAGCAAAGAAGGATGATCCTACCGCTACTGAACAATGGTTAGAGAGAACAGAAAGGATTTTTCAGCAGTTGCACTGTATTCCAGAGCTAAGTCTAGAATGTGTAGTCTCCCTTCTGCAAGAGGATAAGTATCAGTGATGGGATACGGTATCCAAGGCAGTGCAGCCTACAGCAGTGACCTGGGAGTATTTATTGGCTGAGTTCAAAAAGAAGTATATTAGTCACAAATACTTGGAAGCTAGAAGAAGAGAATTCATTAACTTAAGGCAGAGGCAGCTCACAGTGTTAGAGTATGAACGAGAATTTGTGTGGTAAAGCCACTATGGCCATGAGATTATGCCTATAGAGGGGGATAGGTGCAAGAGATTTGAAGAAAAACTAAATGACAACATCAAGCTGCATATTACAACTCTGAGGATCACAGATTTTTCACAATTAATTGCGACAGCTCTAAATGTTGAAAGGGTTAGAATCAGTGAGCAGAGTCGTAGAGACAAGCACTATAAGAGAGGTCCGGTGCCACACCTTACTCCCTCGTAAGATGTAACATGATCCCGTAGTACACCTAATGAATTACAGTACTTCGCCTACCAATAACACATTATATATACTACAAGGGATTTTAAAACAATTTTCGTGAAATTTAAATCATCGCTTAGAATCTGGTGTTATAAAAATTTTTTTCAAAATTTCGGCAAAGTGCCGGCTGTGTTTTGAGAAAATAGTTCTTCAAACCTGAAAAGGAAAACACTCCTAATATGTTTTCTCAAATACAACTCCAATAACTTCATTTCAACTCACAATTCAAATCTCAATAATCAAATCAATTCACTTTCAAACCAATCTCATCATAAAGAATATTTCATTGATTACAAGACTCAACATTAATATTACAAAACTATTCAGGTAAATGAAATCTCAAATTTTCATTTATAATAATTTATATTTAATTACATACCAAAATATTTTACAAGAGTTTTTATACAACTGCTCATATAATTTACATACATATTATTACATGCATACATCAAAACCTATGTACATGGGTATACCTATGATATACCTGGAGCTGATCTAAATGTGTCTTCAAAGAAGCTTACTCAATTGCTCTATGCTCTTTTCACCTGCGATAGCATACAAAGCTATCGCTGAGTGGTGAACTCAGTGGTGCACAATTATAATTTAAAATATAATACAATATACCTTAACAAAAATTACAGCAAATAATTTGGAAATCTGGATACTCATCAAATTCCAAAACTCAAATTATTCATTGCTAATAACATAAATCATTTGTATGAAAAGACTTTGATTGTGAAATTCAATTTATCAAATCACAACCGAACATTTTAGGTAATTCCAACAAAATCAATTATACATAAATCATAATTGAAATCGCAATTCTTTACTATTCAAAACCATTCTTTATCTCACTAACTATGCAAGACTAATCCGAAAGGCCCATCTTTCGGGTGATTCTAACTCCCTATGGTTAGGGAGGTCGAATCGAATTCTAACTCCCTATGGTCGGGGAGGTTGAATCATCGTGCACAGTACACACCACAATAATGAATCTTCCGCAAGGGCCATAACATAAAAAACTTAGATCTAACCTCTAATAAGAGGAGAATCTAAGCCTGTGCACGTACCATGGTAATCAAAACACAACTAACTCCATTGTCTTCTCAACAAATGAGAGAGACGAGTAATAACCTAGTCAAGCATCTATAGTGAGATATAAAACAATATCACAATCCTTTTAGTGAGCATAAATCACAATACAATTCGATTCAAAGTCAATACCAATATCCAATAATTTTTATGCTCATCACAATTCAAATTATAAATTTGCATTTTTCCATGCAAATTGCCCATCACAATTCAAAACATGTTCTATCACAATTTTCCAAAACATAATTTATTCAATTCACAACAATACTTAATACTTGTGGAAATACATTTCACAAAGCTAAATTCATACATACTATAATAATTTCAATAATCATTTAATTAAATCCAATGCTTGTTAAACATAATACATAAGAAAAATATGTCATTTAATCATATGAAATATTCAGAACAAAATTAGTTAAAAACTAGTTGAGCACAAACCTGATTTGAGTCGCTCCTAGGCCTTGACTCAATGTTCCTTATGCTTCTCAATATCCTTATCAACTTAAACACACAATTTAAAGTGTTTCAAAGTATTTCAGTACTCAATGAATTTGTTTTCAACTATAAAATCCAATATTTAAATTTTCTTGGTACTTTTTCCTTCAATTCATTTCATTAGTCAACTTATAATGTTGACCCTTGATGCACTCTAAGTAAGTCAATTCCAATATTACCAATATGTCACATTTTATAGCCCTTTAGTGTTGGTATATGTTACCAAATTCATTTTCAAATGTATTACATTTTATTGCAATTTATCGGATTTCAGTGTATTATTTTGACCTAGCCAGATGACCTAGTTTCCTCGATTTTCGAGTTTTGATCCAAACTATAAACTTGTAGGTCTATGTCTTATTGCTCATGAGGCAAAATTTCAGGTCATTCTGAGTTGTGTAGACCAAGATATGGTCAATTTACCAATGCTGGACAGAATGCACTAAAATGGTAGGCTTAGGTCATTTTTAGGTCACTTTTGGTTCGGCCAATTTTGGTACCTGAAATTGTGCAAGCTCTTTGGATTGGTTTTGGTCATTTCTGGGCTTTGATGTCTTCATAAGAATTGTAGATCTATGTCTAAGCTATTCATGGTAAAAAATTTCAGGTCAATTGGACCTGTTTTGAGTGAGTTATGGTCAAAACACTAACTGCTGCCTAATTGGTCAATTTTCAGGCTTTCAAGTCACTAATCCGGATTTGGTCATTTTTCAAGTCACCTTCTAGGCAGAATTTAGGTAGGCTTTCTTCATGAAAGTTGGCACATTTTGTGCCTAGTTTCACCTCTAATTGGCCTCATGCCAATTGGAGTTACACACTTAGGGTTATAGGCTCATTTGCACACTGCCCTCAACATCCTTTTCAAACACCAAACCAAACAAAAGTTTACCAATTACATCTTCACTTCCCATAGCATTCTGTATTTGGCACTAACCAAAACCATTCAATTCTCTACATTATAGTTCAACTTGGACAGAATATAACTACTTCAAATACACCAAATGCAGTCACCATTCACAAAGTTCAATCCCAACAATATATACACATAAATACTTCTAATTATCACACAAACTTCCATTATCAAATTACATACCTATCACTGCTATTCCACACACATATATGCTGCCATTCTTTTGTACAATATTTCAACAACATTTCATGAATTTGAACCTTATCAATTTCCATTTTGAGGCTGCCCAAAAATTACACATACACATCAACTTCCATTTTCACTTTTCAAGCTTACAAATCAAACTTTATACATGGAATTTAACTTCAATATAATTAAACATTTAAATCAACACCCCAAATCACCAATTACATGAAGAAAACAAGTTACATATTAAACTTCCATGGCTGTCAAAATGGAGCAGCACCCTAACTTACCAAACTTCAACTTTTCTTCTATATATCAACTTATCTCAACACCCACACAAACTTTAACAAAGAAAAGTTGAAGAAATGGATACTTACCCCTTGTGAGCTTGACCAAACTTCACATATTCCTCTTGAAATTACTATCAAATTCTTGTTTGCAAGGTGGGGATAAACTTTAATGAAGACAAGTTGTGGAAAGCATGGCTTGATCATGGAGATTTGAGCTTGGGAAGTGGGTGGTCATGGATCAAAGCTTGGGAGGATTTTTGGCTGGTTTGTTTGGGAGGTTGAAGATGACAGATTTTCTGTCCCAATATACTATATTATATGTCCATTAACTTCACTTAGTGGAGTACTAAGTATGGTTAAAGTATTAATTAATCCAAAGTTTCCAATTTCTCACATTTTCCTCATATCTTTTACTATTTAGATTATGTACCACCATTTTAATTTTTCATGACATTTTCCAAGTGTAATATCATTTATTTTTAATGAAAATTTAGGTTAAAATGCAACTCGTCATGTCAAATGACCACAATGCCCCTATTTGGATTGCATTCCTGATGTTTCGATAACGCCGAGTTTTGTCGTTTTCTCGATTTCTTGTTTTTCTTTGTACTAATTAATTAATTTTTTTTGATATTTCTAATGACATTTATACTTTAATAAGTCTTTAATTATGTTTTGAAACTAAATTCTGAGGGTTCCTTGCAGTCCTGGGTCGGCTATTGCCTGCGCCGTAACTTCCTCGTGCGGTCACCCATCGCTGCGGTGCTGGCTTGTTTAACTTAGTTTCATTTCATTGCTATTATTTTTCCTTCGTTTTTCTTATATTTTCTTTTCTTGTATTTTATTATTTTATGTCTCTTCACTAATATTTAAATATAATTTCAAGCATCTTAGTTGTCCGGACAAACACTGTCACCGGAACAGTAGAATACACTACCGAACATAGGGGTGTTACATCTGGGTTAGGCAAGTTCTTCAGCTACATCTAGTAAGAAGCCTAAAGAAGCCTAGAACCAGACTCAGAGTTAGGGTTAGTCACAAAGGCCCAAATCACAGTTTACACCGAAGAGAGGTCCGTCCACTCCTTTAGTGGGCAGTTCTCGAGGAACGGTGGGCAGGAGAGCAGCCCCAGTAGCTTCAGCAGCATGCCCACATTGTGGTAAGTGGCACAGAGGGCAGTGTTGGCAGTTGACTGGAGGGTGTTTTAAGTGTGGAGCTACAGATCATTACGTGAAGGATTGCCCCCAGAGGAGTAGTTCAGCAGCTCCAGCACAAGCTGACAAACCTGCCCCTACAGCTCAAAGGGGTAGAAAACCTGGTAGAGCAGAGGTGGCTGGCAGTTCATAAAAATATGCATCTGAGACTATAGAGAGGCTAGAGGCTAGGGCACCGGCATGTGCATATGCCATGAGGGCACAGGAGGAACAAGATGCTCTGGATGTGATTAAGGGTATATTCTCACTCTATGACATGTCTATTCATGCATTGGTAGACCCAGGTTCCACACATTCCTACATTTGCATTAATTTGCCTGTGGAAAGGGGTATTCAAGTAGCAGAGAGTGACCAAGATATTATAGTCACTAACCCATTAGGCCACAGTGTGGTGGTAAGTAAGGTCTACAGAGGTTGCCCTTTGAGGATTCAGGAGTATGAGTTCTCGGCAGACCTTATTGAATTACCCTTCCATGAATTTGATATGATCTTGGGGATGGACTAGTTGTCACATCACTAAGTAATCGTTGATTGTAGATTGAAGAGAATTACGTTGAAAACTCCTGAAAATGAAGAGATCACAGTTGTGGGTGAAAGGACAAATTTCCGGTCTAATGTTATATTAGCGACTGCTACAAGGAGACTGATAAGGAAGGGTTATGAAGCCTACCTGGCGCATGTTGTTGATACCAGGAAGGTTGGGTCTAGTTTCCAGGAGATACCCACAGCGTGTGACTTTTTGGATGTGCTTCTAGAAGAATTACCTAGTTTACCACCGGAAAGAGAGGTAGAATTTGCTATAGAGGTGATGTCGGGTACAGCACCAATATCAATTACTCCTTATAGGATTACACCCACTAAATTGAAGGAGCTAAAAATCCAATTACAGGAGTTTCTGGATAAGGGGTTTATATGCCCCAGTGTGTTACCATGGGGAGCATTGGTGTTATTTGTGAAGAAAAAGAATGAGATATTGAGATTATGCATAGATTACCGGCAGTTGAACAAAGTAACAGTGAAGAACAAGTATTCGTTTCCCAGAATAGATGATCTGTTTGATCAGTTAAAGGGAGCAGGTGTTTTCTCTAAGATTGATATCAGATCAGGGTATCATCAGCTGAGGATAAAGAATGAAGATGTGCCTAAGACTACATTCAGGACCCAGTATGGGCTTTATGAGTTCCTGATGATGCCATTTGGGTAAACAAATGCACCAGTAACATTTATGGACCTTATGAACCCTATCTTCCATCTTTACTTAGATCAGTTTGTAATGGTCTTCATTGATGACATACTAGTGTATTCCAAGAATAGAGAGGAGCATGATGAGCATCTGAGGATTGTTCTACAGACTTTGAGAGAGAAGAAACTATATGCTAAATTGTCAAAGTGTGAATTCTGGTTGGATGAGATTGCTTTGCTTGGACACATAGTATCAGCTGATGGGATTAGAGTAGATCCCAAGAAGATTAAAGCTGTTGTGGAATGGAAGCCTCCTAAGAATGTGACAGAAGTCAGAAGTTTCTTGGGATTAGTTGGATATTATAGGAGGTTTGTGAAGGGGTTTTTCTTGATAGCAGCTCCACTGACCAAACTGTTGCACAAGAATGTAAAGTTTGACTGGAATGACAAATGTCAAGCCAGTTTTGAAAAATTGAAGGCTATGCTTACAGAGGCACTAGTGTTGACACAGCCGGTATCAGGGAAAGGCTTTGTAGTCTATAGTGATGCCTCTCATAATGGGCTTGGGTGTGTTCTGATGTAAGAAGGGAAAGTGGTTGCTTATGCTTCTAGGTAGCTGAAACCACGTGAAAAGAACTACCCTACCTATGATCTAGAATTGGCAGCCATAATATTTGCATTGAAGATATGGAGGCACTAATTATATGGTGAAAAGTACTGCATATACATAGATCACAAGAGTCTGAAATACTTGCCAACCTAGAAGGAACTCAACCTGAGGCAAAGAAGATGGATTGAGTTCTTGAAGGACTATGATTGTGTGATTGATTATCACCCTGGGAAGGCAAATGTGGTAGCAGATACTTTGAGCAAAAAGTCAATAGCAGCTTTGAGATCCTTGAATGCTTGTTTGTTGCTAGCATCAGATGGAGCTATTTTGGTTGAGTTATAAGTAAAGCCAAATCTGCTACAGCAGGTATAAGAAGGGCAGAAACTGGATGAAAAATTGATGAATATAATTGGCAGAATCAAAGAGAGGAAGGAAACTAGATATGAGATGAAAGAAGATAGGTGCTTGTATTATAAAGGGAGAATATGTATACCAGATGATGAAGAATTGAAGAAGAACATCCTGAAAGAGGCGCATAGTAATTTTCATGCTATGCATCCAGGGAGTACTAAGATGTACCATGGTTTGAAATCTTACTATTGGTGGCCCGGTATGAAGAAGGATATTGCTGACTATGTAACTAAATGCTTGACATGTCAGCAAGTGAAAGCAGAGCATCAAGTTCCATCAGGTTTGTTACAGCCCATAACTATACTTGAATGGAAATGGGATTGGGTCACAATGGATTTTGTTAGTGGTCTACCTCTCACATAGAAGAAGCATGATGTAATGTGGGTAATAGGAGATAGGTTGACAAAGTCAGCTCATTTTCTACCAGTTAGAACTAACTACTCACTGAAAAAGCTAGCAGAACTGTACATCAGTGAGATAGTTAGGCTATATGGAGTCCCAATTACCATTATATCAGACAGAGACTCAAGATTCACCTCCAGATTTTGGAAAAAGCTAAAGGAAGCCTTGGGTACACAACTGCACTATAGCACAACTTTCCATCCTCAAACTGATGGACAATCAGAATGAGTGATTCAGGTAACCTTTAAGACTTAGTGAGTTAGTATTGTTATTAAAAGATGATGGTAATAACATGAATTATATGATAGGTGCTTGAGGATATGCTTCAGAGTTATGTTATAGAATTTGAGAGAAGTTGGGACAAATACCTCCCACTGGCAGAATTTGTATATAATAATAGTTATAAAGCTAGTATTCAGATGGCTCCTTAAGAAGCCCTATATGGGAGAAAGTGTAGAACACCATTGTGCTGGACAGAACTTAGAGAAGATAAAATGGTGGGACCAAACTTGGTGAGATAGACTGAGGAGAAGCTGAAATTGATCAAAACTAATTTAAAAGCTACCTCAGACAGACAAAAGTCATATGCTAATATGAAGAGAAAGGATATAGAATATGAAGTGGGTGAGAAAGTACTTCTTAAAGTATTACCGTGGAAGAAAGTACTGAGATTTGGGAAGAAGAATAAGTTAAGCCTTAGATTTATTGGCCCATATGAAGTCATTGAACGTGTGGGACTAGTAGCCTACAGGCTAGCTTTACCACCAGACCTAGATAAGATCCACAATGTGTTCCACGTCTCAATGCTAAGGAGATATAGATCAGACCCTTCACATGTCATATCAGTAGAGAAGATCGATGTGCAACTAGATTTGACATATGAAGAGGAACCAGTGAGGGTCCTAGCTCGGGAAGTCAAGGAACTACGAAACAAGCAAATTCCATTAGTGAAAGTACTTTGAAGACATGATAATACTGAAGAGGCTACTTGGGAGAGTGAAGAGACGATAAGATAGTAGTTTCCTCAACTGTTTGCACTAGGTAAATTTCAAGGACGAAATTCTCTTTAGAGGGGAAGGTTGCAACGTCCTGAACTTCTGAACACTGAATAGTACTATTTTCAGTCCATGAATAGTACTATTCAAAGCCAGTTTGGGGATAAAAAATAAAATGAAAATAAATTGAAATAAGTAGTATAAAAATCAAAGTGACCATCGGGTTATGGAGTTAAATGTCATTATCGAAAAAGATTGACTATAACCCGATGATGGGCATTTTAGTTATTTAACACCTAGAGTAGACTTTTGACCTAAATGTTTATTAAAATGAGTGACATTAAAATGTTGAAAATGCATTAAAAATATGAATTGTTTATGGAAATTAATAAATGGACATAAAGGGAATTAAAGGATTTGATATAATTAAAATTAAATTAATTAATTCTAATTAAAAATTTTTAACTAATTAAAATTAAACAACATATATAAAGGGACATAAATAATTAAATGAAAGAAAAGCCATCATCTTCTTCCTCTAAACACCTTGGCTGAACCCTTAGTCCTCTCTCCTTCCTCCATTTATCTTTCTTTCCCAAGCTTTGTTTCCTTGATAAACTTCCATTAATTACCTAGTTCCCAAAAAAAAAAACTTGATATTTGCCTATGGTAAGAAGATTGAAAGTGAAAGATTGAAGAAAACTTGAAGTTGGCAAGAAGAAGAAATAGCTAAGTAAAGTTAGTGCAAATTCTTGTCTTCCATCTTCTTCTAACCTTGAATTAAGTAGAATTATGAAGAAATTAATTGAAAAATTGAAGAAAATATGCATGAGGGAACAACATAGCATTTCGGCCAGCTTTGGTGGTATGGGGTTTTGATGGTTTTTATGAAATTAAACTTGTTTATTAATGTTATTAGAGATGTTTGCATAAATTATGATTGAAGTTGCATGTATTGTATGAAGTTGGGAATTGTGGAAGTTAGGGTTTTGAAAAAATTTGGGGATTTGATGCTATGATGTGCAAATGATGTGTTTGAGGTCAATTATTGACCAATTGACGTGTGTTGGTTGTGATTTGAAGTTGGTTGTTGAGTTGAATTGAAGAATTGGAAGTGTGACTTTTGTGCAAGAATTCTGGACCTTTGAGTCTAGTGGGTTTATGTGGCTATAAGTGGAGCTACATAGCTCCAATTGGTGTGAAGTTAATTGGATATGAAACCTAAGACATAAGGCTAGAAATGTCATGAAGGAAGGTTGCCCAGAAACTGACCACAAATTGCCCTAAGTTAGGCTTGAATCCAGAGTTGTTCTTCTGGACCTGGGTAGATATAACCATATAAACAGTGTTTAGTAATATATGCATAACTTGCACTAGGAAACTGCAAATGACCTGATTCTCGAACCCATGGAAACTTGAGACATAGGAGAACATTTCATATGATGAATGTGAAGCCAAATTATGACCCTAACTCAACTAATTTGCTAGGCAAACTTAGTCCATCAAACCTGCTTGGACTAAACCTGAACCTGGAAATCCTAAACTTATGGTATCCAATCAGTTGTGGAAAAAATGCCATAACCTGAGCTATACAACTGCAAATGTAGTGATTCCAATGCCAAAATGTTCATAACATATAGAAATACAAGTTTTGTGTTTTGTCCAAAACCCAAATCATAATGCATCTTGGAGAAATTATTAGGAGAAGTCAGGAATTCCCAACCTAGAAATCCCTACACTGGAACCATTTTTCTCTTTTGACCCCAAGACAGTAATTAGACCATAACTTTCACTAGAAAATTCCAAATGGGATGAATCAAAATGATATGAAAACTTAAGAATTAGAGCTACAACTTTGGTTTAGAAACCTTACTAAAATTTTGAGTGTGAGACACTTACATATTATTTGTAAGACAGACCTGAAACTTGAAATCCTAAAGTTACAAGATCCAGGAGTCCAGGTTGGTTAATTAGTCATAAATTACTCTACACAACTTCAAATTTAGTGATTCTTGAAACTGTGTAACCATGAGACATAGGAAAACAACTCATATGAAGAACACCAAGCCAAATTATGCCTATAACTTGTCTAAATAACTTGACAAATTTGAGTTCCAAAATCTGTCCTGTTCTGGAATAGTATTGGTAACTGGACCAGTACTTGGTAAATTGATCATAACTAGTGTAACACCCTCCCGATAACCACTCCGTACATCCTACTGTTCCGGTGACCGGTGTCAGCCCGGACAGCTAGAATGTCCGGAAAAATATTTAAACTAAAGTCAGGAACCATAATTAACTCAAATATTAATAAGAAAAATTTAGTAAAAATTTTAGGAATAAAATACAACTGAGTTAAACGAGCCGGTGCCCAAGCGATGGGTAACCAGAGGGAAGTTGCGGTTCTCACAACGAGGAGCCCTAGACCCGGGAGAAAAATTAAAAAATAATTTTTGGGACTCCAGATAAGGGTTATTGAGGTTCCCATGGCATTAGAATGCCAAGAAAATACCTAGAAAAATTTTTCAATCGGTACAGACAATTTTGACCCGTTAAGCCAAACGGAGGGCATTTTGGTCATTTCACCTTCAGAGGTGATTTTTGGCCGACTTGTCCAGTTGAGTAAATAATTAATATGACATAAAATATGAATAAACATTACTAGAACTTAAATTGAAATTGAGTAGTGGAGGAAAGAAAAGAAATTGAGGAAAAAGGGCTATTTATGACATCATGGTGATGTCATTTATAATTACCAACCAATCACAATTAAGCTCTTATTTGACTAACTAATAAAGAGACAAATTGAAGACTAAATTCATCAAAGATCCAGCAGCCATCTCCTTCCCCAAAACCAGCCAAAAACGTAGAGAGAGAAAAGAGAGGGTTTCCACCATAGTTCAAGCTTCCAAGCTTTGAAACCTTGCTTATCTTGCACCAAAAACCCTAGATCCCTTCAATAAAAATTACCCCCACACCTTGTTGGAGTGTTTGGCAGCCAAGAAAAGCCAAGAAAGTGAAGGAATTGCTTGGGAAAAATCTGCCCTAATCAAGGTTAGTGCATTAGATACTTAAAACTCCTTTTTTTCATGATTTGCAACTTGAATTGAGTAAGAATTGTAACTAAAATGAACAAGAATTTTGTGTACACATACTATGAATTTTTGGCAGCCCTTGTGAAGGAATTATTTTGATTGTTTTGATGTACTTAAAGTGGGCTATAGATCAAGTTTAAACCATGTGTGTATGTGATTATTGAAGGAGCTAATAATTAAGGTGTTGTGA
This sequence comes from Hevea brasiliensis, assembly GCF_030052815.1. NCBI lineage: Eukaryota > Viridiplantae > Streptophyta > Magnoliopsida > Malpighiales > Euphorbiaceae > Hevea > Hevea brasiliensis. Next base: position 630,126 of record NW_026614585.1, read on the forward strand.
AAACCTATAATGGAACTAGGGTTTTGAAGAGTGAAAAATTGGCTTGGCTTGGGAAATTGTTAGAGCACATTTTAATGGTCAATTAGTGACCATTTTAGGTAAGTTGACCATAATTAGAACTGAAAAATAGTATGGTAAAGTGAAGGTGAAATCTGCCCTAGGACAGCAGCAATGGACTGAGATTTCAGTCCAATTACACAGCCATAACTTTGGCTGTGTTGGTCCAATTGGTGTTTGGCCAATTGGACATGAAACTAGGCTTATAATGGCACATTTTTGCTGAAGAAACCATGCCCAAAAGACCAAAGCAAGAGGACCAAAACTTGGCCCCAATCCGGACACCCTGCAACTGATTCTGCAGAATTGACCAAATGAACAGTAACTGTTCATTTGGCCATAACTCACTGTAGATATGGTCAATTGACCTGAAATTTTTACAGCAACAAGTTAAGACATAGAAAAACAACTTTTATGAAGAAACCTACCCCAAATTATGTCCAGAACCTAACCCAAATGGCAGTGGCAGTCACTGTTCATGTTACTATAGATATGGTAATTTCTGCAGATTGACAATCCGGCCAGCTTGGGTTTTTGAGCCATATCTGGAGCTACAAAACTCCAAATGGAGTGATTCAAAAAAGGAAATTCAACTAGACAAAATAAGGAACAACTTTCATGTTTTACATTTCTTCAAATTCCCACAGTAACAGTGTCCAATGGAACAGTGAAGTTGACTCACCAAAACTGAAAATTCTGCTTGTGTGGGTTTACACTTTGAAATGGTATTAACACTTAATGCCAACAAGTTTTAAACACCAAATGTGGTATGTTGGGAGTGCCAATGTCAATATACATATTTTCTATCCAAAAGTCAACATTTTTGTTGACCAATGAGGTGAATAGTAACACCAAAACATGAAATTCACAAATTGAAGAATTTAAAAGTTTCAAATGCCTTAGTATACCTAACAAGATTGGTTTGGATAGTTTGGCATGCCAATAGGGTTCAGTTAGCAGTACTGCATATGGCAATATGCCATTCCGTGATTTCATGGCTTTTAGCCATTCTGACTTTATATTGAGACTTGGCCTTGTGCCTGATATTATTTACGACTTGTTAGTCGCTCATTGCACACCGGGAGATGCATATGTGACCGATGGTGTGACGGCCCGAGGTACTAGGTACCCAGTGCCAGTTTACCCATTATCCAGTCCAGTCATCTAGTGTAGGTTACTTGGGGCAACCAAATGAATAAAAGTGAACAACGTTAATGAAACAATGAATATATCTATACCAACAAAGAAAGCATACACATTCTATACACATTCATTTTCTTGCTATTTTCTTCTATTATATTATTGCACCACTAAGCATTATTGCTTAGCGCGTTGCTTTTGCCACGCGTAGGTACTGGAGATCCCGATCGTGAGCCCAAGAGACCACGCATCGGTGAGTCCATCCGGCAGTTCTGCTCAGTGTCCATGTCACCTCAACTTCTGCTGTGCCTTGGTAGGACACTAGGTGTCATTTTGACATTTTGTAACTTAATTTTGATTTTTTTTCATATGTAATTAAACTTGTGTAATGTATATTGATGTTTATGTAAATTATGAAAATTGTATTTGTTAATGGAAAAGTAAATGTTTACTTGTGATTTATATGTGATCATCACATGTGAATGATGAATGAGAGTTCAAATTGAAATGTTGAGATCTTGATATTGGAATTGAGAATGATTGAATTTGTTTATTGGAAGTGTTTTTAACAGGTTCCGAAGAACTGTTTTCTCCATTTTTAGCCGGTACTCCGCCGGATTTTCTTTAAAATTTTCGGAACCTCAAATAAATTATAATTTCAATAAAGGAACTATATTTCACAAACTATATTCAAAACTTTGACAAAAATTAATTAAGGTAAAATAGAGTGTGCCGGTACACCGTGTGGCATAGCTTGCTCGCCTACACTGTAGACGGGTAAGGGGTGTCACATTTAGTGGTATCAGAGCACGGTTTAGGCATTTCTGGTCCTAGATCGAGTCCATACCATGCATTGCATTTGTAAGAGTCGAGGTGACACTAATGCAGATCTGTTTGTTTTTCTTATTTTGAATAGGATATGGACCCTTCATCTCAGAGGGCAGTTGAGGAGGAAGTGGAGAGTCATGCTCCACCAGAGTAGCCGAGACCGGGGTAGGGAGAACCTACTCGCCCGGCTCAGCAGAGCTCGCCAGCCTCCACGTGCCATGTTCCAACAAATGGCCGACTTCTTCAGACAAATGGCCGGCGTAATGCCAAAGACCACCACCACCACCACTCCACCCACAGAAATCACACCTGGAAAGGCTAAGGAAGTTTGGAGCTGTGGACTTCTATGGCAAGAGAGAAGATGACTCTGTTGCAGCCGAGAATTGGTTGAACAGAACAGGCAGAGTACTAAAACAACTCCACTGCACTCCAGAGCAAAACCTGGAAGCTGCCATCTCTTTGCTGCAAGATGATGCATATGAGTGGTGGGACACTGGTTCGATGAAGTGCAGCCGTAAGTCAGAACTTGGGACTTCTTTCTTTCAGAATTTAAGAAGAAATATGTGGGTACTGTATATCTGGAAGAGAGAAGAAGAGAGTTTATTAACCTGAGGCAGAGACAGCTGTCAGTGGCCGAATATGAGAAGGAGTTTGTTCGATTAAGCCGTTACGGAAGGGAGATAGTCCCTAATGAAGCTGAAAGGTGCAAGAGATTTGAAGAGGGACTAAATGACAACATCAAGATCCAGCTCACTGCCTTGGGAATCACAGAATTTACCAAGTTAGTGGAAGCTGCAATAAAGGTGGAAAAAGTGAGAATCAGTGAGCAGACCAGAAGGGATAGACAGCAGAAGAGGGGACCGGGTCAGTCTAGTTCAGCCCCTGCATTTGGGAAGAAGTTCAAGGGTCCTCCTGCACAGAGTTCAGCTGCACACGTGGTCGTGGTCACCTCGGGCCCAGCCATAGTTCACCCCTAGGAGAGGTCACCCACACCATCAAGGCGCTCCAGGGATGGGGTTCAGGGGACCAGCCCCAACATCTTCTGCATGTCCACACTGCCTTAAATGGCACAAGGGGGAGTGTTGGAGAGTAACTGGTGCCTGCTTGAGATGTGGGTCAACAGAGCATCAGTTGAAGAACTGTCCACGCAGAACTACTACAGCTGCTCCAACACAAGCGCATGCACCGCTCCTACACCACCAAGGGGTAGAAGGTCCGTAAATCTGGCCGTGGGACCATCTCGCAGGCTCGCATCCGAGCCAGCAGAGGCCGATAATGCACCACCCGCCGTAAATTATGCCTTGAGAGCTCAGGAGGAGCAAGATGCCCCAGACGTCATCAGGGGTACGTTCTCCCTCTACAATACTCCTGTGCATGCATTGGTGGATCCAGGATCCACTCATTCCTACATTTGCATCAACCTACCCGTAGAAAGGGGGATACTAGTAGGGGAGAGTGACCAAGACATTCTGGTCACTAATCCATTGGGCCACAGTGTGGTAGTGAACAAAGTATACAAGGGTTGCCCGTTAAGGATTCAGGGGTATGAATTCTTGGCAGACCTAATTGAGTTGCCCTTCCATGAGTTTGACGTGATATTGGGAATGGACTGGTTGTCACGTCATCAGGCAATAGTTGATTGCAAATTGAAGAGAATTTCTCTAAAAACTTCAGAGGGTAATGAGATCACGCTTGTGGGGAAAGGATGATTTCTTGTCCAATGTCATCTCACCACATTGCAAGAAGAATGATGAGAAAAGGCGGTGAAGCCAACAAAGAACATGTGGTGGATACTAGGTGCTAAGCCAAACTTGAGTGACATACCCACGAAGAGACTTCCTGCAGGTATTTCTGAAGAGTTGCCCGGTTTGCCACCGTAAAGGGAAGTCGAATTTGCTATTGAGACACTGCCGGGTACAGCACCCATTTCCATTGCTCCTTATAGGATGGCACCCACTGAATTGAGAGAGTTGAAAACTCAGTTGCAAGAGTTGTTAGATAAGGGGTTCATACGCCCCAGTGTGTCACCATGGGGAGCTCCAGTGCTGTTTGTGAAAAAGAAGGATGGGACTTTGAGGCTATGCATCGATTACCGGCAGTTGAATAAAGTGACTGTGAAGAATAAATATCCGTTGCCTAGAATTGATGATCTGTTTGATCAGTTGAAGGGAGCAGGAGTGTTTTCCAAGATTGATCTCAGATCAGGGTATCATCAGTTGAGGGTGAAGGATGTAGATGTGCCCAAGACTGCATTCAGGACCCGGTATGGGCATTATGAGTTCCTAGTGATGCCCTTTGGCCTAACAAATGCACCAGCGACATTTATGGACCTTATGAACCGTATCTTCCATCCACACTTAGATCGGTTCGTAGTGGTCTTTATTGTTGATATTTTTTTTTATTCCAAGACCGATGAAGAACATGATGAGCATTTGAGGATTGTTCGCAAACCCCGAGAGAAAAGAAGTCGTATGCTAAGTTGTCCAAGTGTGACTTTTGGTGAATGAGATTGCATTCCTTGGACACATAGTGTCACCGATGGGATTAGGGTAGATCCCAAGAAGATAGAAGCAGTGATGGAATGGAAGCCTCCCAGAAACACAACTGAGGTCAGAAGCTTCTTGGGGCTAGCTGGGTATTACAGAAGATTTGTGAAGGGATTTTCCCTAATAGCTGCTCCAATGACCAAGTTGTTACACAAGAATGTCGACGGTTGGAATGACAAGTGTTAGACCGCTTTTGAGAAGTTGAAGGCTATGTTGACAGAGGCACCAGTGTTAACACAACAAGATCGTGAAAGGACTTTGTGGTCTCTGGTGATGCCTCTCATAATGGGTTAGGTGTGTATTGATGCAAGAGGGGAAAGTGATCGCCTATGCTTCCGCATACCTAAGGCCACATGAACAGAACTACCATACCCATGATCTAGAGCTTGCGCAATTATCTTCGTGACCAAGATATGGAGGCATTACTTGTATGGTGAAAAGTGCTACATTTACACAGACCACAAGAGTCTAAAATATTTGCCAACTCAGAAGGAGCTCAACCTTAGACAGAGGCGATGGATTGAGTTCCTGAAGGATTATGATTGTGTAATTGACTACCACCCTGGGAAGGCAAATGTAGTTGCTGATGCCTTGAGCAGAAAATCCATGATAGCCTTGAGATCATTGAATGCCCGCTATCTTTGATTCGAGATGGAGCTATTTTGGCTGAGTTGCAAGTGAGGCCAAACCTGCTACAGCAGATTTTAGATGGGCAAAAGGCAGATGAAAAGTTAATGGCCATTATGAGCAAAATCCCAGAAGGAAAAGCAACTGACTTTGAGGTGAAAGCAAATGGGTGTCTCAGATACAAAGGAAGACTGTGTACCAGATGATGGGGAATTAAAGGCTAGCATTCTAAAAGAGGCACACACGGTGTATATGCTATGCAGCCTGGAAGTACAAAGATGTATCATGATCTGAAGCTTCAGTATTGGTGGCCTGGCATGAAGAGGGACATAGCTGACTATGTGACTAAATGCTTGACATGTCAGCAAGTCAAGGCAGAACATCAAGTTCCATCGGGTTTGCTACAGCCTATACGCATACCTGAATGGAAATGGGATCGGGTCACCATGGATTTTGTAAGTGGCCTACCTCTCACCCGGAAGAAGCATGATGCAAAGATGGGTGATAGTTGATAGATCGACAAAGTCAAGACACTTTCGCGATTAGACCGACTACTCACTAGAGAGGTTAGCAGAATTGTATATCAGTGAGATAGTTAGACTGCATGGAATTCCACTTTCCATCATATCTGATCGAGACCCAAGATTTACATCAAGATTTTGGAAGAAGTTGCATGAATCCTTGGGTACACAACTCCATTTCAGCACAGCTTTCCATCCTCAGACGGATGGGCAATTCGAAAGAGTAATCCAGGTAAACAATTGAAACCAATGAAATTGATACAAATATTGAATTGAAATGATAACAATAACGTGAAATACTTGTCAGGTCCTTGAGGATATGCTGAGGAGTTGTGTCATTGAGTTTGAGGGAAGTTGGGATAGATACCTCCCATCGCGTAATTTGCATACAACAATAGCTACCAAGCTAGTATCCAAATGGCCCCGTATGAAGCTCAGTATGGGAGAAAATGTAGAACTCAGGTGTCTGGACTGAATTGGGCGAACAAATCTGGTAGGGCCGGACACGGTGAAACAGCCGAGGAAAAGGTGAAATCAATCAAAGCCAACTTAAAGGTTGCCTCGCATGCATGTAAATCTTATGCCGACTTGAAGAGAAAAGAAATGGAATATGTGGTTGGCGACAAAGTGTTCCTCAAGGTGTCACCATGGAGGAAAGTATTGAGGTTTGGAAGGAAAGGTAAGTTAAGCCCTAGGTTCATTGGCCCATATGAAGTCATTGAACGTGTGGGTCCAGTGGCCTATAGGCTAGCTTTACCACCAGAGCTGGACAAGATCCACAATGTGTTCCACGTGTCTATGCTCAGAAGATACCGCTCAGATCCTTCACATGTCATCTCCAGAGAAGAAATTGAAATACAACCAAATTTGACATACGAAGAAGAACCTCTACGGATCTTGGCTTGGGAAGTGAAAGAGTTGAGAAACAAGCAAATTCCATTGGTGAAAGTGCTATGGAGGCACCACAACACCGAGGAGGCAACTTGGGAAAGTGAAGAGACGATGAGGCAACAGTTCCCTCAACTGTTTGCATCAGGTAAATTTCGAGGACGAAATTTAAATTAGAGGGGAAGAGTTGTAACACCCTCCCGATAACCACTCCGTACATCCTACTGTTCCGGTGATCGGTGTCGGCCCGGACAGCTAGAATGTCCGGAAAAATATTTAAACTAAAGTCAGGAACCATAATTAACTCAAATATTAATAAGAAAAATTTAGTAAAAATTTTAGGAATAAAATACAACCGAGTTAAACGAGCCGGTGCCCAAGCGATGGGTAACCAGAGGGAAGTTGCGGTTCTCACAACGAGGAGCCCTAGACTCGGGAGAAAAATTAAAAAATAATTTTTGGGACTCCAGATAAGGGTTATTGAGGTTCCCATGGCATTAGAATGCCAAGAAAATACCTAGAAAAATTTTTCAATCGGTACAGACAATTTTGACCCGTTAAGCCAAACGTAGGGCATTTTGGTCATTTCGCCTTCAGAGGTGATTTTTGGCCGACTTGTCCAGTTGAGTAAATAATTAATATGACATAAAATATGAATAAACATTACTAGAAATTAAATTGAAATTGAGTAGTGGAGGAAAGAAAAGAAATTGAGGAAAAAGGGCTATTTATGACATCATGGTGATGTCATTTATAATTACCAACCAATCACAATTAAGCCCTTATTTGACTAACTAATAAAGAGACAAATTGAAGACTAAATTCATCAAAGATCCAGCAGCCATCTCCTTCCCCAAAACCAGCCAAAAACGTAGAGAGAGAAAGAGAGGTTTCCACCATAGTTCAAGCTTCCAAGCTTTGAAACCTTGCTTATCTTGCACCAAAAACCCTAGATCCCTTCAATAAAAATTACCCCCACACCTTGTTGGAGTGTTTGGCAGCCAAGAAAAGCCAAGAAAGTGAAGGAATTACTTGGGAAAAATCTGCCCTAATCAAGGTTAGTGCATTAGATACTTAAAACTCTTTTTTTTCATGATTTGCAACTTGAATTGAGTAAGAATTGTAACTAAAATGAACAAGAATTTTGTGTACACATACTATGAATTTTTGGCAGCCCTTGTGAAGGAATTATTTTGATTGTTTTGATGTACTTAAAGTGGGCTATAGATCAAGTTTAAACCATGTGTGTATGTGATTATTGAAGGAGCTAATAATTAAGGTGTTGTGAAAACCTATAATGGAACTAGGGTTTTGAAGAGTGAAAAATTAGCTTGGCTTGGGAAATTGTTAGAGCACATTTTAATGGTCAATTAGTGACCATTTTAGGTAAGTTGACCATAATTAGAACTGAAAAATAGTATGGTAAAGTGAAGGTGAAATCTGCCCTAGGACAGCAGCAATGGACTGAGATTTTAGTCCAATTACACAGCCATAACTTTGGCTATGTTAGTCCAATTGGTGTTTGGCCAATTGGACATGAAACTAGGCTTATAATGGCACATTTTTGCTGAAGAAACCATGCCCAAAAGACCAAAGCAAGAGGACCAAAACTTGGCCCCAATTCGGACACCCTGCAACTGATTCTGCAGAATTGACCAAATGAACAGTAACTATTCATTTGGCCATAACTCACTGTAGATATGGTCAATTGACCTAAAAGTTTTACAACAACAAGTTAAGACATAGAAAAACAACTTTTATGAAGAAACCTATCCCAAATTATGGCCAAAACCTAACCCAAATGGCAGTGGCAGTCACTGTTCATGTTACTGTAGATATGGTAATTTCTGCAGATTGGCAATCCGGCCAGCTTGGGTTTTTGAGCCATATCTGGAGCTACAAAACTCCAAATGGAGTGATTCAAAAAAGGAAATTCAACTAGACAAAATAAGGAACAACTTTCACGTTTTACATTTCTTCAAATTCCCATAGTAACAGTGTCCAATGGAACAGTGAAGTTGACTCACCAAAACTGAAAATTCTGCTTGTGTGGGTTTACACTTTGAAATGGTATTAACACTTAATGCCAACAAGTTTTAAACACCAAATGTGGTATGTTGGGAGTGCCAAAGTCAATGTACATATTTTCTATCCAAAAGTCAACATTTTTGTTGACCAATGAGGTGAATAGTAACACCAAAACATGAAATTCACAAATTGAAGAATTTAAAAGTTTCAAATGCCCTAGTATACCTAACAAGATTGGTTTGGATAGTTTGGCATGCCAATAGGGTTCAGTTAGCAGTACTGCATATGGCAATATGCCATTCCGTGATTTCATGGCTTTTAGCCATTCTGACTTTATATTGAGACTTGGCCTTGTGCCTGATATTATTTACAGCTTGTTAGCTGTTCTGTTGCACACCGGGAGATGCATATGTGACCGATGGTGTGACGGCCCGAGGTACTAGGTACCCAGTGCCAGTTTACCCGTTATCCAGTCCAGTCATCTAGTGTAGGTTACTTGGGGCAACCAAATGAATAAAAGTGAACAACGTTAATGAAACAATGAATATATCTATACCAACAAAGAAAGCATACACATTCTATACACATTCATTTTCTTGCTATTTTCTTCTATTATATTATTGCACCACTAAGCATTATTGCTTAGCGCGTTGCTTTTGCCACGCGTAGGTACTGGAGATCCCGATCGTGAGCCCGGTAGACCACGGTAGGTGAGTCCATCCGGCGATTCGCTCGATGTCCGTGTCACCTCAACCTGCGTGCCTTGGTAGGACACTAGGTGTCATTTTGACATTTTGTAACTTAATTTTGATTTTTCTTCATATGTAATTAAACTTGTGTAATGTATATTGATGTTTATGTAAATTATGAAAATTGTATTTGTTAATGGAAAAGTAAATGTTTACTTGTGATTTATATGTGATCATCACATGTGAATGATGAATGAGAGTTGAAATTGAAATGTTGAGATCTTGATATTGGAATTGAGAATGATTGAATTTGTTTATTGGAAGTGTTTTTAACAGGTTCCGAAGAACTGTTTTCTCCATTTTTAGCCGGTACTCCGCCGGATTTTCTTTAAAATTTTCGGAACCTCAAATAAATTATAATTTCAATAAAGGAACTATATTTCACAAACTATATTCAAAACTTTGACAAAAATTAATTAAGGTAAAATAGAGTGTGCCGGTACACCGTGTGGCATAGCTTGCTCGCCTACACTGTAGACGGGTAAGGGGTGTCACAACTAGAGCTAGACAACTCCAAATTAGATGATTCAAAAGGGAAATTAAACCTAAGATAAAAAGAATAACTTTCATGAAGAAAGTGTAGTCAAACTACTACTGTAACTTGGCCTAATATAAGAGTAAAATCAAGATTGAAAATTCTAGAATTTATGATGTGAATATATATTTGGAACAAAAATGTTATGAAGTATAGATACTAATTGCCCATGTATGCCTAAACATGTATGTATGGGTTGGATAGATTGGCAAACTAGTAGGGTTGTGTTTTGCAATACTGCTATGGCTTTTGTGCCATTCTATTATCATGGCTCTTATGCCATTCTTTGATTATGGCTTCTAGCCATTCTGTTGCATTATGATATACATGGATTTATGCCCGATTGCTATTATGGCTTTTTAGCCATTCTATTGCATACCTGGTTGATATTATGTGTCACATGGTATGATGGCCCGAGGCACAGATCTGTCTAGTACTAGTGATACCCGCTTTTCCAGTCCAGTCAGTCTATTATAAGTTACTGGGCATCAAAATGGGTCATGAAAATTAAATGAGAAATAAATAAATAGAAAGATCTATAAAATCAATATCATTCAAATATTATTATAAATGCATCTCTTATGACCATACAACCTTAAATTTATTATTTTGATCTGCTTAGTTTATTTTTATATTATCATTGCACCACTAAGTGTTATGCTTAACGCGTTGGTTTTTTCACGCGTATGTACTGGAGATAAGGTTTAGTAGATAGTGGACTGAGATTGGAGGGTAGATTTGCTGGAGTATCATGTCACCTCACCATCATATTTTGGTAGGGCCTACAGGAGTTATGCTATGTATTTTTATATATTGTAATTAAGCATAAATTTTGTAATGTAAATCAAGCAATTATGTAATTAATTTGTACATGATGTAAGTTAATAAATTTGCAAATTTCATGTATGAATGAGCTTGAATTTGACATGGATCAAATGAGAAAATGTTCAGAAAAATTTTAGTATGAATGATGATGATGATTAATTTGAACTTATTGAAAATGGTGATTGAATTTGAAAATGTTGATGGGATTTTAAACAGGTGACTGTGATTAACAGGGGCAATTATTAAATAAATAAGAGAAACTCCGTACATTTCTTCATCTAAAATTTGAGGATTTAATTAATAATGGAAAACAAAATTTATAATGAATAAAGTAATATTAGATAAAGTGCTTCGGCACAGAATGTAACAGTCCTTGCTCGGCTATACTGAAGATCAGGTAAGGGGTGTTACAACTTTCATAAAAATATGATCGAATAAAAAATAATTTTTAAATTGATAAATATTTTTATTTATATAATTAATTAAAATGACATTAAATTATATTTAATTTAAATAATTAAATATAATATTTATAATGCTATGATAATATTATATAATATATAAAAAATTAATAAAAAATGTATAAAATTAGTAAATCATGAGTTTTTAAAATAAGTATAATAATATGCAACGAATGTTTTGCAAAAGACAAATATATATAAATGTATGAAGGGATTTGTCAAAAAAATCTTTCATTTTTCAAATTAATCATAATTATATTTTTATTATTTAAATTAATTTTAAAATTTACATAAATTTAAAATTCTTAATTTTAGAATTCATATAAAATTAAGATTCTTAATCTTAATAATACTTAACTTAAATTAAGCATAAAATTTTCTAAAAAGTAATTAACTAAAATAAAAAAATTAATAAATAAAAAATAAAAAATATTATTAACATGTAATTCTATAATCTACAATATATATAACGGTATAAAGAGGACATTAGCATTATGAAGGGGGACATTAGCATTGTCAATAATACCATTCATGATTTATATTATTTATAAAAATACCAACAAAAATATATCTATAACGATAATTGTATACATTTATCACTAATAACATAATGAAGTGACAAAAATCCATCGCTAATTACCTTTGGTAACAATATATTCATCGCTAATATTTTCAACAATGAAAAATTATTTTATACAAAGTCATTGTTAATACTTTCAATAGCAAAATATAATTTTATACATATTCATTGCTAATAATTTTTAATAATAAATTATCTATCACTAATACTTTCAGCAATGAGCTATTCAATTCAAATTCTTTGCTAATAAATTTTAGCGACAACTTGTCCATTGCTAAGTATATAAATAATTTTAATTTCTAATATTATTTTAACTAATATAAATTAAAATTTTAATAGTAATTGTGTACTTATACTAAAACTTATATTATAATTCTATATTCTTAATTTTATAAGTATTATTAATTCATTCAAAATTATTTAGTTCATTACAATCAAATTAATAAACATTAAACACCAATCTTACTTGTACTAATTTAATTTTTTTATTATTCCAAATATTTACAAACTTGTGATATTAACTTATAGAATTTTTATTAAAAAAATATTTAATTAACTCAATTATAAAATTATTATTAAAAATTAACTATCTAATTAAATAAAAATTTATATTTAGATCGATAGATATAAAATTCTAATCTTATTCAATGACAAATATTTTATTTATTATAAAGTTGTAGCTTTTTTTTTGTAATATTAGTAATGGATAATTTTTATATTTACACAATCTATTTTTGTTCCATAAGACTCAAGCTTATTTAATTTTAACTTATAATGTGATTTTTTTTTCTTTCTTCACTATATTTTTATGTGTCTTTTTTTTTTTAGTTGGCAAAATCTATTTATAAGTCTTTAAACTTTTTTATTTTTTATATATCACAGGTATCATTTTTATAAGAGTAGTTGCATGTGAATGTGATCACTAAGATTTTATTATTATTACCAATATCAAATAAAATCAATATCCTTACAAATTCAATGAGACTTATATAGGCTAAAATAGATTGATTTTTTTTTTTTTAATATTGTTACATTCTATAATATTTGAGAAGATTAATATCATTTTTACATAAAAAAATACATTTTACCTATGAATGTATGAAATTCAATTTTCTTGGGTCTATTTAACTTAAATGTAATTAATTATAATTTGTTAATCTCCTTATGTGCATGAACATATTCTTTTTATTTTTAATTTTTTAGTCAATTTTAGTTTGATTGTTGATTTTGACTATAAAATTATAACAAAATCTAATTATATTTTACATATATTTATGTGAAAAGATAATCTCCTCTGAATATTAATTTTAAGTTTTTATGTTTTAAAGTTTTAAAATAATAAAAATAAGAGAAAAATACAAAAAGAAAAAGAAGAAAAAAAAATTGACTACTTGAGAGCAATAATTATATAATTAATATGAATTAATTAAAAATGTATGATTAAATTTATATTTATATTTTAATCTATAATGTATTTATAACATATATAATATAATCTATAATTCAAAAGAAAATAAAAGTACTTAATAAATATAAATAGGTTTTAAAATCATTGTATTAAATAATATGATACTATAAAATTTCAAGATATTAATACAATAAAAATAAAAATTTTATGATAATAATGCACTAAACTATAAAATAAATTTTAAAAATATCCTATTTTCTAAATTTATAAATAATTTTCTTTCACATTAATCTAATTATGCAACCTAATTATGTAAATTAATATTATTTAAAATTATACAAAAATAATACAGGCAAATCAAACTTATTTTTTTTTTTAAAAAAAAGTAAAATAAAAAAATTTAAATAAGTTTAATTCAATGAGCTAACTTGCACTTTTATTAATTTATTTTAATTTTTAAACATCTTTACCCATTTATATTTCTAAAACTTATTATTATATTATTTTTTACTATTTTACATTTAAGTTTATGATTATGCTATTATTATATATAACAAACAACTTTCATAAAAATGTGATTCAATAAAAAAATAATAATTTTAAATTAATAAATATTTTTATCTATATAATTAATTAAAATAATATTAAAAATAATATTTAAATTTAAATAATTAAATATAATATTTATAATACTATAACAATATTATATCAAATATAAAAAATTAATAGAAAATTATATATAAAAAATTAAATTTCACGAGTATATATAACGAGAGCAATAACGTACAACACATACTATAGAAGAAACTAGTAAAAATAAAATGACTATAAATTAAAGGTGGACTTGATGCCTTAAAAGCCACTGATTTTAAATACAAACTAGTAGTTTTGCCTGCTCATTGACCGGTTTATCCTTTGTTGGTCGAACTTCCATGTGTTGTTTACATTATTGTTCATGTGTTTCGATAGCCAAACTTTCATGTTTCAACTACAGAATTGGGATTTCCAAAATTCTCTCATAGTCCAAAAATTTAGGGTTTGTTAGTTAGTTTTATAACCCAGCAAGTGCACGGATCGCTAATAAGTAATAAAGTAGTGAGTAGAGTATCGTCCCACGAGGAATTTAATTAGCAAGTATCAAGTTACACAATAATTATAACTGTCTTGGCTATCGAATATAATGGGAGTGTGAATCTAATTTATCTTGAGCACTAAAGACTAGGAGAATAATGAACTTAAAATGAAACAATATGTTAAAACAATTCTAGAATTAAGATTTCATACTTTAACCTTATTATGGATTTAATCTTATCTATTCATCGGATTGAGGATCATTGCTTTGATGGAAATTAATCCTAAGATATCCTAGGTCCTTTCTCAAGGCACCTAAGATGTGTTTCAATTAGAGCTAAACCCTACTTTCGTTAGTGATTAGTCCTAATAAAAACCCTTTAAGTTCTATGGTCAATTATGGAATTCCACGAAGGTGATCAGCTTATCTCTAGATCAGATTTCCTAAGTTTAATACTCTGATTTTCCAATACCAATCTTCACTTTTCAGTTCTTTAATTAGTATCTTATATCATGTCTAAGTGGGTACCGACACATAGCATGTATTGCGAACACAGAATATTAAATCAAAGAACAAAACTCAAATCCAATAGATAAAACTCAATATTTGTCCATAATAACGATTACAAGCATTACTCTCCTAATTCCAGAATAAAGAAACTACTCATTAATGATGAGTTTAGCAAATATAACAAAAGTGAAATAAAAGCACATAAAAGCAGCCTGAAAAAATAGAACAAAAGAACAAAAGAGAATCTGCAGCTTTGAACTTGTGGAACTTCGGCTAAGAACTCCTCCTTGATGCCAATGCATTATTCTTCAAGACGGCTTGGAAAGAATGATAAAGATGTGAAGGTGTGTGTATGAATGGTCGACTATCGAATCTCGGATGTTCAGATTCTCTCTCTATTTTCTGCTGCTTTTATTTATATTAAATGTCCTAGGGATAGGTTTTTAGAGTCCCAAAGGCATTAGAAGTCTATTCTGAGTGTAAAAACTGAAGCTGAAATTTATTCAGGAAACTAGCTATTAGCTGATACACGGCTAGTGTGCCACTACACGGCCTAGGGCCTTGTAACTTACTGGAACTTGAAAGCTGCATCTCGTATTTGGATAGAAGATTACATGTGTAACAGCCCGATCCTTCTCCAGTTAGTATTGTCCGCTTTGGCCCATGGGCCTCACGGATTTGTCCCTTGGGAGGTTTCATTCCCAAAAGCGCGCTAACCAGGTGAGGAAGGCTCCTACATATATGGCCCAAATCTTTTCTTCCCATTTCTGATGTGGGACACGAAGTTTCCACCCCAGTGCGTAGCTGGTTGAACAAGCACGTCCCAACCCCATCCCTGGGTCGTGACAAGCCCACCAGCTTCCGCCTGGTGCGTCCTCGCACCACACACCGTACTAGAGGGAGTCCAGCTCTGATACCACTAAATGTGACGCCCCTTACCCGTCTATTGTATAGCCGAGCAAGAAGTGCCACATTCGGTGCTGGAGCACCCTATCTTGTCTTGTCATGTCTATTGTAAATTTTAATGTCATTCAAATCAGGTAATTTATATATATACATTTATGTGTACTTTATTATTTTTAAATTTCATAAATCTATTTCCTTTCTTTTCTTTTCTTTCCTTTTTTTTTCTTTTCTTCTTCTTTCTCTTCTCATTTTTCAAATTCAAATTCATAAATTTAATTTATGTTATTTATTTTATTTCCTAATTTTAATTTGACATTTATGTCAAAATTCACCTCTATGGGTGAAATGACCAAAATGCCCTTCATGATGCATATCGGGTTATTTTTATTATTTTTGTACCAAATAAATAAATTCTCTAAAATTTATTTTATTTCTCAAAAATTTTCCTACATTTTTTTAATATTTATTTCATTAATTTATGCCTCCTCACTATAGTTTAAGTGTAGTTCCAGACATTTTAATTGTCCGAACAGACATTAGTCATCAGAACAGTAAAATGTACGGACTACCTTTGGTGAGGGCGTTACAATTCTTCCCCTCTAATAGAAATTTCGTCCTCGAAATTTACACAGTGTAATTAATCGAGGGACCGCTATCTCCTTGTCTTTTCACCTTTTTGTGTTATAATACTTTACTTTTTTTTTTTTTAGTCTGTCTTATTAATCCTTATTCTACAATCTTTTCCTTATCTCGATTTACTATTGAAAATACGTAGCTCTACACAATAGTCCCATGTCGGTACTGTAATCTGCAGCTTATAACACAAACATCAAGAGCATTGCATAGTTACTATGGTATATCCCAATAAACTAACTCTTTTTTTTTTTTTTCAACCAGTTCTGTACTCATCTTCTTTCATCTCATATACAGCCTCCTTCTCATTTCCATCTATTATCTTTAACACTATCCTTTTTAGTTGATAATCTACAATCACCTGGTGACCTAAAGGGTTGGTGACAAGTATGTCATCTTCTGACCCATCTATCGGTATCCTCTTTCAATAGGAGGTACAATGCATATATAGGGGTGAACATAGTTAGGGTCTATCAATACATACTTAAAGGTATTATAATTAGGAAATGTACCTCTAATAACATCTATCGGATTTGGCTCCTCTCGAGCCATAGCGTACACGCGGGATGTTACTTTAGCCTCGGGGTGTTCTATAGTCTCAGAAGCTCTCTGTGATGTACCAGCTATCTCTGGTCTCATTGGTCTTCTGCCCCTCTGTACTGTGGGGGCAGATCTCTGAGTCTGTGGTGGAGCTGTGGGAGCACTCCTCCGTGGGCAATCTCTCAAAAAATGCTCTGTGGACCCACATCTGAAACATCCACCAGTTAACAATCTACACTTTCCTCTGTGGTTCTTCCCACAATGTGTACAAACTGGCATCGGGGTTGATCTCCGTGCTATAGGACCCGCAAAATTGCCAATTGATACACCCGTTTGACCTCCTCTCCTCGGGGTAAATTGGAACCTCTGCCTCTGTTCTCTGCTCTTAATCTGACCCTCAGACCCCCTGGGTCTCTTGCTCTCTGTAGCAACTATTTGGGTGGCAGTCAGACCCTCTCTTCTTGTTGCTGTCCCTCCTGAACTGCTCATCATTTCTAACTCTCTCTACTGGGGTCCTATATATTGGCTGGGGAGGTAGTGGCATAGCTCCAGTGACCTGACGGAGCAATTGAGTCATTTGCTCTAGGAAGGCCTATTGTGTCTTTACTAAAGTACTCAACGATGGTTCTGCTCTACTGCTACTGCGCCCCTGATTGAACGTAGGTGCAGGTGCGTGACTCTCTACTTCCTCCTCTATCGGTCTTGGAGGTCCGTGCTCTGAAGAATCAAATGCCATCGATCCTATAAAACAGACAAAGAACAGATCTGCAATAGTGTCACCTCAACTCTATCTAAAGGCCCATGCATGTGATGCAACTATTTCTTTCTTTCTATCTATCTAGGTCTAGGACCGCCTAAACCTCTACTTTGATACCAAATTGTAACAGCCCGATCCTTCTCCAGTTATTATTGTCCGCTTTGGCCCATGGGCCTCACGGATTTGTCCCTTGGGAGGTTTCATTCCCAAAAGCGCGCTAACCAGGTGAGGAAGGCTCCCACATATATGGCCCAAATCTTTTCTTCCCGTTTCCGATGTGGGACACGAAGTTTCCACCCCAGTGCGTAGCTGGTTGAACAAGCACGTCCCAACCCCATCCCTAGGTCGTGACAACATGGGCCTTGGCCAGTTAAACGGGTCCAATTACACGGCCCGTGCTCTGCTGTTCTTCTGGGAATTCTTCAAGTTTTGCCAGGCAGAATCTTACACGGGTTCCACAGGTTACACGGGTCGTGTTATACGGCCCATGTACTTTTTTTCTTCTCTGACTTCTTTGGTTTTCTCTTGGCAACAAGTTGCACGGGTCTGTGGTGTGTTTTACACGACCCTTGTAAAGTGTATAAGCAACAATGGTCTTCTTCTTGAGTTTTTCCAAGCTTCCTTCTTTACTCCTATGCTTTAGAACTCCCTTAAAACACCTGAAAATATGTAGAAAACATATAATTCAGTATAGAGTAATAAAATTTACAAAAGTTAATGAATTTGATGATTATGCATGAAATTACCAATCTAAATGCTATGAAATGCTATACAAATGTACTTAAAAACATCTATATAATACAGTTGCATTAGGGTTTAATGCCCAAATCTCAACATCTACACCCACAACTCCTATTCTAAGTCTATTTCACCAGTTTATACTTCAAATAACCAAAATCACACTTGAATAGGTTGGATATACAACTTAAACTTTAGATTTATGTTAATCTTTACATTAATCCTAAAACATCCTTAGACCAACCCATTTATAAACACTAGTATCTAAAACTCCAAATAACTAGGAGGAAGGAGATTGGAGCTTGCCTTTTATAGTTAGGGTTTCTAACAAGAGGAGCTTCTCCCTTTTCTTTTTGAAAACTACTTAAGAGAGGAGGAAAAAGATATCTTTACTCTTCTTAAATGCTTGGTAGTGATTCTCCTTCATTAGAAGTTAGGGTAGGGTATTTTAGGTTGTCAAAAGTGAGACACTAAAAAGAGAAGGGAGAAAATGGGGAGGGAGATGGAGAAAATGAGAGAGGGGATACTTGGAACACCTTAAAATTTGGGTTTTATGCTTTGGTCTAGGCAACTTCTGAAGGAGTGGAAGCATGGATTAAAGGGCATTAGAACCTTAAATTTTAAAAATATTTCTAAGGTTACATGCACCATACCAAGTGTCTTATGATCCTAATCAATTTCCAATTCCCAATTGCATACCAAAACATATTTTAGCATGCATTAAAATTTCATTTTCTATTAAAGATTATGAATTAACATTTAATTCAATTAAACCCTAACTAAAAGAGATTTTTAGGTAATAACATCATCATGCAATCCCGACTCCTACGATGTACTTAGGACCCCAAATATTGTCCCTCTAGTTTGTCCACCACAATCACACACCAAAGTTGTAATGGAAGCCCCTAGATTGGCTTCTCAAGCCTTGTAAACCAATTTTGAGATGGGGTTTATGTTTTGTGAAGGTTGTATGAATGTATTGGGAGTTAGAAACACTTTCTAATAATTTTAATTCAAGAGGAAATCAAAGTTTTTTCCCTTGAATCAATTGAGAAATTGAAGAGGAGAAGGAGACACCAAAAGTGACGGTAACTTGAGAGAAAAGAGAGAGGAGTGATTTTTTCTTTATTACTTTTCTTTATATACTTAGGTCAAACCCTCACTAACTCCCTTGCCACATGTCATCACAAGATCTCATCTTGTTATTGTTTGATTTAATCCTATGAAGACAAGTGTCAAGCTCCATTTAAATCATGATATGTGGTCTTCCATCATAGGAAGACAAGTGGCAAGATTATATGGTACCATGTGTCACCATCTCATGGTGCCACATGTCACCATATGAAAAGACCAATTTGCCTTTACTTTTTAATTTGAGTTCTCAACCCAAAATTATAATTTCTCCTCTTTAAATCAATTTATATCAAATATTAATTAATTAATTAATTAATCTCTATTAATTAATTTCTCATAATTAAATTCATAATTAATCAAATTAAATATAAATTTAATTTATACTATACATTCAATAGCCTATATTTGGTTTCAAGTCATGCTAAGAACTTTGCAATCTTATTGCAAACCAAACCTCTTTAACTAATTAATTAATTAAACTCTTTAATTAATCAATTAAATCACATTTTAAATGGTGTTTAACTTGTGTAGATGTGTGTCTTACTAGGCTTATTACTTATTGGCAATGAGAAATGATATTAACTCTTAATATCATTAGAACTCTTTCTTACCATAAATGATTTCTCTAAATCATTTCAGGTATCTCATAGACCATGGTTGACACCTAGCATAGTATGTCATGGCCATGTAATCAGTAATAAGGAATACCTTAAATGAACCTTTAATCATATGTTACCATGTACTAGAATCTCTTCGTTACAAAATTCCAATTCGTGCTGGAGTCATAGTTAATGTCAAACCCTATTTGCTATGAACATTATGTTCTCTTTAATGCCAGTTCTTGATTAATTAGATTTTCTTATTAGAAACTCTTTTCTGACTAAATCTCTCTGTCCTGGCTAGGAACTTGAAAAATCAAGAATAATTAAATGAACATAGGATTTTATCCCTATTTACTTAGGATAACGGATTCCATCTTGATCAACACCTATCTCCATATATAACTAGTAGAAGCCAACACATGCCCATATACCCATACACAGTACAATTATGAAAGCAGTATCAAACTCAAAGCACCTATATATAAGAAAACTGTGTTATCTCAGGTCTAAAGATTTTATGCACTGATATGATATATGATAATGCATTGACAAGAGTAAACTCCATGTGCTTATCATAAGTGTCATTAGTTCGGCCTACTTATCATGTATAAGTGCCTATCATGTTTGTTATGTGGCATGAGACTCACCACTCCATCTTATTTATATCTCATATAAATACCTTGGGAACAAACATGATTACAATCTTTCTGGATAAGTCATGTCCTTTGTGAAGTATCCTTGATTGTGAACCAATTTATTATACTTTGTTTTAAAAATACTATCAGTCATATTCTTAACAACTTAAGAATAGAATTTCTAACAAAATATCAATGGACCTTTTCAATTACACATAAATATATTATGTAAATAGAAAAGTAAAATTGCCTTTTTATTAATAAAATATGTACAAGATATATACAAAATGATATGCTCTAGGGCATACTACTAATAATCTTCCAGTAGCACTAGAGCCATTCATTATAATATCTTAGGCCCATTTTCTTAAGATGTCGGTCTAACTGAGTTTGTGACATAGGTTTTGTGAATGGATTAGCTCAATTTTCGGCTGATGCTATTTTCTGCAAGGCTTTATCGCCTCGCCCAACTATCTCTCTGATAATATGGTAACGCCTTTCTATGTGTTTAGATTTCTTGTGAGACTGGGGTTCCTTAGCCTATATGATCGCTCCATTGTTGTCACAGAAGAGAGGAACTGCTGACTCAATGGAAGGAACTACTGCAAGTTCTGTCATGAACTTCTTTATCCAAATAGCCTCTTTTGCAACATCTGATGCAACAATGTACTAGGCCTCTGTAGTGGAATTAGCAGTCGTACTCTGTTTGGAACTCTTCCAACTGACAGCACCTCCATTACAAATGAACACAAACCCAGAGGTAGACTTTCTATCATCGATATCTGATTGAAAATCAGAATCAGTATAATCATCCAATAGCAAGTCACCACCTCCATAAATCACGAATAAATACTTAGTTTTTCTCAAGTACTTGAGGATATTCTTGATAGCTATCTAGTGTTCCAAACCTGGATTTGATTGAAACTTGCTAGTCAAACTAACAACATATGCGATATCCAGCCTAATACACAACATTGCATACATTAAACTTCCAATGGCCGAAGCATATGGAATCTTGGCTATTTTATCTCTTTCTTCTGGTGTCTTTGGAGACCTCTCTTTAGAAAGGTGGATGCCATGTCTTACTGATAACAATCCTCTCTTGGAATCAAGCATGTTAAACCTCTTTAACACCTTTTTCAAGTATAGACTTTGGGATAAAATAATTATTCTTTTCGCTCTATCTCTATAGATGCGAATTCCAAGAATATAGGTTGCCTCTCCTAAGTCTTTCATGGAGAATGTGTTTGACAACCATACCTTAACAGTTTTCAACATGCCTATGTCATTATCTATCAATAAAATGTCATTTACATATAAAATAAAGAAAGTGATAGCACTTTCACTAACCTTCTTATATACACATGGCTCATCCATATTTTTGATAAAACCAAATGATTTAATGACTTCATCAAAATGGATGTTCCAACTCCTCGAAGCTTGTTTCAACCCATAAATGGATTGTTTTAGCTTGCATACCTTGAAACCATCTTGGGATTCAAAACCCCTAGGTTGTTTCATGAAAATGTTTTCATCAATGTTTCCATTGAGAAAAGCTGTTTTGACATCCATTTGCCAAATCTCATAATCATAGTATGCAGCTATTACTAATAAAATTCTAATTAATTTAAGCATGGCAACAGGCGAGAAAGTCTTCTCATTGTCGATTTTTTGCCTTTGGCAAAACCCTTTCGCAACTAACCTTGCTTTATAAGTCTCTACCTTTCCATCACAACTAATTTTTTTCTTGAAAACCCATTTATTCCCTATAAGTACAATACCTTCAGGTGGGTCAACAAGGTCCCAAACTTAGTTCTTATGCATGGAATCAATTTCGGAATTCATAGCTTCAATCCATTTTGAAGAATCTATATCTGATATAACTTCTTCATAGGTAAGAGGATCATCTCCATGATCTATTTCTTCATGAGTAAACAACTCTTGTTCATCTTCATGAAGAAAACCATATCTTACTAGTGGGTGAGATATCCTGGTCGATCTGCGAGTAATTACTGTAGATGTTTCATCAATAGGTGTAGGTTAACTAAATGGATCTATATCCATTTGATATGTTAGTTGGTCAGAATTCTCCAATTCTAACTCTATTTGCCTTCCTTTGCCACTTTCTTGAATAAATTGTTGTTTAAGAAATATGGCATCTCTACTTACCACAACCTTTTGTGATGTAGGCAAATAAAAATAATACCCAAAACTTTCTTTTGGATATCCAACAAATCGACCTTTTTTTTTATCTAATTTCCAATTTATCAGTGTTAAGCTTTTTAATATAAGCTGGACAACTCCAAATCTTAACATGCTTAAGACTCAATTTTGTTCCATGCCATATCTCATAAGGTGTGGAAGAGATTGATTTTGATGGAATCCTATTCAGAATATGCAAACCTGATTATAATGCAAATCCTCAAAAGGAGATTGGCATATCAGTATAGCTCATCATACTGTGTACCATATCTAATAGGGTATGATTTCTCCTTTCAGATACACCATTCAGTTGTGGTGTTCCTGGAGGAGTCAGTTGGGAGACAATGCCATGCTCTTTCAAGTATTCATCAAATTCAGTACTTAAGCATTCAACTCCACGATCTGATCGAAGAATTTTAATACTTTTTCCTGGTTCATTTTCTACTTCACATTTAAATTCTTTGAATTTTTTAAAGGATTCATGTTTGTATTTCATCAAATACAAATAGCCAAACCTTGATTTATCATCAGTAAAGGTAATAAAGTAATGAAAATCGCCTCTAGCCATTTCCTTAAATGGACCACATACATCACTATGTATCAATTCCAAAATATTTTCAGCTATTAACCCTTGTCTAACAAAAGGTGATCTAGTCATTTTGCCTTGAAGACAGGATTCATAAATTGGAGTAGGTTCAGAACCCAATGAGGATAAAATCCCAATTTTCTCCAACTTTGCAATCTTATCTTCTGCAACATGACCTAATCTTAAGTGCCAAATATATTTTGAAATTGAGTTGATTTTCATCATGGCATTATATTCATTTAGATTGCTTACATTAGATTTGTATTTAACATTATTATCTAAATAATAAAGTCCATCATGCATATAACCCAAGCCAACATATTTATTTCCAAAATAAATATTGCAAACATCATTTGTGAACTGAACTTCATAGCCATTTCTAGTTAACTTAGATATAGAAATGATGTTCTTAAAAGCATCAGGTACATGCAAAACATTATTTAAATACAAAACATGTCCATTCATGTATAAAGATTTAGATCTTATGGTTAAAGCTTCAATAGTTGAGCCACTGCCAACTCGAAGTCTAATATCTCGTGACTGCAAGCTGCTACTACTTACTAGCTCCTACATATCAAAAGTAATGTGAGAACTAGCACCAGTATCTAAAACCCAAGTTGTAGATGAACTATGAGTATCATCAGAATCTAAATAACAAGACATAGACATACCTTCTGAAGGTCTATCCTTCTTATCCTTCAGAGAAGCAAGATACTCTAGGCAGTACCTTTTCTAGTGCCCATCCTTATTACAGTGGAAACACTTTCCCTTGCCTTTGTCAGCTTCGATCTTACCCTTCTGTTTGGCTATCTTCTTGAAAGGTGTAATACCCCTCACCCGACTACAGTGTAGTCGAGCGAAGTGTGCTACATTCAGTGCCGGAGTACCCTATCTTATCTTACTTTATTATTTTAGTAATTTTGAATTCGTTTAATTTAATATCAATTATTTTTCTAAGAAGAAACCAGCGAAGTTTCTCCTGTTTCTATTACCATTTGACATATTTTACTATTCACTTGTTTGAAATTTCAACAATAATTTCCAATAATAATCTCATCCATACTCATATCATCATTTCAAAAATCATTATGTAATTCAAATTCATACTTTCATTCATGCTTCACGCTCCATTCTTATAGCAAAATTCTCAAATTTGTATTAACTTACATAATTTGCAACTAATTACATAAATCCTTAATTTACATGATATACAAATTAATTACAGTTCCACAATCTATATGTCAACATACAATTCATAGTTTACATTACAAATAATAACTAATTATAATGTACAAAATACATAATATGATCTATATGGACCCTATCTATATGCATTGCTGAGGAGGTGACAACCTTGAACACTCTGCAGATCAGACTCCAAAATCTTTGTTTAGTATTTGCTGGGCTTTAACTTCAGTACCTGCGTGAGGAAACAAATCCATCGCGCTAAGCATTGCTGCTTAGTGGTGCAATAATATAGCAAGAAAATAATATACAAATAAAGGTAGAAATAAACCATAATTCGAATAATTTAGATCTATAATTAATTTAGTTTCTAATATTAACTATCCTCTATCCTGCCATGTTCTTCTTTGGAGTTGCTCAGTTCAGAAATTTGCATTAATAATGTACCAGATACGAATAATCTAAAATTTAAACTTATACTTATATTCTTATATAAGTCACATTTATAATGTTATTTAAGTTATAATTCTTTTACTAGTCTTTTTATCACTTCCTTGATACTTTCTTAGTTATTTACAATCATTTCGTAATATTTAAAATTTTTAGAACTAGTTTAATTTACTTCAAATCATTCTAAGGAACAAATTTTTGAAGCTAATCTAATTTATTTCAGAACTTCTTCTCATTTATTTACTTTCTAGAATTTTTAATTTCTAATATTCATAACTTATTTTAATAAATTAGACTGCCCAAGTAACCTATGACAGGTTGACTAAACTGGATAACGGGTCATTGGCACTAGACACTGCGGTGCCTAGGGCCGTCATACCATGGGACATAGAACGTCAACCACGTATGCAGTCAGTATGGCTAAAAAGCCATGATAACACATAATCGGGCATTAAGTCATGAGTGCAGGCATAAAGCCATGAATGCGGGCATAAAGCCATGAATATGGGCATAAAGCCTTTTGCAGTACTGCTAAACCAATGCCCTATTGGCATGCCAAATTATCCAATCTGACACACATGTCTAGGCAATACATAAGCACATTAGTACCATTAAGAGTTTATATGTTTCATCATTTTATTATATTTTTCATTTATATTTTTATAGCATTTCAATTTTATTTACAGTGGAAGCATAATTTCCAATTTTACATTTCTAAGTAATTTATGCATTCATCGAAATATTCACACTAATTACAATTCACATTCATTTGATTTCACGTACCATTCACATTCAAAACATCTTTTCTTTCTCTCTTGATGGAAACCTAAATCCCAAATGACACATTTATCTCATTTATACATTCAACAATTTATTCAATTATATTTCATACTTCAAGTTGTATTGCTAATATATTATGAACTCCATTGGTGTTGGGAGTATAAGTCTCAACAATCCATCTAGGTTAATTTCATTTCATATTCAAGTGGTATCACTTATGTTTTATTAGACCTACTAGTAATGGGAATACAAATCTTAACTTTATACTCACATAACTTAAATTGTCATTAAGTCATTTAGGTGAATTACTATTTCTATTCCAAATAATCCATGAACAATTCATGGATTCCAAATTCCATACCTTAATTTCCTCTACCAATTTAGTTTTTACACTTTGTGTCTTTGTATTACTATTCATATTACTATTCACTCAAATTGTCGACTTTTTAATACATAATAAATTTATTAAACCTAAGTTCACCAAGATACCACATTTTCCATTCTAAAGTTGTTGGTATTGGTTGCCAATACCATTTCAAAGCTTAGTGTTGGTTACTTTACAATTTTCAAATTTTAAGCACTAAGTTTACTGTTTCATTGGTCATTTGTACAGTAGGAATTTGATAAAGTTGTCTTCATGAAAGTTGTTCCTTATTGTGTCTAGTTACATTTAATTTTTTGAATCACTCTATTTGGAGTTTTGTAGCTCAAGTTATGGCCTAAACACCATAACTGGCCAGATTGCAAATTTTCTGATTTTTCTGGGTAGAACCAATTCTGCAGGTTTTGTACACTGATTGTAGGTCAATTTTTAAACATGTTATGATCAAAATTTGGGTTTGGTTTCTTCATGAAAGTTGTAGGTCTACGTCTCAGCTATCTACTGGTAAAATTTTAGGTCAATTGGACCTTTCTACACTGAGTTATGACCAAATAAATAAATACTATTTATTTGGTCATTTTGCCCAGGCAGAATGCAAGTCACTCGGATTAGGGCAGTTTTTAGGTCAACTTGGTTTGGTTTTTTTGGGTAGGCTTTCTTCACCAAAGTTGTGCCATTATGTGTCTAGTTTCATGTCCAATTAGTCTTACACCAATTGAACCTATACAACTCCATTTATGGCTGCCCAAACTTACTTGACTCACAATTAGTCCTGCAGGTTACCAAGGGCAGCATGCCTAAGTTCAACTCCAACATCCTTACTCACTTTAATTCCTCCTCACACACATTCAAATAATCACTTATTGACCATTACAAGGTTAATATACCATTTCATAAGCAAAACTCTAATTTTTTCACAAACCCTAATTCCCAAGTGTCCATTTCATGCTTTTCATGTCATCTAACACATCCAACACACATAGTTCAACATCTAACTCAAGTTATCTCATCACAAACCACTTCTAAACAATTCAAGTCATACAAATCAACAATTCTCATCCTTCACCCATGGCTACCAATTTTCATACATACTTCAATATAATTGTTTTGTTCACTTTTACAACAAATTCAAATTTAATTTGTCTTCCTAACAAGGATTAAAAAGATAGGGAAGTGAGTATAGGCACTAACCTTGTTGGAGCTACTACCAAGCTTGCTAAAACTTTTCTTTTTCCTCTTCAAATTGCTAGCCAATGCTTGCTCTAGTGGTAAGGACAATTTTTCATGAAGAGAAATTAGGGTTTGGAGGTGCTTTGGTGGGTTAGCTCAAGCTTGATCAAGCTTCCATGGAGTATTCTTTCCTCTCTCTCTCTCTCTCTCTCTACGTTTTTGGCTGCCCAAAGGTTGAAGATGCAGATTGTTTGTCAATTTTTGGTCTCTTTTATCTATTTTAATGAGTTTAATAAATTGTGATTGGTGGAAGAAATTTAAATGACATCATATGATGTAATAATTAGGTATTTTCCTTCATTTTCTTTTCTTTTCTTCTCTACTCATTTTCAATTAAATTTTTTAGCAATATTTATTTATATTTTAGATCATAATAATTATTTACTTAACTGGACAAGTTGGCCAAAAATCATCTCTGAAGATGAAATGACCAAAATACCCTCTGTTTGGCTTAACAGACTAAAATTGTCTGTACCTAGTGAAAAATTTTTCTAAGCCTTTTCTTGGCATTCTAATGCCATAGAAACCTCAATGACTCTTCTCTGGAGTCTCAAAAATTATTTCATAAATTTTCTCCTGGGTTTAGGGCTTCTAACTGCGAAAACTACAACTTCTCACTGGGTTACCCATTGCTAGGGCACCGGCTCATTTAACTTGGTTGTATTTTATTTTTAAAATTTTTCTTATTAATATTTGAGTTAATTATGACTCCTCACTTTATTATAAATATTTTTCCAGACGTTCTAGCTTTCCAGACTGACGCCGGTCACCGGAACAGTAGAATATACGGAACGGCTATAGTGAGGGTGTTACAGAAGGTCTAGGAATTTGAGGTTTTTTATTCTTATTTCCCTTCTTCTTTTTAGACTTTTCAGCAGAAGAAGAAGATGTAATCAAAGCCACCTCTTTTCTTTTATTGCCCGACATATTCTTTTTGGCAATAACCAGCATGTTAAGCAACCCAGCTAAAGTACACTATTGCTTTGTCATATGGATATTTGTCACAAAATTCCCAAATGACTCAGGCAGGAATTGAAGGATCAAATCCGTCTACAGTTGGAAATCCATGTGAAAATCAAGATATTCTAGCTGCTCAATAAGTTGAATCATCTTGTGGACATGATCTCCTACATTCTGTCCCTCAGACATCCTCATGCCGAATAGCTGTCTAGATATCTCATACCTAGCATTCCTGCTGTGCTCACCATATAACTCTTGCAGGTGAAGGAGGATCTCACTTGCATTCTGCATATTTTCATGCTGCTTTTGTAACTCATCAATCATAGAAGCAGGCATGTAACATTTGGCTCTTATATCATGCTCCTTCCACTTGTCCAAAGTGTCTAGTTCCTCTTAAGTGGCCTCTGAAGGTAAGGGACCAGGAACCTTTGAGTCTAAAACATATCCAATACGTTCTAGGTTCAGGACAAGTTTTACATTTCTGAGCCATTCAGAAAGATTAGGTCCCATTAACCTATTCTAATCAAGTATGCTCACAAGGATATTGGATGGTGGTGGTTGTTATGTGCTCATTATTACAAGAAAAAATAACTGTGGAAAATAACTAGATTAATTAGTAAATATATCAAGTAATTAACTAAAATGATTATGATCTTTTAATCAAATTGGTCCTCCCACTAACTTGGAGAATCCTACACTTCCAAAGTAGGAAACGAAAAATCCTAGTTGGATGGATTTTTAGTGGGTGATTGAATTCTTATAGTCTTATTAATCATCCTCAGGTACATCCATTATTGGAATTACAATAAACTCTAAGTGAGCAACTCCTTGCGCATCACATCTCATATGAGGTTCAATCATTTATTTAGCCCCTAATGCTCAAAATCTCAGGCACATCCATTATTGATTTATCTTGCATTAGTTAAGTTGATTCTATTGAGCCAGCAAATATACAAATAATTTTAATGTCCTCAGGCACATCCATTATTGGGTACCAACTATTTACATATTGACAACATCTTATGCTTAATAATTATTCTTAAGAAAATCTCTTAAACTAATGCATTATTCCCAAGCTTATATAGCTAATAATGCAAGTATTTAAAATTTCTTAAAATAATTGCCTCAATGGAGGGCCATGATATAATTACTATAATTATATCATTATCAACTTAATCATTTGCTTGGAAGATTTTGTGGTCGGCCTAATTACTATTATGGTCTCACTTTGCACATTATCCAACTGGCATGTATATATCATATACTTGCATGCATTCATACACATCTCATGCATACATGGATAAACAAATAATATGGTATGATCATGGACTTTCTAAGGGATTCAATTTTGAGCCACCAAGAATTGAATCAGGGCATTCCTAGATGTATTTCATTCATTCATTTTACAAAAGTTACTGAAGGAGTACATAATCAACCCTTGATCTTGATTTCCTCCCACTGGTCCCACTAATGCTCTTTACCTCCTTGTTCTTCTTGCAATCTAATTACATTATAATCCTTGGCATACTAAGGCGAGTTTACAAGAATATGGACTTTAAAGTCCTCAAATAAATGAAATTACAACCTAAATTATTACAACATTTATAATACATGCCACAAAAATAAAATTAATTATTTTACATCCCAAAGAAAAAATAAAAGAAATAAATCCAATCACATTAGTCTTTTATTGTCCATGATCATCCATCATGCATATTAAAATTTAACAATTAAATAAAATATACATGCTAAAAATTAAATTGAATATCGCATATTCAACCAAAATTAAATTTGAATCTCATTCAAATAATATTGAATTTAGAAACTTTTTTTCCAAATTTAATACCATGAAAATAATTTTTTTCAAAAATTAATTGTTTGATTCAAATTCCTAATTAAACAATTTAATTAGGTATGGGCTTAATTATGGGCCTTAAGATATACAACAATTACTTAATGGGCCCAAAAACCAACACGCCCCTGGGGCGTGTATCTCGCCCAACACGCCCTTTTGAGCACCCAAACTAGCTTCAAATCAATCCAAATTTGATCCAATCATACAATTAAGCCTCATAAACAATCTTAATGGCAAATATAGTGGCTCTAATACCAATTGAAGGAGTGGAAGCATGGATTAAAGCGCATTAGAACTTTGAATTTCAAAAATATTTCTAAGGTTACATGCACCATACCAAGTGTCTTATGATCGTAATCAATTTCCAATTTCCAATTGCATACCAAAACATATTTTAGCATGTATTAAAATTTTATTTGCCATTAAAGATTATGAATTAATATTTAATTTGATTAAACCCTAACTTAAAATGGGATTTTTAGGTACTAACCTCTTGATGCACAATTGATGCAATCCTGACTCCTAGGATGTACTTAGGACCCCAAATGTTGTCTCTCTAGGTCAGTCCACCACAAGCACACACCAAAGTTGCAATGGAAGCCCCTAGATTGGTTTCTCAAGCCTTGTCAACCAATTTTGAGATGGGGTTTATGCTTTGTGAAGGTTGTATGAATGTATTGGGAGTTAGAAACACTTTCTAATAATTTTAATTCAAGAGAAAATCAAACTTTTTTCCCTTAAATCAATTGAGAAATTGAAGAGGAGAAGGAGACACCAAAAGTGACGGCAACTTGAGAGAAAAGAGAGAGGAGTGATTTTTTCTTTATTACTTTTCTTTATATACTTAGGTCAAACCCTCACTAACTCCCTTGTCACATGTCATCACAAGATCTCATCTTGTTATTGTTTGATTTAATCCTATGAAGACAAGTTTCAAGCCCCATTTAAATCATGATATGTGGTCTTCTATCATAGGAAGACAAGTGGCAAGATCATATGGTGTCATGTGTCACCATCTCATGGTGCCACATGTCACCATGTGAAAAGACCAATTTGCCCTTACTTTTTAATTTGAGTTCTCAATCCAAAATTATAATTTCTCCTCTTTAAATCAATTTATATTAAATATAAATTAATTAATTAATCTCAATTAATTAATTTCTCATAATTAAATTCATATTTAATCAAATTAAATATAAATTTAATTTATACTATACATCCAATAACCTAGATTTGGTTTCAAGTCATACTAGGAACTTTGCAATCTTATTGTAAACCAAACCTCTTTAATTAATTAATTAAACTCTTTAATTAATCAATTAAATCACATTTTAAATAGTGGTTAGCTTGTGTAGATGTGTGACTTACTAGGCTCATTACTTATTGGCAATGAGAAATGATATTAACTCTTAATATCATTAGAACTTTTTCTTACCGTAAATGATTTCTCTAAATCATTTCAGGCATCTCATAGACCAAGGTTGACACCTAGCATAGTATGCCATGGCCACGCAATTAGTAATAAGGAATACCTTAAATGAACCTTTAATCATATGTTACCGTACACTATAATCTCTCTGTTACAAAATCCCAATTCGAGTTGGAGTCATTGTTAATGTCAAACCCCATTTGCTATGAATATTTTGTTCCCTTTTAATTTCAGTTCTTGATTAATTAAATTTTCTTATCAGAAACTCTTTTCTGACTAAATCTGTCTGTCCTGACCAGGAACTTGAAACATCAAGAACAATTAAATGAACATAGGATTTTATCCCTATTTACTTAGGGTAACAGATTCTATCTTGATCAACATCTATCTCCATATATAACTAGTAGGAGCCAACACATGCCCATATACCCATACATAGTACAAGTATGAAAGCAGTATCAAACTCAAACCACCTATATATAAGATAACTGTGTTATCTCAGGTCTAAAGATTATATGCACTGATATGATATATGACAATGCATTGACAAGAGTAAACTCCATGTGCTTCTCATAAGCATCACTGGTTCGGCCTACTTATCATGTATAAGTGTCTATCATGTTTGTTATGTGGTATGAGACTCACCACTCTATCTTATTTTTGTCTCATATAAATACCTTGGGAACAAATATGATTACAATCTTTCTGGATAAGTCATGCCCTTTGTGAAGTATCCTCGATTGTGAACCAATTTATGATACTTTGTTCCAGAAATACTGTCACTCATATTCTTAATAACTTAAGAATAGAATTTCTAACAAAATATCAATGGACTTTTTCAATTACACATAAATATATTATGTAAATGAAAAAGTAAAATTGCCTTTTTATTAATAAAATATGTACAAGATACATACAAAATGATATGCTCTAGGGCATACTACTAACAACTTTAACAGCCGAACTTGTAAACTTTGGTGGCCGAAGTCATCTGGATAGACTTTACAATTTAATCCCTCCTTTCTTGTTCTCTCATTAACACCTAACTTCCCTTGCACTTCATCTGGGATTTTAGGGAAGATCCCATCTCTGGATAAAGATTGTAGCCATTTTAGGTGAGAGACATTACACCATTAGTATTACATAAAAACTTTATTGCTATATTGCCAATGAATTTTCAACTGATATTTCATTTATATTTCTTTAATTTTTTGGTAAATAAATCTTGCAAACCATTAACTAAACCTTTATATTCGTTGTTATTATCAATATTGATTCCATTGGTACGTCTGTTAGTAATTTACAATGGAA
Organism: Hevea brasiliensis; assembly: GCF_030052815.1. NCBI lineage: Eukaryota > Viridiplantae > Streptophyta > Magnoliopsida > Malpighiales > Euphorbiaceae > Hevea > Hevea brasiliensis. Next base: position 663,216 of record NW_026614585.1, read on the forward strand.
TCTATTATCCGTTAGTGATATAATTACTAAAGAGCTTTCCTACAATAGACATAATCTATTGGTAATCCATCGATAAGCTAAATTAACGGATTTTTAAGGTTTGCATAAAAATGGAACAATCCGTTGCTTAACAATTGGATTCTTGTAGCGTATGTGTTTTGGCATTTTAATGCAATAATTTGAATCTTGCCATTAAATGCCAGATTTTAAAATATGCAAAAATCACATTCAATTTTTAAATTTAATTTAGAAAGAGTATACCCAAACTAATATGAGAAGCCATGTAAAATTTTTTATTATTAAATAGTGTGACTCACATATCACATCAGCTAATTTTTTTTAACAAATTTGATTGTAATTCACCTTCTTTACCCAAAGATAAAACTGTAATTGAATAATTTAATTAGCATTAAATTATAAACACAAATTATTAAACCCTAAATTAGAATGCTACCTAATCTCTATTTAAGTAAAATGACCTAATTACCTAAGGCATGCTATATTTTTCAATTTCCAATTTTCAATTTCACACCTTTTTTTTTCTAGTAGCTCACACATAGTTGTTAAATTTGAGCAAAGTCCCAGTTTGAGTTGGATAAGTAACCGATAAACTAAAAACTCGACAGAATTTAAAACAAATTTTCAACACTTTTAATCAAAAAATATCACAGTGGAAGACAGTAGGATTCGATCCTAGAATTATGGTATTGCACTTTTATGCTACTAAAACATGTAAACTATGGCAATGCCTTCACACTTTGGATTAACTATTAAAAAATTATGAAAAAAACTATTTACAATTGTAGTGCAAATATGAAACTATTTACAAAAGTAGTATTTGCTTTAAAAAACGACATTGGGAAGAGAGGTTTCAAGGAAAGGTTAAGCCAGAAAAAATGCCAAGCCGAATAGAATTTTCTAGTGTGTTAATGCTTGTGTCAGAGGTGTCAAAGCTTATGTTAAAGGTTGTCTAGAGAATATTTGTTTGCTCTTAAACATGCCACTACAAATAGAGTTTTCTTGACAAGTCAAATGACTAGCTTTTTGAAAGAAATGCTTTTAAAAATGCCACTAGGAATAATATTTTTAGAGTTATGTCACATCACTCTTGCCCTATTCTGCATGCCTTGGAAATGAATAGGGTAGGCCTTGGAAATGAAATAGGTTAGAGAATTCTGTCCACTTACACCTAACAACAATTACAAAAAAAAAAAAAAAATTAAAAATATATAAGAAAACTAGAATTTTGCATTTAAAAAGAGGAGCCCATATGATAACTTGAGCTCTCCCCTTCTGCTTTGTGAAGGTTTTGTCCACTTTTTTTTTTCTCTTTGTATTCTTTTTTTGTTCTTAAGGGTTGAAAGTTATTTTTTTTTTTTAATTGTATGCAGAAATCTTGGTGGTGCGCTAATATTTTGTTGTTTAAACTGAAATTGAAAGAGTAATTACAATCTAGGTTTTTTTTTCTAACTTGTTTCATTTATTTTTAAATTAATTTATAGTATTAATTTTATTTTTTGATATTTGTGATGTGGCTAGTTAATATTTATTTTTTGTAATTTTGTTATACATTATATTTTTTATGATACTTCTAGTATTATAAATATAAATATGATTTATGATATCTGTTTAAAAATTTAGTAGTATAAAAATAAAATTTTAGATTTTGCAAAATAATATGGTGTGAATATTTTATTTATTATTATAAACTATAACTAATTGATAAAAAAAAAAAACTAATATTTTTATAACTTTATAATGTAAATTGATTTTTAACATAAATTGAAATTTTTTATTTTACAGTTTTTTGTGCTTTACAAAGAATATTGTAAAGTTCTTAAAATATATTGAAAAATATAATAAAAAATAGTAATTAAGCATTATATTGTCCTAAAATAGTGTAAAATTTTTTGCATAATATTGTCTTGTACATATAAATCATAATAAATTTAAGATGATAAAAATTAAACATAAAAAATGGTATGATCATTTTAGAGTTTTTTTTTTTTATTAAATGAATATAAATTATTTTTTTTAATTATTGGAAATTACTATGTTATATAGGTAAATTATATATATATTTAATGTAATAAATATACATGAATTTTTTTTTAATTATTTATGAGAATGAAGATTAAAAGTTAAATTTTCTTTTTAATTATTGAAAAGTAAAATATATTTTATAAAATTTTAAGTTACATTAAAAATTAAATTTGTTATTTTTGTCAAATAATATATTCATTCAATTGAATATTTAGCTATTTAATTTATGTATTATTGTTTTAAATTTTTAATATATTGTGTGATTATATAATATATTGTAATTCTCCTTGAATCCCAAATAAATTGGGCAAGAGATAATGTATATTTTATGATTTAAATATGGATTTAATTTTGTTAATTGATCCGTATATTTTGATAGTGTCAATGAGTGGGAGAAAAAAATAGTAATCGCAACGAATAATATATAATGGCCATTTTTTCACTTATAGATAGCTATTAAATATGACACTGATGGTTTTACGAGACACATTCAGAAAGCACAAGTTAGAAAAATGTGGACAAAAAGTTATGATATTAAAATGAATCCCAATATTGATTTGGTGCAGCACATCAACATGGTTAACAAATTATTGCAACCAATCATCAATACTAGCTATAGGGTTACTGAAGCCAAAAAAGGTTGATGTTTTACTTTGTATTACTTTAATGCAGTAATGAAAATTTGGACTCGAGAAAATATTAACACATATGATAAATTAGTGTTAACATTATTTGACAAGGGAGTAGAGATGAATTTATATTAAATGAACCAAATAATAATTAACAAAAATTAATTGATTGTTATTTAGACAATAGAGTTAGAAATGCTGATCAAATTTACATGATTTGTAATTTTAAGTTTACAATGATCAGATTTATATCTACTTGAACAATAGGCAAGCTATTAACACCATATCTATTTATAGGTACCACAAAATGACATCATATATATCTTTTATTATTCATTGGGGAGGTCAAATTAAATTTTGGTATATATGGTTTTCAATATGATGTTGCAAATGCGAGCATAGTGTTATAGCTAATTAAGTTCAGAAGTAGGCCTGCCTTCAAAGTTGATTCATAGAATAATAATTGTAATAGGTTGTGGGATTAATGAAAAGGTTTCTAAAGTTATTTATAAGAATCCAATAGTGGGGCATGGAACCATGCACTAGTCATCTTTACTTATTAGGGATGATGATGACATTGAGGTAATTTTTGACAATCTAAGTTCAATCCAAGGTTATAATCATGTAGAACTATTTTTTGAGTTGGAGAAAGTTGGAATTGAGTCAAATGACTAGTTTCAAAATGTTTATAGTCAATTGATGAATTATATTGGCACTATGATGAATAATGATCTATGCCAACCATATGGGCCAGGGAATCTAGGAAACACCTCTGATTATGGATGTACAATGTTGAATGAATATCAAGATAGGGACTTCACCCAATTTAGTGGTTTTACTCTAGTTGAATGTCTATTGCCGATATGTGTTTATTATAGTGAAGGAGCTAGTCCTGATGAACCTATAACTAGGACCGATAGTCAGCAATGCGACAATATCTGTCAAACTAACTATGCATCATATTCAAATTGGGCATAAAACAACATGACATGGAAGACATAGACAATGATGGTGATAATGAGCAAAGTTTAAAAGATTTAGGGGTCATTAATAAGTATGCATTATTTGATGATGATGATTTTTTTGATGAAGATATTGATGGTGGTGGTGATGATGATAAGGGTGTTATTGATGATGAGAATGTCAATCATAATGAGGGTAGGCATGTCACTAGTGACTTAAATTGATTTAAATGTTCCAATTGCATATGTTAATGACAAACAAACTTCAATGTCATAATTTATCTTTCCGTCATCACATTATAGCACCATAAATATAGATGTTATGGAATTAACAGATCTTCATTCCCAAGAACATAGAAGTTGGAATGAATCGAACGAGTTAAGTAAGGGTATGTTTTTTTAACTTAAAAAAAGATGTTTAGTATGCCCTGAAACAATTCTCAATTAAAAATAATGTTTCTTGTTTAGTGATTGAATTGTAACTAAATTTTTTGGTTATTAAGTGTATATTCAATCCGATGAAGGTTGTGCATGGAAGTTGCCAGCGATAAAGTTGCGAGCAATGAAGAAAGGGTCAAGCCCATACTGGGTAATAAGTGTTTATAATGGTCTACATACTTGTTGTGCACGTAGGCTATCACATGACCATAGGCAATTAGATTCTTAAATAATTAGCAGATGCATTATGGAAATGGTCAATAAGGATCCAAAATTGAATGTTGATGTCATTATTGAATCTATCAAGAATCGATTTAATTTTGATATTTCATATAGGAAAGCTTGTATGCTAAGAAAAAGGCATTATCCTATGTTTTTGGTAATTGGGTAGAGTTGTACCATAAATTGCTTACATATTTAAATGCTCTTAAAGTTTACAATCTAGGCACAGTGACTGAGCTTATGTTTGAAGATTTAATAAATCTCTCATTCAAGATGTTTTATAGTCTTTTAAGCCATATGTTAATGGGTTTAATCATTGTAAACTCATATTACTTATTGATGGAACATTCTTATATGGGAAATTCCAACACACATTATTGATTGTGAGTTCTGTTGATGGGAATAACAAGTTATTCCTTGTTACATTTGTAATTGTTAAAGGGGAAAGTAAGTCTAGTTGGAGTTGGTTCATGTGGTGCATTCGAAAGTATGTCACATAAAAAATTGGAATTTATGTTAATCTCAGATTAACATGTAGGGATTATATCTTTGATGAAGCGCAAAACAATAGGTTGGAAAGAACAACTCACATATTATCGATATTTTCTTTGACATTTTGTTAGCAATTATAATGCTGTGCAAACAAAGAGATCAAAGATTTATTATACAAAGCTGGTAATGCAACATCTTTTAATTGGGCACTAAATGTCCAATTGAACAATGGACCTTGTCACATGATGGTGAGATGCATTAACTTAATAACTATTGTTGTTGAATGTATGAACGGTATATTGAAAGGCACAAGACAGATGCTTATTGTGACACCCCTTACCCGTCTACAGTATAGCTGAGTGAGGCATGTCACACTTGGTGCCAACGCGTTTTAACTTATCTTATAACATTTCCTAATACTCACATTTAATTTTTTTTTATCAATTTGGGTCTAATTAATTTATCGAAGAAACTGACGGAGTTTCCCCTAATTTATTAGTGATTTTGACGATTTCCACCTGTTAGAGATCTCAACGTTAAAATTTCAATAACATAAATTCTTTCTCATATTCAATTCCAGTACTCCATCTCAATATTGCAAACTCATAATTTCATATAGAAATAGATCCATACTCAAATTTCATAAATAAAATATACAAATCTCATTAATTACATAATTTACAAATAATTACATAGGTTCATAATTTACAATACAAAATGAATATTACAATATACCAAAAATGACTAACATGTCCTAAAGGGGCCCTACCAAAATGCACCGTACTGTGAGGTAACACTGTCTGACTCTGATACAGATAAAAAATCTCTACTCCTAGTCTATGGTCTACTGGGCTCTCTCTCTGTATCTCCAGTGCCTATGCATAATAAAAAGTGGCGCTAATAGCGACGCTTTAAACATACAGCTTAGTGGTGCCGATATAATATAAAAATAAACTAAAATAATTAAATATGCAGAATTTATGATATTAATGCATACAAACTAAAATTTTGGTAATTGTTCGTAATATTCATAATTTAGTGATTTTATGTTCATTATTAAATTAAAGAAATTTAAAACTTATTTTAGTTGCCAAAGTAGCCTATACAAATTGACTGGACTGGATAAACGAGTAAATTAGCACTGGATACCAAGTACCTCAGGCCGTCATACCATTGGTCACATAGTGTCTACTAGGTGTGCAACAGAATGGCTAACAAGCCATAATAACCATCGGGCAATAAGCAAAGTATGTCAAGAGTATCAAAATGGATAAAAGCCATAATATCACAAAATGACACTAAATGCCATAAATCACAAAATGGCATGAAGCCATAGGCAGTATTGTAATTGGAACCCTATTGGCATGTCAACCTATCCAAACCAATCACACTAGGCATACTAGGGCATATTAACTAAGTTAGGTGTTTAGTTCTTTACATTGAATGTTTTGGTAGTTACTATTTGCATTACTATTCATGCAAAAATGTTAAGTTTTTCAAAAATAATAGGTGTACAAGTTCTAATTACACTATAATACCACATTTTGGATTTTACATTTGTTGGCATTCGTTGCCAATTTCAATTTAAGGCTTATTAGAAATTATTTCAAATTTTCAGATTTGGTCACTTATGTTTACTATTCTATTGGACCAATTTACAGTGGGAATTTGGCTAAAATTTCTTCATCAAAGTTGTTCCTTAATATGTCTACTTTAATTCCATTTTTGAATCACTCCATTTGGAGTTTTCTAGCTCAAGTTATGGCATTTTTACAATAATTGGTCGGATTGGTCCATTCCCAGATTTTCTGGGCAAATTTGGTTCTAGCAGTTTTGATAACCTAAATTTGGTTAGCAATTTGAATTGGCTAGCGTCAGAATTTGGGTTTCTGTTCTTCATGAAAGTTGTTATACTATGTCTAGGCTTTCCATGGGTTAAAAAATCAGGTCATTTGAACCTTTCTACACAAAGTTATGGCCATTTGAACAAACACTGTTTATTTGGTCATTTTCCAGGTCCAGATTTTGATTACCCAAATGGCAATTTTTAGGTCACTTTAGGTTGATTTTCTGAGCAGGGTCTCTTCATAAAAAATGTGGCATCATGCCCTAGTTTCATCTCTAATTGGCCTTACACCAATTGAAGATACACAAGTCAACTTATTGCTGCCCGAACACACTAGACTCAAATCTAGAATTTCTGGCACCTAGGGCAGCTTGAATATTTTACCATTCAATGCCACAATTCACTCTAAATTAAGGTCAATTAACCTTAAATGGTCACTAATTAACCATGAAAATTAAAGTTCTAATACATATATTCTCATTCATGGCCATCACTACACACTTTAATTCCATTAAAATTCATTCAATCCATCTTTAATTCAAGGCTACCAAAAATTTAAGAAAAGTCTAACATGCACAATTTTTTTCAATTTCTACAATTTCTCACTTAATTCATGATCCTAACATAGGATATAAAGAGAGAGAGAGAGAAAGGAATTGGCACTAACCTTCTTGAAGCAAGATTCTAGGATTTCAAATCTTTACTTTCTCTTTGATTCTTAGTAGCCAAACACCTTAGCAAAATTAGATGAGAAATTTTAATGAAGGAAGTTGTGGATTTTTTGGTAAGATACAAGGGAAAATCAAGCTCTCATAAACCAAAAATGGAGGAAAGCTCACTAAGGGATTTCGGCCAAGCTTGAAAGAGGTGGAAGATGAGTGAATTTTCTTTTGTTTTTATCCCTTTTTATCCTTTCTATGAGTGCTTGTCTAATTTTGATTAGTGGAAAAATTTTAATCGCATCATCCTAGCGTAAGGCTTATGTCATAATTGTAATTTATTTTTCATTTCATTTTATTTTGTTTTCTTCTCTTTCCTAATCATTTTTAATGAAATTTTCATCAATATTTATTCACATTTAATGTCATATACCTCACTTACTTAAATGGTCAAGTTGGTCAAAAATTATTTTTGAAGGTGAAATGATCAAAATGCCCTTCGTTTAGCTTATCGATTTAAAATTGTCTGTACCGATTTATAAAATTTTCTTGGCATTCTATTGTCATCTAAGCCTCAATAATTCTTCACTGGAGTCCCATTAATTATTTCACAAGGTTTTCCCACGAGTTTAGGGTTGCTAATTGTCTTCACAGCCACCTCTCGTTAGGGTTACCCATTGTCGGAGCTACGGCTCATTTAACCTTAGTGCATTTCATTGCTTAAATTTTTCCTTAATTTTTTTCTTGTCATTATTTGGGTGATTTATGACTCTTCACTCTAGTTTAAATATAGTTCCAGACATTCTGACTGTCGAGACAGACATTAGTCACTGGAATAGTAGAATATACAGACTATCTAAAGTGAAGACATTACAACTCTTCCCTTCTAACAAAAATTTCGTCCTCAAAATTTAACTGATGCAAACAGCTGAGGAAACTGTTGTCTCATCATTTCTTTATTTCCTAGGTTGCCTCTTTGATGTTGTGGTGCCTCCAAAGCACTTTCACTCACCAATGGAATCTGCTTATTCCTCAATTCCTTCACTTCCCGAGCTAGAATCCTTATTGGTTCCTTCTCATATGTCAAATCTGGTTGTATTTCAATCTCTTCCATAGAGATGACATGTGAAGGGTCTGATTTGTACCTTCTTAGCATAAACATATGAAACACATCATGGATATTGTTCAGCTCTGGTGGTAAAGCTAGCCTGTAGGCCACTGGACCCACACGTTTAATGACTTCATATGGGCCAATGAACCTAGGGCTTAACTTACCCTTTCTCCCAAATCTTAATACCTTCTTTCATGGTGATACTTTAAGAAACACCTTGTCACCAACTTCATATTCTATGTCTTTTCTCCTCAAGTTAGCATAAGACTTCTGTTTGTCTGAGGCAACTTTCAAATTAGCTTTGATTAACTTCACTTTCTCCTTAGTCTGTTTCACCAGGTCTGGTCCTACAAGCTTATCTTCACCCAGTTCTATCCAACGCAATGGTGTTCTACACTTTCTCCCATATAGTGCCTCATAAGGAGCCATCTGAATGCTGGCTTAGTAGCTATTGTTGTAGGAAAATTCTGCCAATGGGAGGTATTTGTCCCAACTTCCCTCAAACTTTATGATACAACTCCTTAGCATATCCTTAAGCACCTATCACATACTTCATGTTATTATTATCATTGCAATTTAATATTTGTAATAATTCAATGAATTTTAAAGTTTTACCTAAATTACTCGTTTCGACTGTCCATCCATTTGAGGATGAAAAGCTGTACTAAAATGGAGTTGTGTGCCCAAGGCTTCTTGCAACTTCTTCCAAAATCTGGATGTGAACCTCGGGTCTCTATCAGATATGATGGAAAGTAGGATTCCATGCAGTATAACTATCTTACTGATATACAGCTCTGCTAGCTTCTCCAGTGAATAGTCAGTCCTAACTAGCAGAAAATGTGCTGATTTAGTCAATTTATGTACTATCGCCCATATTGTATCTTGTTTCTTCTAGGTGAGAGGTAGACCACTAACAAAATCCAAGGTGACCCGATCCCATTTCCATTTAGGTATGCTTATGGGCTGTAACAAACCTGATGAAACTTGATGTTCTGCCTTGACTTACTGACATGTTAAGCATCTAGTCACATAGTCAGCTATGTTTCTTCATACCAGGCCACCAGTAATGAGGCTTCAAATCATGATACATTTTAGTACTTCTTGGGTTCATAGCATAAACACCGTGGTGTGCCTCTTTTAGAGTACTTGTCTTCAATTTCCCATCATCTAGTACACACATTCTTCCTTTGTAGTACAAACACCTATCTGTTGTCTCTTCATATTCTGTCTCTTTCCCTTCTGTGATTCTGTCCATAATAGTCATTAGTTTCTCATCTATCTTCTGCCCATCTTATATCTGCTGTAGTAGGTTTAGCTTTACTTGCAACTCAGCCAAAATAACTCCATCATGAGCTAAAGACAAACGGCATTCAAGGATATCAATGCTGCAATGGACTTTCTGCTTAAAGCATCAGCAATTACATTTGCCTTCCCAGGATGGTAATCAATTGCATAATCATAGTCTTTCAGGAACTCAATCCATCACCTCTGTCTAAGGTTGAGTTCCTTCTGGCTTGGCAAGTATTTCATACTTTTATGGTCTGTATGTCTATAGCACTTTTCACCATACAAGTAGTGCTTTCATATCTTCAGTGCAAATATAATCACTGCTAGTTCAAGATCATGGGTGGGGTAGTTCTTTTCATGTGGCCTTAGCTGTTTGGAAGCATAGGCAACCACTTTCCCCTTTTGCATCAGAACACACCCTAGTCCATTATGAGAAGCATCACTGTAGACCACAAAGTCTTTCCCGACATTGGCTGTATTAACACTGGTGCCTCTGTCAACATAGCCTTTAACCTCTCAAAATTGGCTTGACATTTATCATTTTAGTCAAACTTTACATTCTTATGCAGCAACTTGGTCAATGGAGCAGCTATCAAAGAAAACCCTTTTACAAACCTTCTGTAATACCCAGCTAGCCCCAAGAAACTTTTGACTTCAGTTACATTTTTGGGAGGCTTTCACTCCATTACTACTTTCATCTTCTTAGGATCCACTCTAATCCCATCAGCTAATACTATGTGTCCAAGAAAAGTAATTTCATTCAACCTAAAGTCACACTTGGACAGCTTAGCATACAGTTTCTTCTCTCTCAATGTCTGTAGAACAATCCGTAAGTGCTCATCATGTTCTTCTCTGCTCTTGGAATACACCAGGATGTCGTCAATAAAGACCACTACAAAGCCATCTAAGTATGGGTGGAAGATACAGCTCATAAGGTCCATGAAAGCTGCTGGTGCATTTGTAAAACCAAACGACATCACCAGAAATTCATAGTGCCCATACCGGATCCTGAATTCAGTCTTAGACACATTTTCATCCTTTACCCTCAGCTGATGATACCCTGATCTGAGATCAATCTTGAAAAATAAACCTACTCCCTTTAATTGATCAAACAGATCATCAATTCTAGGTAATGGGTACTTGTTCTTCACAGTCACTTTATTTAACTACAGGTAGTCAATACATAACCTCAAACTCCCATCCTTCTTTTTCACAAATAGCACTGGAGCTCCCCATGGTGACACACTGGAGCATATGAACCCCTTATCCAGTAACTCCTGCAGCTGGATTTTCAGCTCCTTTAATTCCGTGGGTGTTATCCTATAAGGAGCAATCGAGATTGGTGCTATTCCTGGCATTACCTTAATAGTAAATTCTACTTCCCTTTCTAGTGGCAAGCCAGGTAATTCTTCAAGGAAGACATCTGGGAAATCACTTACAGTAGGTATGTTACACAAGTCAAGCTTAGCCTACCTAGTATCAACCACGTGTGCCAAATAGGCTTCACAGCCTTTTCTCATCAATTTCCTTGCAGCAGTGGCTAAAATAATATTAGACAGAAAATCTATCCTTTCCCCCATAACTGTTATTTTATCATTCTCAGGAGTTTTCAGTGTAATCCTCTTTAATTTATAATCAACTATTGCTTGATGACATGATAGCCAATCCATTCCAAGGATGACATCAAACTCGTGGAAGGGCAATTTAATTAGGTCTACCGAGAACTCATACCCTTGAATCCTCAACGGGTAACCTTTGCACACTCTATTTACCACCACACAGTGGCCCAGTGGGTTAGAGACTAAAATATCTTGGTCACTTTCCTCTACTTGAATTCCCCTTTCCACGGGTAACTCAATGCAAATGTATGAGTGAGTGGATCCTAGATCCACCAATGCATGCACAGGTATGTCGTAGAGAGAAAACACACCCCTGATGACATTCGGAGCATCCTGGTCCTCTTGACCCCTCATAGCATATACACTGGCTGGTGCCCTTGCCTCTGGCCTTTCAGTTGACTCTGATGCTAGCCTCTGTAAAGTGCCAACTGCCTCAAATTTATCTGGCCTTCTACCCCTTTGAGCTACAGGTGCAGGTTTGTCTACTGGTACTAGAGCAACTGTAGCAGTTCTCCTTGGGTAATCTCTAATCTAGTGCTCAGTAAACCCACACTGAAAGTATCCCCTAGTCACCCTCCAACACTCACCTCTGTGCCACTTATGACAGTGTGGACACGCTGAAGAAGCTGCTGGGGCTTGTCCCCTATACACTGTCCCTGGAGAACTGCCCACTGATGGTGTGGACTGGCCTTTTCTAGGTGTGGACTGGCCTTGAAATTGAGGACCTTTGAACTTCTTACCAAGTGCAGAGGAAGAACTAGTCTGATCCGGACCTCTCTTCTACTGTCTATCTCTTCTGTTCTATTCACTTACTCTGACCCTCTCCACTTTCAGTGTAACTTCAACTAACTGAGCAAAATCTGTTATCCTCAATGTAGTAATGAGTAGCTTGATATTATCATTTAACCATTCTTCAAATCTCTTGCACCTCTTAGCCTTTGTGGGTACTATTTTCCTTCCATATCTACTCAGTCTAACAAATTCTCACTCATATTCTGCCACTGACAGCTGTCTCTATCTCAGACTGATGAATTCCCTTCTTCTCTCTTTCAGGTATACATTACTAACATATATCTTCCTGAACTCTGCAAGGAAGAATTCCCAGGTTATTTGGTCTGGTTGTACCTCTCTGGATATTGTGTCCCATCACTGATAGGCATCATCCTGAAGTAGGGACACAGCACCCTTTAGGTTCTGCTCCGGGGTGCAGTAAAGTTGTCTCAATACCCTTTCCGTTCTTTCTAGCCAATTTTTTACTGTTTTAGGATCCTCCTCCTTCTTTTTTAGAAAATCCATAGCCCCATACTTTCTTAACTTTTCCAAATAGGACTTCTGTGGTGTTGGTTGTGGTGGCAGGATTGTTGGGATTGCCCTTGTTATTTATCTGAAAAAGGCCGTCATTTGCTCAAATAACGCTTGTTGGGGTTGTGTAAGCCCTTCAGGTATTGGTGGAGAAGGAGCTCCCCCACCTCCAACTTTAACCACGGGTGGAGCATGGCTTTCCACCTCTTCCTCAACTGCTCTCTACGAGGTCGAATCCATATCCTAACCAAAATAATAAAAAACAAACAGATCTGCATTAGTGTCACCTCAACTCTTACAAATGCAATGAATGATATGTACTCTATCTAGACCCAAAAATGCCTAAACGGTGCTCTGATACCACCAAATGTAATACCCCTTACCCGTCTACAGTGTAGCCAAGCGAGGGATATCACACCCAGTGCCGGAGCGTCTTAACTTATCTTATAACATTTCCTAATACTCACATTTTTTTTAATCAATTTGAGTCTAATTAATTTGTCGGAGAAACTGACGGAGTTTCTCCTAATTTATTAGTAATTTTGACGATTTCCACCTGTTAGAAATCTCAACATTAAAATTTCAATAATATAAATTCTTTCTCATATTTAATTCCAGTACTCCATCTCAATATTGCAAACTCATAATTTCATACAGAAATAGATCCATACTCAAATTTCATAAATAAAATATACAAATCTCATTAATTACATAATTTACAAATAATTACATAGGTTCATAATTTACAATACAAAATGAATATTACAATATACAAAAAATGACTAACATGTCCTAAAGGGGCCCTACCAAAATGCACTGCACTGTGAGGTAACACCGTCTGACTCTGATGGAGATAAAAAATTTCTACACCCAGTCTATGGTCTACTGGGCTCTCTCTCTGTATCTCCAGTTCCTACGCATGGCAAAAAGCAACGCTCTAAGCATGCAGCTTAGTGGTGCCAATATAATATAAAAATAAAATAAAATAATTAAATATGCAGAATTTATGATATTAATGCATGCAAACTGAAATTTTGGTAATTGTTCATAATATTAATAATTTAGTGATTTTATGTTCATTATTTAATTAAAGAAATTTAAAACTTATTTTAGTTGCCTAAGTAACCTATACAAATTGACTGGACTGGATAAATGGGTAAACTAGTACTGGGTACAAAGTACCTCGGGCCGTCACACCATCGATCACATAGTGTCTGCCAGGTGTGTAACAGAATGGCTAACAAGCCATAATAACCATCAGGCAATAAGCCAAGTATGTCAAGAGTATCAAAATGGCTAAAAGCCATAATATCACAAAATGGCACTAAATGCCATAAATCACGAAATGGCATAAAGCCATAGGCAGTACTGCAATCGGAACCCTATTGGCATGCCAACCTATCCAAACCAATCACACTAGGCATACTAGGGCATATTAATTAAGTTAGGCGTTTAGTTCTTTACATTGAATGTTTTGGTGGTTACTATTCACATTACTATTCATGCGAAAATATTGACTTTTTCAATAATAATAGGTATACAAGTTCTAATTACACTATAATACCACATTTTGGATTTTACATTTGTTAGCATTGGTTGCCAATTTCAATTTAAGGCTCATTAGAAGTTATTTCAAATTTTCAGATTTGGTCACTTACGTTTACTTTTCCATTAGACCAATCTACAGTGGGAATTTGGTTAAACTTTCTTCATCAAAGTTGTTCCTTAATGTATCTACTTTAATTCCATTTTTGAATCACTCCATTTAGAGTTTTGTAGCTTAAGTTGTGGCATTTTTACCATAATTGGTCGGATTGGTCCATTCCCAGATTTTCTGGGCAAATTTGGTTCTGGCAGTTTTGATAACCTAACTTTGGTTAGTAATTTGAATTGGTTAGGGTCAAAATTTGGGTTTCTATTCTTCATGAAAGTTGTTCTACTATGTCTAATATTTCCATGGGTTCAAGAATCAGGTCATTTGGACCTTTCTACACAAAGTTATGACCATTTGAACAAACACTGTTCATTTGGTCATTTTCTAGGTTCGGATTTTGGTTACTTGGATTTAGGCAATTTTCTGGTCACTTTAGGTTGGTTTTTTGGGTAGAGTCTCTTCATAAAAAATGTGGCATTATGTCCTAGATTCACCTTCAATTGGCCTTACACCAATTGAAGCTACACAAGTCAATTTATTGCTGCCCAAACACACTAGACTCAAATCTAGAATTTCTGGCACCTAGGGCAGCTTGAACATTTTACAATTCAATACCACAATTCACTCTAAATTAAGGTCAATTCATCTCAAATGGTCACTAATTGACCATTAGAACACCAATTCAAACCTTAATTTTCAATTTCTCCATCTTACTTCACACATGAAAATCAAAGTTCTAATACATATATTCTCATTCATGGCCATCACTGCACACTTTAATTCCATTAAAATTCATCCAATCCATCTTTAATTCAAGGCTACCAAAAATTTAAGAAAAGTCTAACATGCACAATTTGTTTCAATTTCCACAATTTCTCACTTAATTCATGATCCTAACATAGAATATAAAGAGAGAGAGAAAGTAATTAGCACTAACCTTGAAGCAAGATCTAGGGTTTCAAATGTAACACTCCTAAGTTTGGTAGTGCGTTCTACTGTTCCGGTGACCAGTGTTGTCCGAACAGCTAGGATGCCTAGAACTACACTTCGTTATGATTGAGGAGACATAAAATAATGAAATACAAGAAAAGAAAATACAAGAAAAGCAAAGGAAAAATAATAGCAAAGAAATGTAACCAAGTTAAGCGAGCCGAGAACCCTAGCGATGGGTGACCGCACCGAGAAGTCACGGTGTGGACCGTTGACTAGCCCTGGACCGCGGGGAATCCTGGAAAATATTTTTAGGACTTAAATAGACCCCTATTGAAGTATAAATACCATAAAAAATATTAAATGAAAATTAAATAATTAGTACAAAGAAAAGTGAGAAATCGAAAAACGGACAAAACCCAGTGTTACCGAAAAATCGGGAATGCAACCCTAACAGGGGCATTGTGGTCATTTGACACCCCGAGTTGTCTTTTGACCTAAATGTCTATTAAAAATAAATGATATTAAACTTTGAAAATGCAATGAAAAATAAAAATATGGTACATAATATAAAAGTGGAAATAATGAGGCAAATTTTGCAAATTTGGTAACTTTAATTAAATAAGTAATTTCCTAAAGTTAGTGGTCCACTAACTCACATTGTGGGACACCTTTATAATGCATTTGGACAGATTTAAACTTCATCTTCAACCTCATTTCAACAACAGCAGAAAATAACTCCCATTGAAGCTCCCATGGCCGCCCCATTTTTCCACCTTCATCTACCCATGATCCAACCATGGAAACCTCAAGCTTCCTTCACTAAAATTGCTCTACATCACTTGGGCAGTAGATAGGCAGCAAGAAGACCAAGTTTTGGAAGATTTTGAAGAGTTTCCAAAGTGGTAAGTTTATGTTTTTGGTTAGTGCTTCATTAAAGTTAGTAAGGAGGTTATGGGTACTTGAATTTTGGAAAGAATTTTGAGGTTTGATGTTTAAAGGGAGAGCTGTATTTTTGGCAGCCATGGAAACTCCTTGAAGACAGTTTATTCTTGCTTGTAAATGGTAGATTAAAGGGTTGATTATGTGTTTAAATGTGTAAAAATAAATTGGGTGATGTATACTAAGTATATTGTGAATGTGTATTTGAATTTGGAAGCTTGGAAATTAATGGAGTGTGATGGTGAATCGGCAGCTTGCATTGTGAACCAAAAAAATGTTATTTCATGGGTTGGTTTATGAAATTACATGGTTGAATTATGGTGCTTGCTATGGCAAATTGTATATGTGTACAAGGGTTTGAGTTTAGGCATGTAAATGAGCTTGTTATGTAGTTAAATTGTGTGTAAATTGAAGTTAGTAAATTCTGCACTTGTTGGTGCACATTGAATGTAATTGTAAGCTACCAAAATGACCTATAATATGTTGTGAATTATGTTTAGGTCATGGTGCAACCAGAATTGGCTTGAATGTTAAGTTTGGTGAGCGTTAAAAGTGATACTTGATGTGTATGCAAGAATTTCAATAAGGCAGTTTGTGTTTTAGGCCTATAACTTTAAGTGTGTGGCTCCAATTGGTATGAGACCAATTGGAGGTGAAACTAGGCACAAAATGTGCCAACTTTCATGAAGGGAGCATACCAAAATTCTGCTTGTAAGGTAGCTTGAAAAATGACCAAATCCGGATTAACTGCAATTGAGGCCTGAAAATTGACCATTTGGGCAGCAGTTAGTGTTTAGGCCATAACTCACTCAAAACAGGTCCAATTGACCTGAAATTTTGACCATGAATAGTTAAGACCCATATCTACAAGTCTTATGAAGACACAAAAGCCCAGAAATGACCATAAGCAAGTCAAACATCTTGCACAAATTCGGGTCCAAAAACTGGCCGAACCTAAAATGACCTAAAGTGACCTAAAATGACCAATTTTGGTGCAATTTGACCAGCAATAGTAAAATGACCATAACTTGGTCTACATAACTCAGAATGACCTGAAATTTTGCCCTGCGTGCAATAAGACATAGATCTACAAGTTTGTAGTTTTGACCGAAACCCGAAAACCGAGGGAACTAGGTCGTCTGGCTAGGTCAAACTAGTATCCCGGAATCCAGCAAATTGCAAGAAAATGTAGTATACACGGAACTGAAATTGGTAACATGTACCAACCCTAAAAGACTCTCGAATGTGACATATTAATAACACTAAAACCTAATTTACCTAAAACGCATCGAGGGTCGATATATTAGGTTGATTAAGCAAATAATAACATTCAGTGAATTACTTATCAAGCATTATCGTTAGAGACAGTTTAATTAAATCAAACACTTCAAATTGTGTTTCTCGATTAGCAAAGACTCGAGGAAAGGGAAAGAAACACGAGTCAAGGCCAGAGAGACGATTATCGAGGTTTGTGCACTGCTTATTTCTTTTGAATTTTCAATTGAAATAAATTATGACTACTTGTATATTATTGTTTTCAATTATGGAAATGTGTTTGAATGGATACTTGTTGCTTGAAAAGCATTGTAAATAGTTTGAAACTGTGGAAAAATTGATTTAGTGTGATTTGTGAAAATTTGAAGTTAATTATGAATTGTGTTGCCATTTTTTGAATGAATTTATGACTTTAGAAATTTATTGGATTCTCACGAATCATTTGAATAAATGTTTGGAATTGATTTTGTGTTCACACTTAGCATGACAGTATCATATCATTCCTTCTTCATTTATGGGGTTGTGATTGTTTATTTTCCTTCCCCATTAATGGAGTCGTGATCGTTTATTTTTTTTCCCTCTCTGGTTTACCAGTTGAGGTGATCGGATGAGTACTCATTATATAGCTAGCTCCCTTCCTCATTGATTTCGATTAGTGGGGTTGTGATTGCTTTGTCGTGGTGTACAACGCGGCATTGATCGGAAATTTTGTGTCATGGCTTAAGTTGTGTATGAATTGGCAACACTGTGTTCGTAAATTATTTGACTAAATTGTGTTATTATGAGCTTCGATAAATTGTGAAAGGGATTTTAAATTCTTATTGACATTCACTATCTTTTGAATTTAACTACATTTTGATTACTGAGATTTATTGTGATATTGTGTTAAATTCCTTATAACGTTCATTGTCTTGAATTTAACTATGGTTTTACGTATCCATCATTTATATGATTTATGAATTGTGATTTAAAATTGTATTTGTTTAATGTTGTGCACCACTGAGATATTATCTCGTGATAGCTTTCATTCTTTGTCGCAGTAGTCGATTGATGAGGCGTGAGACTAGGCTGCTAGTGCATTCAGCGAGAGATCATCGGGTATATTGAGTATACCATATTTTGCATTTTGTACTGTAATGTATATTCACTATATGTATATATTGTTTTTGGTTTTGAGCAGTTGTAAATTAAAATTGTACATTGAAGTTGTAAAATAAATTATGAGTTATTTTGGCTTGAAAAAAAAAAATTTACTGTATTTCCTTATCTCAGTCTTTGAAAAATTATTGTGGATTTGAGTTGAAAAATATGTTGTGTTGAGAAATATGTTGGAGTTGAGATTTGGAAATCTATTGAAGTGCTTTTTACAGGTTTTCTGAAGAACTGTTTTATCCAAAATACAGATGACACTTTGCCAAAATTTTTACAGAAATTACTAATAGTCTAAATGTGTTAACTGTTTCAAGTCAGTTCACAAAAAGTTTTTAACACCTGTAAATAATGCTCACCACTGTAAAATGAAGTAAGAAAAGTTTTAAAATCCCTTGTAGTTTATTTAATGGGTTATCAGTAGACGAAGTTGGTAATTCATTAGGTATACTACAGGATCATGTTATGCCTTACAGAGGGGTAGGGTGTGACATCAAATCTTTACTTTCTCTTTGATTCTTGGTAGCTAAACACCTTAGCAAGGTTAGATGACAAATTTCAATGAAGGAAATTGTGGGTTTTATGGTAAGATGCAAGGGAAGATCAAGCTCTCTTGAACCAAAAATGGAGGAAGGCTCCCTAAGGGATTTTGACCAAGCTTGAAAGAGGTAGAAGATGAGCGAATTTTCTTTTTTTTTTTTTTTATCCCTTTTTATCCTTTATATGAGTGCTTGTCTAATTTTGATTGATGGAAAAATTTTAATTGCATCATCCTAGCATAAGGCTTATGTCATAATTGTAATTTATTTTTCATTTCATTTTATTTTGTTTTCTTCTCTTTCCTAATCATTTTTAATTAAATTTTCATCAATATTTATTCACATTTTATGTCATATATCTCACTTACTAAAATGGACAAGTTGGTCAAAAATCATTTATGAAGGTGAAATGACCAAAATGCCCTTCATTTAGCTTATCGAATTAAAATTGTTTGTACCGATTTACAAAATTTTCTTAGCATTTTCTTGGCATTCTATTGTCATCTAAGCCTCAATAATTCTTCACTAGAGTCCCAATAATTATTTCATAGGGTTTCTCTATAGGTTTAGGATTGCTAACTGTCTTCACAGCTGCTTCCCGTTAGGGTTATCCATCACCGGAGCTACGGCTCATTTAACCTTAGTGCATTTCATTGCTTAAATTTTTTCTTAATTTTTTTCTTGTCATTATTTGGGTTATTTATGAATCCTCACTCTAGTTTAAATATAGCTCTAAATATTCTGACTATTCAGACAAACATTAGTTACCGAAATAGTAGAATATACGGACTATCTAAAGTGAGGGCGTTACACTTATAACATGTATTGTTCAACACACCTTCACTAGACTAGTCAAGTACTTTGATGAAAGAAGGATAATTTACAAATGGGAATTTTTGAGGGATAATACATACATGCTAGCTTACATTAGAGAAATGAGGGCACGTGCAATTAAAGCAAATGGACACAGGGTAACGAAATTTAATAGTCATACGAGCCATGTACACATGCTATTGTCACATGCTTTGTTTGATCCTAACTAGATACATTCTAGTTCAAAGGAAAAGTGGCAATACTCAGATTGTCAATCTTGCAAAAAAAGAATGTGAGTGTGAGACATTGCAAGGGACAAAAATGCCATGTACACATGCTATTGTCATATGCCAACATCTACATATTGATTTTTGGCAATTTGTTGATCAGTGCTACAAATTAGAAGAAGTATTAAAATGTTACCTAAATTCTTTCCAACCATTAGCAGATGAATCATATTGACTACAATTTAATCATCCAATGGTTATTCCAAATATGGAAATACGAAGGGGAAAAGGGAGGCTAAAATCAACTCGTATTAGGAATGAAATGGATAGCTGAGAACTAGGGAGTAGTCAGTGTTGTAGTATTTATAAGCAGCCCGGTCATAACAAGAAAAAGTGTCCAAACACCATTGTTTCCTTAACTCATTCATAATTAATGTGGCTATTTGTATGTTATGCATAACAATACTTCAAAACTCAGCTTATTGATGACCTGTTTCAGCACTTTAATATGACATGGGTATAATTTGACTTGCTTCTATAACTGTTTAAATTATTCTTATCATGCAATATATAGTTTTTGCAGTAGGAAACAATTTGCATGCAAATAGACCATATGCGATGGCAGGTAGCTCTAAGTGTAAAAAATCCATTGTCATAATAGTAGATAAGAACATACATCCTAATGGTATAATGTAGTATGCTAAGAAAAGAGTGTTTGCTAATGTTAAAAATTATTACTGGTTGCTACCAATGAAAGCGGGTCATAACTTTGAAGGTAAACGTAGTACGAGTTTGGATGAATTTGGTCCATCAAAATATCTAAAGAACCCAAATGGATAAGACTATGGGAAGTCAGATGCGAGCTTGAAGCTTATTGTAGATATCATGAAATTTTAGTTCCAAAGGTGTTATCTGCACTATTGGATTTGGTTATGAATGAAAATGTTGCTAGAGTAAAACAACAATTGAAACTAGAAAATGATGAAATGGAGAAATGACTAGAACAATATCATGAGCAATCTAAAACACAAACAAGTGATTTCTCTCAAGTCGATGAACCTAATATCTCATATTTTTCGTCCAATAGTAGTAATGGTGACTTTCAAAGGTTTTTACTATCATGCTTGCTATAAATGCTAACTTTCCATTTATTATGTTATTGTCAATTTTAGTCAATTGTGACTATCAATTTATTATTGCTTTGAATGTTTGTGTTAAAAATGTAATTTTAATTTCACTAATTTGATTGATCATATTTATAATATGTCTCTATATTACACTCTGGGCTATATTTTTTTATATATGGGTCGATATTGGGCACTTGAAAATGAATTTCGATATCCCCTTGACCCTAGAAGACATAATGACAACACTATATTTTTATTAATGCAATAAGAATGGAACTATCAAGAATGTCAAGCCTTAATCTTGCGAGAAGTTGTACGTGATCTTAGCATTCGAACACCACACTTCAATTCGATCCATAAGCCGTGTAGTAACCTTGACGAACTACATCTTGCCCTATATCGCATTAGAGAAGAGAACAATCATATTAAGATTGGACTTACGAGCATGGAAATGATTCAACATGCTAAAGAAGCTCGAGAAGAAGGAGATAATAATAGAGCTTCATTATATTTTCAACTATTAAGAGAACCAGCTATTGTTTATCAGATATTGAAATGACATACGATGAGAATTGAAGTATCTAAGTTATATTTTAGACCAATATATAGACTAATTATTATTTATTCCTCATTAGACATTTGGTCGTCAGATTCATACATGCAGTAAGACATAACATTACGGTCTTCAATAGATGTTAGTTCCCTTCCAACTGCTAATGCTTGCTCCTGAGCTAACCTCAACATATAATACCTTGATCCATGAAGAAGCATTCTATTATTTTCCTTTCTTATACACGTAATCACTGATTCATAATATGAAATATTACGTCTTCTCATATTTAGCGATTAACGATGTATAGTAGGTGCGCCTTGTGATTATAAGTCTTGAACTAATATTTCGGCTTCATTCACATAATATGACCATTCACGCTATAAGCTTGCATAATATTCCTTTCTATTAGAATGTCGATAATAGCTATAATCATTGTTGAATGGAGGAAGTACCCATAATCCATTTCTTGGTTCCATCTCTTATCCTACAATTAAAAAAAAAAAAAGTCATTATCTTTAACATTAATGGACATAGACAATGTAATACAAACATGTTCCATTTATATAATGGTGTTTTATTTCACAAGTAGTATGCTGAATCACAAAATTAAGAAATCGTCAGCAACACTTTATGCAACCTGGCCCCCTAAATCTATAATTATTAACTATGCAAAGCGTGCATCATTCAGAAATTGTTTGGAATAATCAGGTAATCATATTATTTTTTTATAACAACTATAAAATTGTTATTTAATATTTTTTTAAAAGCAACCAACTTTAGCAAATTTAGTAAATTTTTTTTTTTTTTTATATTGTTACAAGATAGTAAATTCTCAGGATGATACCCAACAGTTATACCCGAGATGGGCAATAAATGCTCAACTTTACACTAACATAGATGAAAGATTAATTCCATATCTACAATCATCAGGTTTTTTTTTAAATTGCAACTATAGGGTTAATTAATGTTGATCATGCACTCATTACTTCTCTTATTGAGCGATAAAGGCTAGAAACCTATACATTTCACCTTATAATTGGTGAAGTAACCATAACATTATAAGATGAGATTATAACTAGCTTGCCTATAGATGGTGATGCTATCACTGATAATCTAGATTATGAATGGGATGATTTATGTGGTTGGTTATTAGGAATTATTCCCCTAGAATGTGTCATACGTGGCCCCCGAATATCGTTGACATGGTTGGTAGAAAACTTTTCCCACATACTACAAGATGCACTACATATCATTGTCCAATGTTTCGCTCGTGCTTTTATCTTATGGTGCATTGGTGGACTTATATATATGGGAAACAAATAACTTCATTCATTTAATGTTTCTGCCACTTTTAGAAGATTTAGAAAGCATAGGCACGTATAGTTGGGGGGAGCATGTTTAGCATGGTTGTACAAGGAAATGTGTCGTGTAACTAATCCAACTTCATTTCAAATTAGTGGTTGTACTATACTTATACAACTGTGGGCATGAGAACAACTCCCCATCATTGCACCAAAACTTCTTATGCCACAAATCGTATGGGTTTACATAATTTTCTTTGTTATCAATTTATATGTTATTTATTTTTTAAATCCTTAAAAGAAAACTAAATTTATCTAATAAGTTTTTTTTTTTAAGGTGAAAAGCCCTATTAAGAACAACACATACAATGATGCATTTGTTCTGATTCTTTTGACTCCAATTAGATCAACAATGACCACATGAGGTGATATAAATATTTCATTATCTATAGCTTTGATAATTAAATTTTCTACTCACTCATTATATACTTTAATTACTATTATGTTGTTTATAGATGTATTGGGAACCATATAAAGAGATTGAGAACATTTTGCCACCATTTCGTTTAAATGGGAGGCATATGTGGAGGTTCGTAGTGCAGCTAATATACTCCCACATCGTTGAATGGCATAAACTAGATCTCTGGCTTTGCCTTTCGTTGCCCCCATATCATGATGATACAATGCTTTTTATAGATTTAAGGGGTGCAATTAGATCAAAATTAGCCGATTAGACATGCAATTTACATTGATGCTTGAAATATTCAGATTAATCATGTTGTTTCTTGCGGCCGATTGCAACTACCATTGAGACCGTGTTTAGAATATGTACAATGGTTTGTGCAGTGAACAAGACACTGAATTTCTCTTGAGGGCAATCAAATTAGAGTCATGGTAAACAAATTGGCTTGTTTTATTTTTATCTAAGTATATGATATTAAGTGAATAATGTTTTTCTTTTTTTTCATATAAGCGGCTGGACTCCACCAAGTATATAATTTACTAGAATCATCCTCTTGACCTTGTCCATTGATTCGGTTAAGGCTTTTCAGTCTGTTGAGGGCAATAAATGAAGAACACCGCACGACTAGAACCTCGCCCTTTCACCAGTGGAAATACCTTGTGCGCAACCGCCATAGGAACAACAACAAAAAAGGAGACGTGGCATGTTACAAAGGCGTGTTTCCATTAATGTGCCCCCAAGGGAGAATGTACTCTAAGTCCCTCCACTAGTCACCTATGGTATCTTGTGGATCCTTCTATGGCTAGTCCATTAACTTCTTCAACGCCTGCTGAGCGAAATTTGCACTCTTCTTTTGAATACCCATATAATTTTACTAATGAAGAACATTAACCTTCCATTCATTTCACTCTTATGATGGTACTACCAGTGTGACACCCCTCACCCGTCTACAGTATAGCCAAGTAAGATATGCCACACCGTGTACCTGAACACCCTATTTTATTTCAATTATTTTTATTTTTCCTTATTTATTTTTTTCATAGTTATGCGGTACAATTTGTGAAATATCATTCATTTAAGTCATTTATTGAAACATAAATTCATTTGAGGTTCTGTAACTTTTATAGAAAATTCGGCAGAGTACCGGCTAAAAATGGAGAAAACAATTCTTCGGAACCTGTGAAAAACACTTCCAATATGTTTTTAATCATTCCCAAACTCCATTTCATCAACAAAGTCTCAATATTTTTCAACAACAATTCCATTTTTCATTCATTCATTCCTCATGATATTCATATATAAGTCATAAATAAATACTCAATTTTCCATTCATAAACACAATTTCCACTGTTTACATTAATACCAAAATATACTACATAAGTCTCAATTATACATGAGAAAATAAAAGTTAATTACAAAATACCAAAATGAAACCTAATGTCCTACCAATGCACTGAAATCGGTGAGGTGACACAGATACTATGCAGAGCTATAGATGGTCTCACCTAGTCTGTGGTCTACTGGGCTCTCTGTCGGTCTCTTCAAAACCTACGTATGGCAAAAAGCAACGCGCTAAGCAATAATGCTTAGTGGTGCCAATACTAGAATAAAAAGAAATAACAGGAAATAAATATGCAGTGAATGTATTGATGTCTCATTGCAGACAAATTTTCGATAATTATTTGTAATCTTATTTATTTTGTACTTGTTATATTCATTATTTCATTAAATTTATCCACTTTCATTTTTTTGTTGCCCAAGTAACCTATACAGGATGACAGGACTGGATAAACGGGTAAACTGGCACTGGGTATCAAGTACCTCGGGCCGTCACACCATCGGTCACATATGTATCTCTCGGTGTGCAATAGAACAGCTAATAAGCTATAATAAATATTAAGCACAAGGCCAAGTATCATCACAATGTCAGAATGACTAAAAGCCATAAAATCACAGAATGGCATAATGCCATATGCAGTACTGCTAACTGAACCCTATTAGCATGCCAACCTATCCAAACTAATCTTACTAGGTGTACTAGGGCATGTTACACTTTTAAATTTTACAATTCTTGAAATTTAAGTTTAGGTGTTACTATTTATTTCATTAGTCAACTAAAATATTGACTTTTGCATAGACAATAGGTATATTAGTTCTAATATCCTCAACATACCAAATTTTGCATTCTAAAGTTGTTGGTATTGGTTGCCAATACCACTTCAAAGCTTAGTGTTAGTTATTCACAATTTTCATATTTCAAGCACTAAGTTTACTATTCCATTAGTTATTTGTACAGTAGGAATTTGGCAAAATTATCTTCATGAAAGTTATTTTTTATTGTGTCTAGTTACATTTCCTTTTGTGAATCACTCCATTTGGAGTTTTGTAGCTCAAGTTATGACCTAAATACCATAACTGGCTGGATTGCAAATTTTTCAGATTTTCTGGACAGAACCAAATCTATAGTATTTTGTACACTGAATGTAGGTCAATTTTTGAACATGTTATGATCAAAATTTGAGTTTGATTTCTTCATAAAAGTTGTAGGTCTATGTCTCAGCTATCTTCTGGTAAACTTTCAGGTCAATTGGACCTTTCTACACTGATTTATGACCAAATGAATAAACATTGTTTATTTGATTATTTTGCCTAGGTAGAATGCAAGTCACCCGGATTAAGGCAATTTTTTGGCTAACTTAGTTTGGTTTTCTGGGCAAGGTTTCTTCACCAAAGTTGTGTCATTATGTGTCTAGTTTCATTTCCAATTATCCTTTCACCAATTGAACCTCTACAACTCCATTTATAGCTGCCCAAACCTACTGGACTCACACCCAGTCCTGCAGGTCACCAAGGGCAGCACACCTCATTTCAACTCCAACACCCTTACTCACTTCAATTCCTTCTCACACACATTCAAATGGTCACTAATTGACCATTACAAGGTTAACATACTATTGTATAAGCAAACCCTAATGGTGTTCAAATGTCTAATTTTTCATGTTCATACATGCATAATCATTGCAATTCACTTACACAACTATGTTCAATCACTCATTTAATACCAAGGGCTGCTCATCACCACTTTGCTATCAAGCAAAATCACCAAACCCTAACCAACCCTAGCTGTCGAAATTTTTAAGGTGCACACACACATAAATTTATTTTATTTTCTTATAATTCCTACACAATTCATGCCATTAAACATGAACTAGACCAAAAATGGTAAGAGTTGGACACTAACCTTGTTGGAGCTGAATTTCAAGCTAACTAAACTTCCTTTTTCCTTCCACTTTTGGCTGCCTAGATGATGTTTAAGTTGCAAGATCAAATTTTTTGTGAAGCTAAGTAGTGGTTTTAAGGTGAAATGAGGTGAGGTTGGGAGCTTTGGTGAGCTTTCATGGAGGAAATAACTATGAGAGAGGGAGACGGCTGGTTAGGTTATGGGCGTGGTTGATGAATTTTTTTTTCTTTATTCTTATCTCTTTTTATTTGTTTTAAGTGGACTTGATTAATTGTAATTGGTGGTAAATGTTTAATGACATCGTGGTGATGTCATAATTAGCCTTTTATCTCATTTTCTCTTATTTTCTTCTCTACTCATTTTCAATTTAATTTTTAGCAATATTTATTCATATTTTATATCATAATAATTATTTACTTAACTGGACAAGTAGGCCAAAAATCACATCTGAAGGAGAAATGGCCAAAATACCCTTCGTTTGGCTTAATAGACTAAAATTGTCTGTACCAATTGAAAAATTTTTCTAAGCATTTTCTTGGCATTCTAATGCCATAGGAACCTCAATGACTCTTCCCTGGAGTCTCAAAAATTATTTTATAAATTTTCTCCCGATTTTAGGGCTTCTAGTTGCGAAGACCGCAACTTCCCACTAGGTTACCCATTGCTAGGACACCGGCTCGTTTAACTTAGTTGTATTTTATTTCTAAAATTTTTTCTTAATTTTTCTTATTAATATTTGAGTTAATTATGATTCCTCACTTTAGTTTAAATATTTTTCCAGACGTTATAGCTGTCCGGACCGACACCGGTCACCGAAACAGTAGAATGCACAGACTTGCTACAGTGAGGGTGTTACAACCAGAGACTCACCCACCTGTCTCTCCATTTATTGACATAACACTAGTTCAATAGACAATACTACCTTTTCGTGTGTCTTCTTCTACACATAACGATACACAGCAAGCTTCAACAAACTATGCTAGGCATTCTTTCAATGACTTCTATTAGTCATTATTTGGTCTAGAACAACATTAGCAATTTAGATATGATTATGTTTAGGACCATCAAAGAGGTATTGAAAGAAATGCAGAATCAGAAGAAGAAGCAGAAGCAAATCAAATAGTCCAATAAGTCGATGTTCGCTAAAATCCAAAACATATAAGGAGGCCTCTACGATTTGGTACAGGAGGACACTTTGCTAAATATTAGTGTATTTTCTTAATTTAATTTACATTTAAATCATCATCAATTTATTATGTACATTATAATATATAAATGCTACTCACATTGGCATTTTCAAGAGCATTAACTCACATTGAAAACTCTATTCGTAGTAGCATTTTTAGGTGCAAAGAAATATTCTCTGCAGAGCCTCTGACATAAATTTTGATGCATTTGAAAATTCTATTGGTAGTGGCTTTTTTTCTTTTTTTTTTTTTTTAACTAAACACTACTTTTATAATTCACACTATAATAGTAAATAGTTTTTTTTTCCACATTTTTTAATAATTAATCCTCAACACTTTCTATATATATACATATATATAATAAATGACATCATATCAACTAAATTACTATTTCAAAATTATTTCTTTTCTTAATTTAAATTATATTATATTAATTTAAAATAATTAATAACTATTAACTTATAATTATTAAAAAAAGTGAAATTTCTTATTTCGTCCATATGTAATTTGAATAATTAATAGTGTTAATAATTTATTATATTAGTATATTAATTTGAATTATTAAATTATCATTCTTTTATTATTATTATTATTATTATTATTATTATTATTATTATTATTATTATTATTATTATTATTTTCTCTAGTTATTTGCGTTATATAATTTTAATATATTAATATTTATTTTTCATTGGCATGAATAAATTTATTATTATAAAATTTTTAATTGTAAATTTTTTTATTCTAAATAATTAAATATTATTTTTACAAGTTTAATTAAAAATTTAGTTTTTTTTTAAATATTTACACATTAATATTAGCTAAATTTATTTTAACTATTATTTGTGACATTTATAAAAATATTATTTATAATAAAACATTATTATTAATTCTATAATATTTATTTAATAAAATATCAATTAAAATCTATTTCAACCACAATTTAATTTTAAATTATTAATTCTTTATCTTCTCTAGTTTCATAACCGGACCAAATTTGAAAACCATGAGCTTACTACATTTATCTTCAACTTTGATTACTTCGAGATTCACCGACCTAGCCACGGCGAGTGGTGAATGAGAGTCTGCCTTTTATTATTTTTCACCTTTCTCGTCCTCGGTCTCATTGCTACTATGGCGCAACTAACCCGGCTGAAGTTGTCCTTCATGAAGGTTGCCACTCATATTTCCTT
Organism: Hevea brasiliensis; assembly: GCF_030052815.1. NCBI lineage: Eukaryota > Viridiplantae > Streptophyta > Magnoliopsida > Malpighiales > Euphorbiaceae > Hevea > Hevea brasiliensis. The sequence continues at coordinate 692,420 of NW_026614585.1, forward strand.
GTCCTTGATTACACCAGATCTGCATTAATTCAAAGTTAGATTTGAAAAATAGATAATTAATCGTTATAGTTACAGCTTATGGGTTCTTGAATTCAACTTCGTTTTTCTGTTTTTTCATTATATATCTTCCCACTAACATGAGGGTTGAATTACTGTGTAAATAGTGTTTGTTGTAGTTCATGGGTTGCGGGCACCTTCATGGTAATCCCGTTGCCTACTTATAGTAGTATACTTTTTATTGTTGGTAAATTGTAGCAAACAAATTTTTAGCTTAGGGGTTATTTTATTTCAATTACTCAATTTTTATTTATTAAAATTTTTTTTTTCATTTTAATTTTATTTTAAAAAAATCCTTTGAACAGATTTTCAGATTCTTTATTTTTAATTAACACTAAAATAATATTTAATTAAAATAAATTTATAAATTATTATTTATTATTTATTATATGAAAACTAAAATATTAATAAAATATCATATATTAATAAAATATTATTTTAAAATTTAAAATTTATTATTGTTATATTATTATTTTTCCTGGTCGTCACAAATTAAATTTTGACTAATAATAAATAATATATATATATATATAATTTTATTAATAAATTTAGTTAAAATAAAAAAATTTTATTGACACTAATTATTTATTAATTTAATCACAAAGTTAAGAAAGAGAAAAAAAAGAAAGAAAAGATGGTAAAATAGTAATTTTATTTTTTTTTAACCTGAAAACATACAATTAAAGGATAAGGAGATTTTTTTTCTAAAATAAAATAAAAATTAAAAAATTTTAGTTTAATAAATTGAAATTAAGTGATTGAAATAAATTAACAATATAAGGGAAGGACGATTAGTGTAATTTACTCTCTATATTGCTAAACAAAATAATTTTTTCAGTTGGCCTACTTCTAGCTAGAGGTGAGTAGATTTCGGTTCAAACTAAAAAATTGAACCGAACAGAATCAATTAAGTTTAACCGGTTCGATTTTAAATTTAATCGGTTCGGTTTAATTTTATATTATAAAAATTTAGGTTATTTCGGTTTGGTTCAATTTTGAAGAGAAAAAAATTGATTAAATTGAACAGAACCGAATAATAATTTTATATATTCAAATCCAACAAAATCAAATCGAATTAATTTTCGGATTGATTTATTTTTATGGAGAATTTATAAATTATATTTAATTATATATATATACATAAATTATTTAATTTCATTGATTAATGATTATTAGGTTCAAACCAAAGTCAAAATTAGACAAAATAACTTAAAAATCAAGTCTAAATTAAAAAATAATAAAAAATCAAAACCGATCGATTTGAATCGAATCGAATCGAAATAGAGCGGTTCGATTCTATTCAATTTTTCATCCATTTCGATTTGGTTCGATTTTTAAAATATATAATTTAATTTTTATAATTTAATTCGATTCGATTTAATGAGAACCGAATGCTCACCCCTGCTTCTCACTACCTTTTATCTATAACTAAAGGGTGTAACTTTCTTCTCTAGTTTTGTGTTTATAATTTTGGGCTTATTAATTTGTTCAATTGTATTTTTTTTTTTATCTATGAGTAAAAATGGTTAATCATGATTAGATATATTTAAAAAAAATTAATTGATATGTGGATTAAAAACTTTAGGTTTACTCAAATTAAAATTAAAAGAGTTTTAAATTTTAAAAAATAAATTAATTAATGGTACAGAAACAACACTTAAATTAGATCAGTGAGTGAAAATTACCTAGATTAACTTCAAGACCTACAATATCCAATTACAATAACTTGAATTATACTAAATTGAAGTTGAAGGAGTTAAAAAAGAAAAAAATTAAAATTGAATAATTTTTATGAAATGCCTCATAAATTTGAGTGATATTAAGCCATAAATACTTATTTTGCTACGTTAGCACTTCTCACTTATTGAATTCAAAAATTAAATAAAAAATTTTAAAATTTTGAAAATCTAATCTATTATATCAAAATTAAAATTATTAAATTAAAATACCAAAACACATAAATGTTTGAATTATAATTATAATTAAGCCTATTTTAAATATGATATTTATCATTTTAAAAATATAATATATATAATTTTTTAAATATATAATTTTTTTATACAAGCGGTGAATTTATTAATAGTGACTTAATTGTTTCAATTCAAAATTAACGGTAATTTTGAATAGAGTGATAAATTTATTGATAGAACTAAATTATTTTAAATTAAAAATAGAAAAATTAAGGTAGAGGTTTTGGAGCTCAATGATAAACTTGTAATTTATTCTTAGTAAAATGATATGATTTATTTTATTTTTAATTAAAATTAGTAAAAATTATTTAAAATTTTGTAGAATTGATTAATATAATAGAATACTTATAATTTGTATATTTTTTTAGTTATATATTCTTCGATTTTGTTAGAACAGTGCAGCAATTAAAGAATACAATAATAATGTAAAAAAATTAACTTAATCATGACTAATGTTGATTTTTATTTTAATTTTCTACAAAATATGCTTGAACTTTATCTAAAATAGACATATGATTATGGAATCTCACGTCATTGATTTAACATGCAAAGAATAAAAAAAAAAGTATAAATATACAAAAGAAAAATGAAAAAAAAAAAAGGTGAATATTGCAGTCCAACGTTTTTAAAGATGCGATTTTATTAGTTTCCATTTTATCAAGCAATTGCTGTGAATTTTCCTGTAGCGGTAATTTATCTACCCTTTAAATACATTGATTATTAAAAATTTAATTAAATTAGATAAATAAATAAAAGAGTAAATAAAAAAATACAAAAAATAATTTATATATTTTTTAAAATAGGAGAATTAATTAATTTAATTAAAATAAAAAAGATTAAATAATAAATTTTCCAAATTAAATAAGTTGATTTTAAAATACAATAATTTATAATGTCCACGTGATGCTGTTAATATATATATTTTTTTGTTATCAAAATTTTATAATATTCTGCAGAAATAAAAATTTTAAATAAAATTATTATTTATAAATTATTAAAAAAATAATTTAATTATTTCCATTTTCCACACACATAAAATATGTTTATATGGTTTGACAAAAAGTTAGAGTACTATGATTTTATAAAATAATAGGATAAAATGAAAAATTAGAGAATTTTTCTGATAGAAAAAGAATTCATCTCAATTTTCATATTATAGTATGATTTTTTTTTATTGTTTTTAGAGATAATATATAATAATTTAGGTAATGTAAATATTTAATAGTTAGAAACAATTAAAATAAAATAAAAAGTTAGATATTGCAAAAAGAAAAAAAAATTAAAGGTAAAAATTGGGAGAGTTAACCAAATAAAAAAAAAGGAAAAGAAAAAAAAAAGCACTTAATAAAAATTTTATATATCGAGAGAGAGAGGGAGTTGCTATTAATTAATTACAAATTAAGAAATCATATTGAAATCATATTTTTAAGTATATTCATGAAAAAAGAATGTCTTTTACATTGAATTTAAAATTTAATTAGATTTTATTTAAATTATATCAAAATTCTTTAAATAATAATTTCATTAGATTTTATTTAAATTATATAAAAATATTTAAGTAATATTAATGTTAAATAAATTAATTATATGAAAAATAAAAAAAATAAATAAAAAAAAGACAAAAAGTTCAAAAATTAACTAAATACATTAGTTAACTAGACAGAGCACATGCCTCCAGCAAGTCAAAACTCGCCTTTGGCTTGGGGTAAGTATTCGGTTCAAATTGAATTGAATTATAAAATTCGAATTATAAATTTTAAAAATCAAATTGAAATGAATAAAAAATTAAATCGAATTGAATCATTCTATTTCAGTTCGGTTTGGTTCAAATCGATTAGTTTTGATTTTTTATTATTTTTTAATTTAGACTTAATTTTTAAGTTATTTAATCTAATTTTGACTTTAGTTTGAACCTAATAACCATTAATTAATAAAATTAAACAATTTATATTTATAAAATTAAATATAATTCATAAATTCCCCATAAAAATAAATCAATTTAAAAATCGATTCGATTTGATTTGTTTCGATTTGAATATATAAAATTAATATTCAATTCAGTTTAGTTTAACCGATTTTTTCTTTTTAAAACCGAACCAAACCGAAATAACTGAAATTTTTATAATATAAAATCGAACCAAATCAATTGAATTTTAAAACCGAACCGATTGAATAAAATTGATTTGATTTGATTCGATTTTTCAGTTAGAACTAAAATCTGCTCACTCCTACCTCTGGCTCTGGCTGTCTGAGATGTTCTTTTTATGACCTGAATCAGAGGTAAAGTCAGAAAATTTGGTTAGTAAGTGATAAAATTCATTTAATTTAATTTTAAAAAAATATTATATAAAATAATTATTATTTATTAATTAAAAAATAAAATAATAATAAAAATTTTCTATGTATAACAACAATACAGTAAATTTTGAAGAAAAATAATTTCAAAAATAAATTCTTACCATATTTTTAAATTTATAATTATTTTTAATGATATTTATTTTTTAGAAACATTATATGATTACTTCATTCTTAATGCTATTAAAAATATTTTTATTAATACACATAATAAAAAATATTAAAATAATTAAACCCAATTGATTCAGCAGCCAAATCGTCACAATTTTTATTATAAAAAGCAAAAAAGCCTTAATTTTTTTGTGATTACTTCAACCCTTGCAATTAAATTAGACAATATCAACATTTCATAAGCAAGTAAATTCATGGATATATTAATTTTTTTGTAACACCCCTATATTCAGTAGTGCATTTTACTATTCCGGTGACCAGTGTCTGTCCGAACAGCTAGGATGCTTAGAATTATACTTAAATGTTAGTGAGGAGACATAAAATAATAAAATACAATAGAGAAAAATACAAGAAAAACAAAGAAAAAATAAGAGCAATGACATGTGATTAAATTAAACGAGCCAAAAATCGTAGCGATGGGTGACCGCACCGGAAAGTTGTGGCGAGGACCGTTGACTAGCCCTGGACCGCGAGGAACCCTGAAAAATATTTTTGGGACCTCATTAAACATCTATTGAGGTATAAATAATATTAGAAATGCCAAAGATAAATTAATAAATTAGTACAAAAAAAAAACGAAAAATCAAGAAATAAACAAAAATCGGTGTTACCGAAAAATCGGGAATACAAACCGAATAGGGGCATTTTGGTCAATTGATACCTAGAGTTGCCTTTTGACCTCAATATCCATTAAAAATGAGTGATAACACACTTTGAAAATGTCATGAAAATTAAAAATATGGTACATAAAATAAATGATGAAAGTTTGGGGCATAATTACAATTAAGGGAAAATTTGGATTATTAAATATTTAATCCAACTTAGTGGAGCACTATGGATTTGTATATTGATTAAGTGGACAACATATCTCACTTCAGCCACTTCTTCTTCTTCATTTCATCTTCAAGCAGAATCCAATCCTCCCAAAAACTCCATGGATGGCCAAAGCTTTAAGCTCTCATCCACCAAGATCAAGCCATGAAATCTTCAAGGTTCTTTCATTAAACTTTATCCTCATACATTGGGCAGCATATTGGGAGCAAAAAGAAGGAGTTTTGCTAAGGTTTGACCAAGCTCCAAAAAGAGGTAAGGGTCCAATTCACTTCCTTTCTTAAGTAAAGTTTATGTTTAGCTTGAGATGAGTTGATTGGTGATGAAAATTGATGGAATTGTTGAGTTATTGGACTACCCAATTTTAGGCAGCCATGGGAGCCTATATTATTTGAGTATTCTGCTCAATTTACTTTGCTGGAATTGTGTTGAATTAATATAGAAGGCCAAGAATGAATATTGAAGTATTGGGAGGAGGAGGATTACCAAATTGGGAGTGTAAATTCTCTTATGCAGGTTGTGATTGTTGGCAGTGTATAAATTAGGTTATAAGTGTAAAGTTGTGACTCCAATTGGTATGAGGCCAATTGGAGGTGAAATTAGACATAAAATAGGCCAACTTTCGTGTAGAAGTGTTGTCCAAATTCTGCCTAGAAGTGACCTAAAAAAATGACCAAATCCAGAATTGCATAACATAAAAACCCAGAATTTTGACCGTATGAACAATAGTAAGCATTTTGGCCATAACTAACTCAAAACAGGTCCAAATGACCTAAAATTTATACCATGGAAAGCTTAGACATAGGGCTACAACTCTTATGAAGACACTAAAGCTAGAAATGACCATAACCAAGTTAAAATGCTTGCACAAGTTGGGTTACAAAAACTGGCCGAATTGACTTTGACCTAAAAATAACCTAAACTTTGCAATATAAGTGCAACTTGACCAGCAATAGTAAAATGACCATAACTTGGTCTATATAACTCCAAATGCCCTGAAACTAGTGCCAAATTTTCCCTAAGACATAGGCCTACAGTAATGGTATTTTGACCAAAACCCAGAAACTTAGGGAACTAGGTCAATTAACTTGATTAAATTGGTATACCAAATCTAGAAATGGTTCAAATGACTATTAACTCCAGCAAAGTGTTTTAAGTATAACTCCCACTAGAAGTCTTCAAACAAAATGAGCCATACCATTCTGGAAATCTAAGAAATAGACCTTCAACTTTGTTTTAGACCTCTCCCTCACCTTATGAATGTAAGAAGCTCAAATGTTGGGTCAAAGCTACTGCCTTAGTTGAACATCCTGTCACTACAAGACCATTGAGTCCAGTCCAATAACCTGACCATAAGTAACTCTACAAGACTTGAAAAATTACAATAAAAAATTCTTAGTGACCATAAGACATAGGGTAACATATACTATGAAGAGTAATAGACCTAAATATGGCAGCAACCTACTCAAATAAAATTGGCAAAGTGTAATACTAAAACTGCCTAGTAAGGGAACCAAAATTCAGAATTGACCTAGTTATGGTCAATTAACCATAACTTGAGTTATACAGATCCAAATGACATGATTCAAAAAGGAAATTAAAGAAGACACAATGAGAAGCAATTTAATAAAGAGAAATCTGTTAAATTTACACTGTAGCTTGGTCCAATAGGCAGTAAACATTGGCAATGAAATCTGAATAATTACAATAAAATATAATAAGATTTAAAATAAAATTGGTAACATATACCAATACTTAGAGACTATAAAATGTGAAAAATTGGGAACATTAAAATTTACTCACTTAGAGTGCATCAAAGGTCAACATTATAGGTTGACTAATGAAATGAATTGAAGGGAATAGTACTAAGAAAATTTAGATATTAGATTTTATTGTTAGAAACGATTTAACTGAGTACTAAAACACTTTAAATTATGTGTTTCAGTTGAAAAGGATATTGAAAAGCATGAGGAACATTGAGTCAAGGCCAAGAGGTAACTCATCAGAGGTTTTTGCACAACTAGTTTTTAATTGATTTTGTTCTGAATATTTCATATGATTAAATGATGTTATTTTCCTTATGTATTATGTTTATCAAGTATTGGATTTAATTCAATGATTATTGAAATTGTTATAGTATGTATGAATTTAGCTTTGTGAAATGGTATTTTAACAAGTATTAAGCATTGTTGTAGATTGAATAAATTATGTTTTGGAAAATTATGATAGAATATGTTTTGAATTGTAATGGGCACTTTGCATGGAAAAATATAAATTTATGTTTTGAATTGTGATGAGCATAAAAAATTATTGGATATTAGAATTGACTTTGAATCGAATTGTGTTGTGATTTATGCTTACAAAAAGGACAAAGAGATTGATGATTTTGTTTTGTATTTCACTCTAGATGCTTGACTAGGTTATTACCCGTCTCTCTCATTTGTTGAGGAGACAATGGAGTTAGCTTGTTTTGATTACCATGGTACGTGCACAGGCTTAGATTTTCCTATTATTGGAGGTTAGATCTAAGTTCTTATTTGTTATGGCCCTTTCGGAAGTTTCATTATTGTGATGTGTATTGTGCACGATGATTCGACCTCCCTGACCATAGGACGTTAGAATCACCCCAAAGATGGCCCTTTTGGATTAGTCTTGCACAGTTTGTGAGATAAAGAATGATTTTTAAATAGTAAAGAATTTCGATTTCAAATGGGATTTATGCATAATTGATTTTGTTGGAATTAATCTTTATTTCCATGATGGCTGGAATTACTTTAAATGTCCAATTGTGATTTGATAAATTGAATTTCTTGCTCAAAGTCATTTTAACTAATGATTTATATTATTGGCAACGAAGATTTTGACTTTTGGAATTTTGTTGAATTTGGAGATTTTCAAATTAATTGTTATAATTTTGTCAATGTTTATTATACTATGTTTTAAATTATAGTTGTGCACCACTGAGTTCACTACTTAGCGATAGCTTTGTATGTTGTCGTAGGTGAAAAGAGCATAGAGCAGTTGAGTAAGCTTCTTTGAAGACACATTCAGATCAGCTCCAGGTATATCATAGGTATACCCATGTACATAGGTTTTGATGTTTGCATGTAATAATAAGTATGTAAATTATTTGAGCAGTTGTATAAAAACTCTTGTAAAATATTTTGGTATGTAATTAAATGTAAATTATTGTAAATGTAAATTTGAGATTTCATTTACCTGAATAGTTTTGTAATATTAATTTTTGAGTCTTGTAATCAATGAAATATTTCTTTTATGATGAGGTTGGTTTGAAAATGAAATGCTTTGATTATTGAGATTGAATTGTGAGATGAAATGAAGTTTATTGGAGTTGTATTTGAGAAAACATATTGGGAGTGTTTTCTTTTTCATGTTTAAAGAACTATTTTCTCAAAATACAGCCGACACTCTGCCAAAATTTTGAAAAATTTTTATAATACCAGATTTTAATCGATGATTTAAATTTCACGAAAATTGATTTAAAATCTCTTATAGTATATTTAATGAATTACCGGTAGGCGAAGTACGGTAATTCATTAGGTGTATTACAGGATCATGTTACATCTTACGGAGGAGTAGGGTGTGACATGTTTAGTGGTATCAGAGTAATGGTTTTAAAGTAAATTTTGAACTGCGAATTTGAAATCTTTTTGTCACTAAATACAACTACTCAAATGTTTGATGCATATAGTACATTTACATCATATATATGAACTAATGGAGAGAAATCTCCTTGTGTTGGTTGTACAGGAAATAGAAAATCCTGTGAAAAGATATGGAAGAGAAGGATGAGATAATAAAACAGTCCGTGACAGCGGAAGTACAAAGTGAGGCCTTAGCCCCTCAGAGAGTCGGAAGCTTGACTTTACCAGCCCCACCTGTACAAATTACTACACAAATGGCTCAGCAAATGGCTACTTTCTTTCAACAAATGGCTGATAATCTGTCAGCCCAAGCCCAAGTACAATCCCAACACCCACAAGGGCAATATGAAATACAGAAGAATGAAAGACCTGGTGATCAAAGTTCAAATAGTAAATTGGGAAAAAGGAAGAACACTGGAGAACCTAGTGGTTATGGATCTGATAGAGGCGGATCTTTAGGGCAGAGGCCACCAAGGTCCAGTCATCGAACAACTAGAAGTTCCTATTTTGCCCGTATCTGCCATGTTTGTGGCAAACTACATGGGGGTATTTGTCGTAAAGCCACTGGAGCCTGCTACAATTGTGAAAAGCTTGGACACTTTGTTAGAGATTGTACTAGAGCACCTCGATCTGCTCTCCGGAGTTCACGAACAGTCGGTTAGAGTCGAGATAAAAATAAAGTTGGTACTCCTCACAACCATAACACAGTGAATCAACCCGAATATAGTAGCGCACCAGTCAGAGCGTCCACTATGCGCCAAGGAGAAAGAACAGAAACTTCGGATGTAGCTGCTTATAAGTTCTCAATTTTTGAAAGAAACAATTAGTTATTATTTGATCCCAGCACTACTTAGTTGTGTGTTAGTGTTAGAACTATATGTTCTGTTGCTATTCCTTTACATGAGAATAAATTTTGATGTATTAGTGACAAGTCCTTTAGGATAAAAACTATAATAACAAGTATGATTGACATTAATTTTGGAAGAATTGTTAGCTAAAAGTATTTTCTAACATACCATAAATTATAAAGCTAATTGGCAAGCCTACTCAATGTAAGGCAAGAGGACCTAAAAGTAAGTTGCAGTAATAGATTTGCTCTAGACGAGGGTAAAGATGTTATAGTTAGTAATTATTAATGGATATTGTAATCAGAATAAATTTAGGATATAAGTGAACTCAAGAAGGATAAGATATAAGAAAATTTGATCTATTGGAATGTATCGTAGTAACTATGCAATGTTCTTGATATTTGTACTATAAGCTGCATATTACAGTACTGACTTGAGATTATTGTGTAGAGCTACATACTACTCGATAGTACACTAAGATAAGAATAGTTGCCAACGGCATCTGTTTTGGTATAGTTATGCCAGGACAGATTTTTATTATTGGAAATGAGTTTGGAAATCCTACTTAGGGATTTAAAACTCAAAAGTTAGAATATCGAAAGGTTATAGTTCAGTACAAAAGGAAGTAATTTATAGAATATTGGTAGATAAACGAGTTGTGGAAGTAAAAATTTGAATAGTTGATTTAAATGAAGCAAGAAATGTTACCAATATGAGTAAGATTGTTGACTAGAATAGTCAGAAGACCAATGATTAGATAAATAATTCTAACATGACCACAATGGTCATTCGATAAAGAAACATGAATTGAAATATTAGACAGAACGATAGTAAGAGAACATTAGTATTATACGAACAAATTAAGTATTGTATTAGATTATTAAAAGTCTTACACAAACTTAAAGGAAAGAAGATTATATGATTGTATAGAAAAGAGAAAAACTAAGTTCTCACTCCATAGAACCACATAAGGTCCTAGAAAGAGTGGATTCGTTACCACACAAAATTGCTTACCTCTAAAAAGGTGAAATAAATTTAAATTCAACGTAGGATGGGGAAACTCATAAAGATCTTAGTACATGACGTGAAGCAGCTGAGAAATAAATGTATACATTTGGTTAAGGTGTTATGGACCATCATTTAGGCTAGGAAGTTACTTAGGAACAAAAGGAGGATATGAGGAGGCAGCACCCATAGTTGTTCAGAGACTAAAATCAGGTAAAATTTCGAGACGAAATTTATTTTAAGGGAGGGAGAATTGTAATACCCCTATATTCGGTAGTGCGTTCTACTATTCTGGTGACCAGTGTCTGTCCGATCAGCTAGGATGCTTATAATTATACTTAAATGTTAGTGAGGAGACATAAAATAATAAAATACAATAGAGAAAAATACAAAAAAGACAAAGAAAAAATAAAGAGCAATGAAATGTGATTAACTTAAACGAGCCAAAAACCGTAGCGATGGGTGACCGCACCAGGCAGTTATGGCAAGGACCGTTGACTAGCTCTGGACTGCGGGGAACTAAATATCTATTGAGGTATAAATGATATTAGAAACGTCAAAGAAAAATTAATAAATTAGTACAAAGAAAAATGAAAAATCAAGAAATAAACAAAAATCGGTGTTATCGAAAAATCTGGAATACAAACCAAATAGGGGCATTTTGGTCAATTGACACCTAGAGTTGCCTTTTGACCTCAATGTCCATTAAAAATGAGTGATAGCACACTTTGAAAATGTCATGAAAATTAAAAATATGGTACATAAAATAAATGATGGAAGTTATGGCATAATTACAATTAAGGGAAATTTTGGATTATTAAATATTTAATCCACCTTAGTGGAGCACTATGGATTTGTATATTGATTAAGTGGACAGCATATCCCACTTCAGCCACTTCTTCTTCTTCATTTCATCTTCAAACATAATCCAATCCTCTCAAAAACTCCATAGATGGCCAAAGCTTCAAACTCTCATCCGCCAAGATCAAGCCATGAAATCTTCAAGGTTTTTTTTATTAAACTTTATCCTCATACATTGGGCAGCATATTGGGAGCAAAAAGAAAGAGTTTTGTTAAGGTTTGACCAAGCTCCAAAAAGAGGTAAGGGTCCAATTCACTTCCTTTCTTAAGTAAAGTTTATGTTTAGCTTGAGATGAGTTGATTGGTGATGAAAATTGATGGAATTGTTGAGTTATTGGACTGCCCAATTTTAGGCAGCTATGGGAGCCTATATTATTTGAGTATTTTGCTTAATTTACTTTGCTGGAATTGTGTTGAATAAATATAGAAGTGCCAAGAATGAATATTGAAGTATTGGGAGGAGGAGGATTGCCAAATTGGGAGTGTAAATTCTCTTATGCAGGTTGTGATTGTTGGCAGTGTATAAATTAGGTTATAAGTGTAAAGTTGTGACTCCAATTGGTATGAGACCAATTGAAGGTGAAACTAGACATAAAATATGCCAACTTTCATGTAGAAGTGTTATCCAAATTCTGCCTAGAAGTGACCTAAAAGAATGACCAAATCCAGAATTGCATGACATAAAAACCCAGAATTTTGACCATATGAACAATAGTAAGCATTTTGGCTATAACTAACTTAAAACAGGTCCAAATGACCTGAAATTTATACCATGGAAAGCTTAGACATAGGGCTACAACTCTTATGAAGACACTAAAATCCAAAAATGTAACACCCCCATTTGCATACCCTGGTAGATTTCACTGTTCTGGTGACCGGTGTCGGTCCGGGCAATTAAGGAGATTAGAGCCACACTTAAGACAACTTGAGAAGCCATAAACACAAATAATTAGTAATGTTTAATTAGTTAACTATAAATAAGAAAAACAGAACATAAGAAGTTAAACGAGCCGAGAGTCACAGCAATGAGTGACCTCCTCGGGAACGACTGCGAAGTCGTTTTAAACTCAAATTTCGAACTGTAAAAAGTGACGCTGCGGTCCTTAAGACCCTTATGGACACAGTGGAAAAGAGAAAATCACGAAAAAGAACTGTTAAGCCAGTCAAATAATTAGGTTAGGGAGCCGGAAGAAATATGAAATTATTTGCAAATCGGGATGAACCGGCGAGGGGCAATTTGGTCAATTGACCCTGAGAACTGACTCCTGACCTAACTGTCAAATAAAAACGGAGAAAAGAAAATTTCAAAATCGAGAATTAAATTAAAGAACTAATAGAAAAAAATAAATAGAAAAAAAAAGAAAAAAGTTAGAAAAGTCAAAGGTGATGACATCATGAATGATGTCATAAAAGAATTAATTAAATATTTATTAAATTAAAATTTTTATGGTCTTCCCTAAGCCTAAATAAATAAAGGAAACAAAAGAAAAAAAAAATAGAAAAACCCTTCTTCTTCTCTCTTATTGCCGCCTCCCTCTTCCATAAATCCTCCATGAAAGCTTTTCATTTAAGGTTACCTTTAAGCTTAATTTTTCATTACCCAACCTTAATAACTCTCATAAGAACTTCATTAAAGCTTGTAGTTGCAACTTGAGAAGAGAATTTCAAGAAGAAAGAGGAGCTAAAGATAGGGTTTTGAGGATTTAAGAGAGGTGAGCATGTTAACTTGTTACTTTCCATTTTTAATGCCTCATTAGTTGTTGAATTAGCTTGTAATGTGTTAAAACTCAACTCAACTCAACTCAACTCAACTAAGCCTTTATCCCAAAAATTTGGGGTCCGCTATATGGATTCGCTTTTTCCACTCTGAACGATTTTGGGTTAAATCCTCAGAAATGTGTAATACTTCTAAGTCATGTTGTACTACTCTCCTCCAAGTCAATTTAGGTATACCTCTTTTTTTCTTTCTATCCTCTAACCTAATGTGCTCTACTTGTCTAACTGGAGCCTCCGTATGTCTACGCTTCACATGACCAAACCACCTTAATCTCCCTTCTCTCAACTTATCTTCAATTGGCACCACTCCTACCTTTTCTCTAATACTTTCATTACGAACTTTATCTAGTCTAGTATGGCCACTCTGCCACCTTAACATTCTCATCTCTGCAACTCTTAACTTAGATGCATACGACTCTTTCAGTGCCCAACACTCACTACCATATAACATAGCCGGTCATATGGCTATACGGTAAAATTTGCCTTTTAATTTATTGGGAATCTTACGATCACATAAAACTCCTGTGGCACGTCTCCACTTCAACCACCCGGCTTTAATCCTATGACTAACATCCTCTTCACATCCCCCATCTGCTTGAAGGACTGAGCCTAGATATTTAAAGTGATTACTTTGGAACAGTACCACTCCATTCAAACTAACTCCTTTCCTATCACCAGTTTGGCCTTCATTGAACTTGCAATGCATGTATTCTAACTTCATTCTACTTAACTTAAAACCCTTTGACTCTAGAGTACTTCTCCAAAGTTCTAGCTTCCTATTAACTCCTTCTCGTGTCTCATCTATCAGAACAATATCATCCGCAAACATCATGCACCAAGGAATATTCTCTTGTATATAGAGTTGCTCATACTATAGGGGAATTAAACTCATGAGCCATACTATGAAGTTGTGGGAGAGAGTTGTGGAGCATCGACTACGTCATGATACTTCTATCTCTCTCAATCAATTTGGTTTCATGCCCGGTCATTCAACTATAGTTTAATTCCCCTATAGCTTGTAATGTGTTAAAATGAAATAAAAATATGGGGAAGGACAAACTAAAATTTCGGCCAGCCATGGATGTAGGAAAGTTTGATGTATTTTGAATGAATTAAAGGTGTAGTAAGTTTGTATGAGTATGGTAGTAGGATAGAGATGCATAAATGTAGTTAAATACAATAATTTAGTAAGTTAGGGTTTTGGGACTTAGGGTTTGTGAACCAAATTTTTGAAGAAATGCATAAATGATATCTTTAACCACTTGTGAACTGAAAAATGGTCAATAATGACCAAAGGAAATGTGTGGGAATTGTTGGAATGAAAACCAAATTCGTAGGTCCAATGGTCATGCTGCTGGCAGCATGACCAAACCCACTTTGAAGGACCAAAACTCAAATTTTACAAGTCCAATTGATATGCCACAAATTGGGGATAAAAATAGACATAAAAGAGCACAATTTTCATTAAGGAACCATGCCCAAAAACTGACCAAAACTGGGTGAACAAATTGACCAAAGTGAAATGAGAGCAGGCTGCCACTGCACCAAACTGACCAAATGAACAGTAACTGTTCATTTGGTCATAACTCGAGCTAGGAAGGTCAAATTGACCTGAAATTTTACCAGAAATTAGATAAGGTATAGATCTAAAACTGTTATGAAGAACACCACCCCAAATTATGCCATTAACCCATTCAAATTATTGAGCAAAGTTGAGTTACCAAACCTGCAACTCTGCAGAATTTCTATTGAGCAGTAATGTTTGCAGGGTTATAACTCTCTCTACAAAACTCAGATTTAGGCGATTCTTGAACCGATGGAAACCTAAGACATAGTAGAACATTTCATATGAAGAAATTTAGACCAAATTATGAACTTAACTTAATCAAATTACTGACCAAAGTTGGATCAAAATCTGCCAGAACCCAAAATCTCAGCATGAACAGTGCACGTGAACAGTAATTTTATTTTGGCCATAACTTGAGCTACAAAACTTCGATTGAGGTGATCCAAAAATGAGAATACACTTAAGACAATAAAGAACATTTTCTATGAAGGAAGTTTTGTCAAATTCCAACAGTAGATTGACCAATGGAATAGCGCAACTTAGAACTCCAAAACCGAAAATTGGCAATTTTGCCAAAATGACCTAAGCTTTGAGAAAATGACCAAAACCAACAAGTTTAATGACTAAAATTTGGTATGTGGGTGAAGTTGGAGTTCCCATACCTATTAAGCCTTAGAAAGTCAACTATTTGACTTGAATAGTGTAATGAATAGTAACCCAAAACACAAAATTTCAAGGACGTCGAAATTAGCACGTTAGAGCTAGGTATAAGTGAAGTTAAATTTATTTTTGGATTTATGTTAAATTATGGTACTGAAACACTATAAAATTGTGTGTTTCAGTGGAAAAGAATACCGGGACAGAACCCGAGGAGTCGAGTTAAGGTCAAAAGGCGACTCATTTGAGGTTTGTGCACAACATCTTCATGCTTTAAAATTCATTGATAAAGTGAACGAAATATGTATTTTACTTGTGATTTGGAATTGTTGAAAGTTTATTTGTGACATTATTTATGATGTTTTGATTAAACTGTGAAAGTTATTGTGTATATTTGAAATAGCAATGTTTAGCAAATTGTTAAGATAAGTTTTGAAACCACAGTGTCATGATCATATATTTGAACACCTCACTAGCACGACTAGTAGGGGTAATTAGTTTCGAATTTTGATTCCTTCTCTGGAGAAGTGTTGAGGTGTGCCAATAGAAGAGGATGTGAATGGATATCCATATATTTGAGCTAGCTAGCCTTGTGATATGATTTCTCTTTAGCCTCTGGCTATTGAGATTCTATTTGTTTCGAATGGCATGATCTAACTGTGGGTTTTATGAAATGTGTTTTGATACTTTGAAATGAACTTGGTTTGCATTAAAATCTCATAATGCATGATTTGTACTTAATTCTTATGTTCAACCAAATTTTTGAATAAATGTGATTTTATTTTTGCATAAAGATTATTTTAGTATGTTGTGTACCACTAAGTCCTAGTACTCAGCGATAGCTTTTAATTCTGTCCAGATACAGAGACTAGAAGAGTAGCAGACTGAGCTGCTGAGGTGTGAGGAGCTATCATCTTGAAGTCTTCGGGTATAATTTATACCCTGCCTGTAAATATTTATTTTGATGTATGTATTGCATATAAAGGTACGGACATGTAAATGGGTCTTGAACAGCTTGTACAAAATTTGTATGAAGTTTGTAATAAAATTTAGTTTGTATTTCTTTTGATGTGAATTTTGAAAGGATGTATATAAATTGTTTTGTCTCAAATGAAATGATTGTGGAATTGTTGAAATTGATAGAGTTTGATTGTGAAATTGAAATTGTGGTTGAGAAAAATTTTTAGAAGTGCTTTTTTACAAGTATTTGAAGAACGGTTTTCTCAAAATACAGAGGAAACTCTGTCAAAATTTTTATAAAATTTGCGGAAAAATAAAATGGGCCAAAATTTCCAACTAGCTTTTCACTTAAGTATATGTTTTAAATACTTATTAGAAATGCTCACCACTTACCAAAAGTAAGAAATTGTTTTAAAATCCCTTGTAGGGTGCTTAATGAGTTATCGGTAGGTGAAGTTCGGTAGTTCATTAAGTATTCTACGGGATCATGTTATGCCTTACAGAGGGGTAAGGTGTGACATGTTTTAGTGGTATCAGAGCAAATTTTTGAAGTATGTTTTAACTTGTGAATTTGTGTTTTTCCTTGTTAAGTACAACTGCTCAATGTCCATAATTGTTACATACAGTGCATTACATCATAAATATGAACTAATGGAGGGAAATCTCCTTGTGTTACTTGTTCAGGAGATACCCTAACTTCAACCTGAAATGGAAGAAGGGGATCGCTCAGTTGAGCAGTCTGTTGAAGCTGAGGCACAAGGGGAAGCCCCACTTTACGAATGTCGGGTCAAGAAAGACCACCACAAATGCCGCAGCTCGCACAATCGCACACAGATGGTCTGCGATGTTTCAAAGAAATGGTCGGGGTATGCCTGCTCAAGCTCCACCACAACCACCTGTGGCACAACCATTGCCTCCAGCCAGACAGTATGACAAGTTATTGAAGTATGGGGCTGCAGAATTTAAGGGTACAGTGGACCCTTTAGAGGCAGAGCAATGGCTTGAAAGAATGGACAGAGTATTTAAGAAGCTACATTACCAAGATGAACTGAAGTTTGAGTACTCTGTGTCGCTACTGTAAGGGGATGCGTATGATTGGTGGAAGACCATCCCCCACAGCTTGGCTGAACCACCAGTGTTGACCTGGGATGACTTCATCAAAGAATTCAGACAGAAATACATCCCAGATGCATATGTTGACTAGAAATTGCAAGAATTTTTGAGTCTGAAACAAGGGAACCGATCGGTGGCAGAGTATGAGAGGGAGTTCTCCCGCCTGAGTCACTATGCGGGGAGTCTCTTTACTACCAGCAAGGCAAGGTGCAAGAGATTTGAGACAGGTTTGAAGCCCAGCATAAGGATGCAAGTTGTGGGATTTTGACACAGCAACTTCTTAGAGCTTATGTCTCAAGCACTTGAACTAGAGAGAATTGAATCAGAAGCAACCCCAGTGAAAGAAAAATCAGAAAAAGCTGAGAAATCAGAAAAAGACAAGGGGGAAAAATCAGTTGAACAGAGTTCTGGTGCTACCGCTGGAAAGAGAAAGAAGTTTAGTGGACCCAGCAGGGGTCGAGGTGGAAGATTTGGTAGGGGCAGATTTTCCGGACAGAGACCCTCTAGGTGCAGTCGTGATCGGCGAGGGTTCACATTCTGCCCGTCCCTGTGAGACTTGTGGCAAGATTCATGGGGGGGAGTGCTACTGGGCCACTGGAGCCTGCTTTAACTGCGGAGGCAAGGGCCATATAGCTAAAGACTGTACTAGTGCTCCGAGATATAGTCCAGCTCCTACTACTGCCGAGGGATCTATTCAGAGTCCTGCTCTCAGAGGTTCATAGTCAGTTGGCAGAGGAAGAGCTAGAGGTAGAGGCACTACTTCAGGCAGTCAGGGCACAGTTGGTCAGTCAGGACAAGGAAGTGCTTTAACCAGAATCTACACAATGAGACAGCGAGAAGAGGCTGAGACTTCTGATGTGGTAGCTGGTACATTCTCTATCTCTGATCAAGAAGTATTTGTGTTGTTTGATCCGGGTTCAACCCATTCATATGTTAGTGCTAGCATAGTTAGTTCACTTGCTGTTCCATGTGTGCAAATGGATTTTGAAGTGCTAGTAACTAGTCCGTTAGGACAAGAGGTCCGGGTCAACAGAATTTATAGAGACTGTCCTTTGGTGATCCAAGGACATGTTTTCCTATCAGACTTGATTGAAATGCCCTTCAGAGAGTATGAGATCATCTTGGGCATGGATTGGTTAGCCAGGCATCAAGCAATGATTGACTGTAGACTGACAGTCACTTTTGGTCTCCCTTTATACGGTGATGTGGTAATACATGGGGAGAGGCATTTACTGCCATCAAACATCATTTCAGCTGCAATAGCAAGAAGGATGATCAGAAAGGGGTGTGAAGCATACTTGGTACATGTGATAGACACCCAAGTGGGGAGTCCAGCACTAAGGGACATCCCTACTGTATGTGATTTTCCGGATGTATTTCCTGATGAATTGCCAGGATTACCTCCAGAAAGAGAGGTGCAGTTTGAAATTGATGTTATGCCTGGTGTGGACCCAATCTCCATAACGCCATATAGAATGGCACCTGCAGAATTAAAAGAGTTGAAAGTACAATTGCAAGAGTTGCTTGACAAGGGCTTTATCCGCCCTAGTGTGTCACCTTGGGCAGCGCCAGTATTGTTTGTAAAGAAGAAGGATGGCACTCTCCGGTTATGTATTAATTATCGGCAGTTGAATAAGGTGACAATAAAGAATAGATATCCATTGCCCCGCATTGATGACTTGTTTGATCAGTTGAGGGGTGCAGCTGTGTTCTCCAAAATTGACCTGAGATCAGGTTATTATCAGCTGAAAGTACAAGAGCAGAGTATTCCTAAAACTACCTTCAAAACCCGCTATGGCCATTATGAATTCCTAGTCATGCCATTCGGGTTAACTAATGCTCTAGCTGCTTTTATGGATCTGATGAACACTATCTTCAGACCATACCTCGATCAGTTTGTTGTGGTATTCATAGATGATATATTGGTCTATTCGAGGAATGCAGAAGAGCATGATAGACATCTGCGGATTGTACTGCAGACTTTGAAGGAGAAACAGCTATATGCCAAATTGTCGAAGTGTGAATTTTGGCTGAAAGAAATATCTTTCTTGGGGCATGTAGTATCAAAAGAGGGCATCAAGGTAGATCCAAGTAAGATTAAAGCTGTCCTTAATTGGAGGCCACCTAGAAATGTCACAGAAATTCGTAGTTTTCTGGGTTTAGCTGGATACTACCGTAGATTTATGAAGGGATTCTCCATGTTGGCATCTCCATTGACCAAGCTGCTTAGAAAAGATGTGAAATTTCAGTGGATGGATAAATGCCAACAGAGTTTTGATGAATTGAAAAGATGTTTGACTGAAGCTCCAGTCCTGACTTTACCTACTCCGGGTAAAGAATATACAGTATATAGTGATGCTTCTCACAATGGGTTAGGCTGTGTATTGATGCAAGATCGAAATGTCATTGCCTATGCATCACGCCAGTTAAAACCGCATGAGAGGAATTATTCGACACATGACTTGGAGCTTGCAGCTATAGTGTTTGCTCTTAAGATCTGGAGACATTATTTGTATGGGGAGAAGTGCTACATCTATACAGATCATAAGAGTTTGAAGTATTTGGGCACCCAGAAAGAGCTGAATTTGAGACAGAGGAGATTGTTAGAGTTGATAAAAGACTACGATTGTCTGATAGACTATCAGCCAGGGAAAGCTAATGTTGTGGCTGACGCCCTAAGTCGCAAGACTATGGCAAGTCTACGGGTTACTCCTTTGTCTTTGGTACATGAGTTAAGATCATTGCATGCCAGCTTAGAGATTAATGATGATGGGCAGGCAGCAGTTGCATGGCATGTACAGTCAGTGTTGATTGATCAGATTAGAATGGTCGCCGTAATGATCGAGTATCAGTTGATGGAAGAAGTCGCAGGCAAGAAACCGTAATTCTCAATCGAGATGATACCATCGCTACACGAGGCGTAATATGTGTTCCCAATGATGTTGAATTGAGGAAGATCATTTTGAAGGAAGCACATGAGTCTCCTTTTGCCATGCACCCTGGTGGCACAAAAATGTATAGGGGGCTAAAGGAGCATTACTGGTGGATGGGTATGAAACGAGATGTGGCAGAGTTTGTATCCAAATGCCTAACTTGTCAACAAGTAAAGGCAGAGCATCAAGTACCCACTGGGTTGTTACATCCACTACCAGTGCCTGAATGGAAATGGGAAAGAATAACGATGGATTTTGTGATGGGACTTCCGAGGACACAGAAGAGTCATGATGCAGTATGGGTCATTGTCGACAGACTAACTAAGTCTGCTCATTTTCTGCTAGTCCGGATGGATTATAGTTTGGAAAGATTGGCCAAGGTATACATCGATGAGATTGTGAGACTGCATGGAGTGCCAGTATCCATCGTGTCAGACAGAGATCCTAGGTTCACTTCTAGATTCTGGGGTAGTCTTCAGAGAGCCCTAGGAACTAGATTGAACTTCGATCGCATTCCACCCACGCATGCATGGCCACCGAGAGGGTAATTCAGATCTTGGAGGACATGCTACGGGCTTGTGTGATTGAGTTTGAGGGCAGTTGGGATACACATTTGCCTTTGATTGAGTTTGCTTACAACAACAGCTACCAATCAAGCATTGGAATGCCTCCATATGAAGCTTTGTATGGCAGAAAATGTAGAACCCCGTTGTGTTGGGATGACGTGGGTGAAAGAAAGATGATTGGACCCGAAATCGTTCAGCAAACTGAAGAGAAAATCAGGGTGATTAGAGGTCGACTTAAGACTGCATCAGACCGTCAGAAGTCCTACATTGATTTGAAAAGAAGGGATATTCAGTATGCAGTGGGTGAGAAAGTTTTCCTCAAGGTTTCTCCTTGGAAGAGAATTATGAGATTCGGCAGAAAGGGGAAACTGAGTCCTCGTTTCATTGGGCCATATGAGGTTCTAGAAAGAGTGGGTCCTTTGGCATATCGGTTGGCACTACCTCCAGAGTTGGAAAAGATACATAATGTCTTCCATGTGTCTATGTTGAGGAGGTACCGATCAGACCCATCTCATGTATTACCAGTAGAGGAAATTGAAGTGAATCCAGACCTCACATATGAAGAAGAACCCATAGAGATTCTGGCTTATGAGGTGAAGCAGCTACGGAACAAGCAGATACCATTGGTAAAAGTGTTGTGGAACCATCATTCGCCAGAGGCTACTTGGGAACGAGAAGAGGACATGAGGAGACAGCACCCACAGCTATTCAAAGATTAGTACCAGGTAAAATTTCGGGACGAAATTTATTTAAGGGGGGGAGAATTGTAACACCCCCGTTTGCATAGCCTGGTAGATTTCACTGTTCTGGTGACCGGTGTCGGTCCGGATAATTAAGGAGATTATAGCCACACTTAAGACAACTTGAGAAGCCATAAACACAAATAATTAGTAATGTTTAATTAGTTAACTATAAATAAGAAAAACAGAACATAAGAAGTTAAACGAGCCGAGAGTCACAGCGATGAGTGACCTCCTCGGGAACGACTGCGAAGTCATTTTAAACTCAAATTTTGAACCGTAAAAAGTGATGCTGCGGTCCTTAAGACCCTTATGGACACAGTGGGAAAGAGAAAATCACAAAAAAGAAATGTTAAGCCAGTCAAATAATTAGGTCAGGGAGCCAAAAGAAATATGGAATTATTTGCAAACCGGGATGAACCGGCGAGGGGCAATTTGGTCAATTGACCCCGAGAGCTGACTCCTGACCTAACTGTCAAATAAAAACGGAGAAAAGAAAATTTCAGAATCGAGAATTAAATTAAAGAACTAATAGAAAAAATATATAGAAAAAAAAGAAAGAAGTTAGAAAAGTCAAAGGTGATGACATCATGAATGATGTCATAAAAGAATTAATTAAATATTTATTAAATTAAATTTTTTATGGTCTTCCCTAAGCCTAAATAAATAAAGGAAACAAAATAAAAAAAAATTAGAAAAACCCTTCTTCTTCTCTCTTGTTGCCGCCTCCCCTCTTCCATAAATCCTCCATGAAAGCTTTTCATTTAAGCTTACCTTTAAGCTTAATTTTTCATTACCCAACCTCAATAACTCTCATAAGAACTTCATTAAAGCTTGTAGTTGCAACTTGAGAAGAGAATTTCAAGAATAAAGAGGAGCTAAAGATAGGGTTTTGAGGATTTAAGAGAGGTGAGCATGTTAACTTGTTACTTTCCATTTTTAATGCATCATTAGTTGTTGAATTAGCTTGTAATGTGTTAAAATGAAATAAAAATATGGGGAAGGACAAACTGAAATTTCGGCCAGCCATGGATGTAGGAAAGTTTGATGTATTTTGAATGAATTAAAGGTGTAGTAAGTTTGTATGAGTATGGTAGTAGGATAGAGATGCATAAATGTAGTTAAATACAATAATTTAGTAAGTTAGGGTTTTGGGACTTAGGGTTTGTGAACCAAATTTTTGAAGAAATGCATAAATGATATCTTTGACCACTTGTGAACTGAAAAATGGTCAATAATGACCAAAGGAAATGTGTGGGAATTGTTGGAATGAAAACCAAATTCGTAGGTCCAATGGTCATGCTGCTGGCAGCATGACCAAACCCACTTTGAAGGACCAAAACTCAAATTTTACAAGTCCAATTGATATGCCACAAATTGGGGATGAAAATAGACATAAAAGAGCACAATTTTTATTAAGGAACCATGCCCAAAAACTGACCAAAACTGGGTGAACAAATTGACCAAAGTGAAATGAGAGCAGGCTGCCACTGCACCAAACTGACCAAATGAACAGTAACTGTTCATTTGGTCATAACTCGAGCTAGGAAGGTCAAATTGACCTGAAATTTTACCAGAAATTAGATAAGGTATAGATCTAAAACTGTTATGAAGAACACCACCCCAAATTATGCCATTAACCC
This sequence comes from Hevea brasiliensis, assembly GCF_030052815.1. Taxonomy (NCBI): domain Eukaryota; kingdom Viridiplantae; phylum Streptophyta; class Magnoliopsida; order Malpighiales; family Euphorbiaceae; genus Hevea; species Hevea brasiliensis. The sequence continues at coordinate 716,138 of NW_026614585.1, forward strand.
ATTCAAATTATTGAGCAAAGTTGAGTTACTAAACCTGCAACTCTGCAGAATTTCTATTGAGCAGTAATGTTTGAAGGGTTATAACTCTCTCTACAAAACTCAGATTTAGGCGATTCTTGAACCGATGGAAACCTAAGACATAGTAAAACATTTCATATGAAGAAATTTAGACCAAATTATGAGCTTAACTTAATCAAATTACTGACCAAAGTTGGATCAAAATCTGCCAGAACCCAAAATCTCAGCATGAACAGTGCACGTGAACAGTAATTTTATTTTGGGCATAACTTGAGTTACAAAACTCCGATTGAGGTGATCCAAAAATTAGAATATACTTAAGACAATAAGGAACATTTTCCATGAAGGAAGTTTTGTCAAATTCTAACAGTAGATTGACCAATGGAATAGTGCAACTTAGAACTCCAAAACCGAAAATTGGCAATTTTGCCAAAATGACCTAAGCTTTGAGAAAACGACCAAAACCAACAAGTTTAATGACCAAAATGTGGTATGTGGGTGAAGTTGGAGTTTCCATACCTATTAAGCCTTAGAAAGTCAACTATTTGACTTGAATAGTGCAGTGAATAGTAACCCGAAACACAAAATTTCAAGGACGTCGAAATTAGCACGTTAGAGATAGGTATAAGTGAAGTTAAATTTATTTTTGGATTTATGTTAAATTATGGTACTGAAACACTATAAAATTGTGTGTTTTAGTGGAAAAGAATACCGGGACAGAACCCGAGGAGTCGAGTTAAGGCCAAAAGGTGACTCATTTGAGGTTTGTGCACAACATCTTCATGCTTTAAAATTCATTGATAAAGTGAACGAAATATGTATTTTACTTGTGATTTGGAATTGTTGAAAGTTTATTTGTGACATTATTTATGATGTTTTGATTAAACTGTGAAAGTTATTGTGTATATTTGAAATAGCAATGTTTAGCAAATTGTTAAGATAAGTTTTGAAACCACAGTGTCATGACCATATATTTGAACACCTCACTAGCACGACTAGTGGGGGTAATTAGTTTCGAATTTTGATTCCTTCTCTGGAGAAGTGTTAAGGTGTGCCAGTAGAAGAGGATGTGAATGGATATCCATATATTTGAGCTAGCTAGCCTTGTAATATGATTTCTCTTTAGCCTCTGGCTATTGAGATTCTATTTGTTTCGAATGGCATGATCTAACTGTGGGTTTTATGAAATGTGTTTTGATACTTTGAAATGAACTTGGTTTGCATTAAAATCTCATAATGCATGATTTGTACTTAATTCTTGTGTTCAACCAAATTTTTGAATAAATGTGATTTTATTTTTGCATAAAGATTATTTTAGTATGTTGTGTACCACTGAGTCCTAGTACTCAGCGATAGCTTCTATTGCTGTCGCAGATACAGAGACTAGAAGAGCGATGAGAAATTTCTTGAGGTGTGAGGAGCTATCATCTTGAAGTCTTCGGTATAATTTATACCACATCAGTAAATATTTATTTTGATGTATGTATTGCATATAAAGGTATGGACATGTAAATGGGTCTTGAGCAGCTTGTACAAAATTTGTATGAAGTTTGTAATAAAATTTAGTTTGTATTTCTTTTGATGTGAATTTTGTAAGGATGTATATAAATTATTTTGTCTCAAATGAAATGATTGTAGAATTGTTGAAATTGATAGAGTTTGATTGTGAAATTGAAATTGTGGTTGAGAAAAATTTTTAGAAGTGCTTTTTTACAGGTATTTGAAGAACGGTTTTCTCAAAATACAGAGGAAACTCTGTCAAAATTTTTATAAAATTTGCGAAAAAATAAAATGGACTAAAATTTCCAACTAGCTTTTCACTTAAGTATATGTTTTAAATACTTATTAGAAATGCTCACCACTTACCAAAAGTAAGAAATTGTTTTAAAATCCCTTGTAGGGTGCTTAATGAGTTATCGGTAGGTGAAGTTCGGTAGTTCATTAAGTATTCTACGGGATCATGTTATGCCTTACAGAGGGGTAAGCTGTGACAAAAAATGAACAGAACCAAGTCAAAATGCTTGCACAAGTTGGGTTACAAAAACTGGCCGAATTGACTTTGACCTAAAAATGACCTAAACTTTGCAATATAAGTGCAACTTGACCAGCAATAGTAAAATGATCATAACTTGGTCCATATAACTCCAAATGCTCTGAAACAAGTGCCAAAGTTTCACTAAGACATAGGCCTACAATAATGGTATTTTGACCAAAACCCAGAAACTTAGGGAACTAGGTCAATTAACTTGATTAATTTGGCATACCAAATCTAGAAATGGTTCAAATGACCATTAACTCCAGCAAAGTGTTTTAAGTATGACTTCCACTAGAAGTCTTCAAAAAAAATGAGCCATACCATTCTGGAAAGCTAAGAAATAGACCTTTAACTTTGTTTTAGACCTCTCCCTCATCTTATGAATGTAAGAAGCTCAAATGTTGGGTCAAAGCTACAGCCCTAGTTGAACATCTTGTCACTATAAGACCATTGAGTCCAGTCCAATAACTTGACCATTAGTAACTCTACAAGACTTGAAAAATTACAATAAAAAATTCTTAGTGACCATAAGACATAGGGTAACATATCCTTTGAAGAGTAATTGACCTAAATATGGCAGCAACCTACTCAAATAAAATTGGCAAAGTGTAATACTAAAACTGCCTAGTAAGGGAACCAAAATTCAGAATTGACCTAGTTATGGTCAATTGACCATAACTTGAGTTATACAGATCCAAATGACAAGATTCAAAAAGGAAATTAAAGAAGACATAATGAGAAACGATTATAGGTTGACTAATGAAATGAATTGAAGGGAATAGTACCAAGAAAATTTAGATATTGGATTTTATTATCAAAAACGATTTAACTGAGTACTGAAACATTTTAAATTATGTGTTTTAGTTGAAAAGGATATTGAAAAGCATAAGGAACATTAAGTCAAGGCCAAGAGGCGACTCATCAGAGGTTTGTGCACAACTAGTTTTTAATTGATTTTGTTCTGAATATTTCATATGATTAAATGATGTTATTTTCCTTATGTATTATGTTTATTAAGTATTGGATTTAATTCAATGACTATTGAAATTGTTATAGTATGTATGAATTTAGCTTTGTGAAATGGTATTTCAACCAGTATTAAGCATTGTTGTGGATTGAATAAATTATGTTTTGGAAAATTGTGATAGAATATGTTTTGAATTTGTGATGGACACTTTGCATGGAAAAGTACAAATTTATGTTTTGAATTGTGATGAGCATAAAAAATTATTGGATATTGGAATTGACTTTGAATCGAATTGTGTTGTGATTTATGCTCACAAAAAGGACAACGAGATTGATGATATTATTTTGTATCTCACTATAGACGCTTGACTAGGTTATTACCCGTCTCTCTCATTTATTGAGGAGACAATGGAGTTAACTTGTTTTGATTACCATGGTACGTGCACAGGCTTAGATTCTCCTCTTATTGGAGGTTAAATCTAAGTTCTTATTTGTTATGACCCTTTTGGAAGTTTCATTATTGTGATGTGTATTGTGCACGATGATTCGACCTCCCCGACCATAGGGAGTTAGAATCCGATTCGACCTCCTCGACTATAGGGAGTTAGAATCACCCCAAAGATGGCCCTTTCATATTAGTCTTGCACAGTTAGTGAGATAAAGAATGGTTTTTGAATAGTAAAGAATTTCGATTTCAAATGGGATTTATGCATAATTGATTTTGTTGGAATTAATCTTTATTTCCATGATGGCTGGAATTACTTTAAATGTTCAGTTGTGATTTGATAAATTGAATTTCTTACTCAAAGTCATTTTAACTAATGATTTATATTATTAGCAACGAAGATTTTGACTTTTGGAATTTTGTTGAATTTGGAGACTTTCAAATTAATTGTTATAATTTTGTCAATATATATTGTACTATGTTTTAAATTATAGTTGTGCACCACTAAGTTCACCACTCAGTGATAGCTTTGTATGCTGTCGCAGGTGAAAAGAGCATAGAGCAGTTGAGTAAGCTTCTTTGAAAACACATTCAGATCAGCTCCAAGTATATCATTGGTATACCCATGTACATAGGTTTTGATGTTTGCATGTAATAATATGTATGTAAATTATTTAAGCAGTTATATAAAAACTCTTGTAAAATATTTTGATATGTAATTAAATGTAAATTATTGTAAATGTAAATTTGAGATTTCATTTACCTGAATAGTTTTGTAATACTAATTTTTGAGTCTTGTAATCAGTGAAATGTTTCTTTTATGATAAGGTTGGTTTGAAAATGAAATGATTTGATTATTGAGATTGAATTGTGAGATGAAATGAAGTTTATTAGAGTTGTATTTGAGAAAATATATTGGGAGTGTTTTTTTTTTTTCAGGTTTGAAGAACTCTTTTCTCAAAATATAGCCAGCACTCTGCCGAAATTTTGAAAAATTTTTATAACACCAGATTTTAATCGATGATTTAAATTTCACGAAAATTGATTTAAAATCTCATGTAGTATATTTAATGGGTTACCGGTAGACGAAGTACGATAATTCATTATGTGTATTACGGGATCATGTTACATCTTATGGAGGAGTAGGGTGTGACATTTTTTTTGTTTGGATTAACTTTTGATTGAAACTACCCATATTAATAAGATTATTTTTTTTTTAATTTTAATTGACTTAAAATTTTGCATAAATATATAAAACAAAGTTATTTATTTATTTTATTTGATGATATTTAATTTTTATATAATTATTTTTTTTTGAAACTATATAATTGCTAGGCTTATCTTTTAAAATTTTTACTAAGCCAATGAATCAATTGACCCCATCGTCTGAACGATCTGAGTCCCATTAAACTCTTCACTGTTGGTCATTGCACTTTTCTTAAATTCAGAACCCAGTTTGGCTTATCCATTGATTCCATTGTGGCCTCGCATCAACCATCTTAGATTCAGATGTTGGAACTTTGTAGTATTTTCTTCATCTTATTGGTTACAAGTCAACTCATTTCAGCCCAACCTGTCTTCAGCCGTTTCTCCATTGAGATTGTTTCAACTTGTCCATTTGTTAATGAAGAAAAATTATAAAGACCCAACTAATGGATTCAATTATATGTACGTTCTAACTCATATTCACACAACTGTAAAATTTCCATCATATTTATTTTATTAGTCTATCATACAATCATACGAATAGCATGACCTATATAGATTAGTTCACAGTCTAGATGTGTTCCTTATTTACGGAAACCAATTACTCTATAAATGAATAAAAAAGAAAGTCTTCTAATGAGTCAAGCGTAATGCCAATGTATAAATCAGTTACACAACACTTCTATATATGTTTTTCTTGCCTCATTAATGAAGACAAAACTTGGCTATTTATAAAGTTATGACACCTTTTGGCCAGTACTTGCATCACTTCATATATATAATTATTAAGAATAGTTACATCTTTTTATGCAGTTATATCTAATATATTTGAAAGACTTTTCATGTGACTGTTCTTAATATTGATTTTAAGTCTAATATATTTAGATTGATCCATATGGGTGACCTAAACCATATTTCCAACATCTTACACTCACACAAGATGGGTCAGCTCTCAATTCAAATTTTGCAAATTTCATACTTTACAAATAGACGGTGTGACTAATGCATACTTCGAGAGCTTATTTTCTATATACTTGTTAGGATAATATAGCATCTCATTTCACTTAGAGTAGATGTAGCACCCTAGATCATTTTTCACATTCAAATCTCTTACGATCTCATTCATATATGCTGAGTTCGTAATTATGTTTATATTGCAAATATAAACATAATTGGTCGACCTATACTTTATAAAGAGGTTGTTTCGTAACTCAAATTCATGACTTCCGTGTAACAAATAGAGTAATTTACCATTATACCAAAGCTGCCTTCTAACATTCTGGTGTAAGCCATACTGAAAAGGCACCAACATTAAGGATCTCACATAGACACTCAGACTCTGACCTGACCTTTTAGCTAGCTACGTGCAACAATGTGAAGATGTGGTGGTTGATGGGTTTGTTGTTATGGACTCTAGGCATGGAGACAAGCTTATGAGCACATTGGTGCAACTTGATTGCGCCATAGCCTCTGCCTACCAAGTCCTTATTAAGTATAATCTCCATCCTCATAGTTTCCATTGCCTTCTATAGCACTTTCTGGCTAAGGCTTTCGTGAAATGTAGAATGAGGAGTATCCTTGATGTGTAACTTTTTCTGCTGCTTCTAGGGAGATGAGAGGGGCTATATCATTCACCAACTTTTCCTACTTTATAACAGATTCTTAGTTAAACAACTCACCTTTGAGATAATACATACATACATACATATATATATATATATATATATATATATATATAAAATTTACCATCTTACTAATTAAAGTTAGACTTATGTGGCTCTCTGGTTCTGTCAGCTTTTGTTCAACTAGGCCAAAAGCCACTAAATTGCATATTTAACTTCACAACTTTCAGAAAAAAATGGAACAGAAGTAGCTTCTTATGCTGGCAACAATCTTACAAATGATACATCAGAAACAATCCCATAACACCATTTGCACATGGTTACAAGTGATAATATAGTCGCAAACAAAGAAAATAAGCTCCAAATCTGGAAAGAAAGCTTAGAATCTATTGCCATTTGAAATACATGAAGCAATGAAAATGATAAATATGGTGAGGTGAAGTTGCATTCTTGCCAGGCTTGCAGCTGAAGTGCCACCTGCTGTTGGAACTGTCTTATAACCACTTCCTGGATGGAGTAAATGATCATCATAATGTTAAAATGGAGAAACAAATTTATGTATACAGTAAGGTATTGGTATTAATTTTTTCTTTTGCCACACAGCTAATTTTTTTTTCTTTTTTAAAATGTTAAAACTCAAAACAAGTATCCTGTCAACTTAAAATTGTGAGCTGTAACATTCATAAAAAAAGAACCATTGATCGAAACCCTCATATGAATAAACTGACAGTTATTTTCCAGGGCATGAACCTACCAGGAGCCATTGCAGAGAATCCAGATACATCCAAACAAACCTTGAGCTTCTAACCTGTGATAAAAAGGATACCCAATTTTTTTTTTTTTTTTAATAACACTATCAGCTCTTTGACCATTGATTCGAGGTTCCAACACAATCAACATGTTAGGCTTATGCTTTCTAATCAAAAGCTTAAGCACCCTAACAAACTTCGAATTATTCGCTTCTTGACAATTCTAGGATATCACTTGCATTAAGATAAAATATAAATAAAAAAGAGAGAAAAAAAAAACCATAATCAATCTCGTAAACAAGGATCAAATGGCTATTCCTCTTCCTTATCAATCTTGTCACCATAAAGAACAAAGAAAATGGGGAGGAATTGCAGGAGAACTCTCTTTTGATCTGCTGCAATATTTCATTGATTCAAAATATATAAGCATCAGTACATGAAATTAAGTTTTACAAGACAAACCCCACACTTTAACGACTAACCCATACATATCTGCTAAACTGAAATTAGCTATACTAACCCCATACTTAAGTACATTGCAAAGTAATCATTAGTAAAAAAACTTAAAGAACAAGTGACAACAAAAGTGTTACTTTACATCAACACCCTTCCTTGGCACTTTTGCTGGAAACATCAAGGGTCTTCCTTAATGTTTCAAACCTTGCTTTGGATAAGGGCTTGGTTAGAATATTAGCTTGTTGGACTTCTGAACAACAATGAACTAGCTTTACTTCTTCTTTCTAAGCTTCTTTGATGAAATGATACTTAATCATTATATGTTTAGTTCTTCCATGAAAAATAGGATTTTTAGCCATAGCCATAGTAGATTGATTATCACAATAAATGGTTGTAGCTTCTTCTTGCATCTAATGTAAATTCCTGAGAATTTTGCTCAACCATATAGCTTGATTAATAGCAGCTGCAGCTGAAATATACTTTACTTCAACTAATGATTGAGCCACAACATCTTACTTTTTTGAACTCCAACTTATAACACTTGAACCAATAGTGAATGCATACCCAGACGTGCTCTTTATGTCATCAACTGAACCTCCCTGATCACTATCTGCATATCCAATTAACTTCACTTCAAAATTTCTTTTAAACTAAACTCCAAGATTAGTTGTTCCTCTCACATATCTTAACACCCTTTTTGCTGCTTTAAAAGGAATTTCACTTGGAGCTTGCATGAACCTGGACAATAGACTTGTAGCAAACATAATGTCAGGTCTTGTAGCAGATAGATATAACAAACCACCAATTAAACTTCTATAAATTCCAGCATCTACCTTATTAGATCCATCTTCTTTTCTCAGTTTTTTGTTTTGAGCTAGAGGGGCATCAGCTGCTTTGCAATTCTCCATGCCAAATTTCCTTAAAATCTCCTTAGCATACTTCTCTTGATTTTTGAAAGTTCCTTCCTCAAATTGATGAGCTTCCATTCCAAGGAAATAAGACATCCTTCTAAGATCAGTCATCTCAAACACATTCTGCATTTTCTTCTTAAATTCTTTGACAAATGAGATATTACTACCAGTAATGAGAAGATCATCTACATACAATGACACTATCAGTAAATCACCATTAATACTTCTCACATGCAAGGTAGCCTCATTGATGTTTCTTTTAAACCGCATCATCAATAAATGCCCATCTATTCTAGTGTACCAAGCTCTTGGAGCCTGTTTTAAACCATACAGTGCCTTTTTGAGCACATAAACCTTGTCTTCTTTTTCTTTCACAATAAAACCAGGTGGTTATTCTATGAATATCTCCTCCTATAGATAGCCATTCAAGAAGGCTAATTTGACATAAAGCTAAAAAATTTCCTAATTTTTCTGAGCCGCTACGGCAATGAGAAGCCTTATAGAGTCATACCTTACTACTGGTGCAAAGGTAGCTATGAAATCCAGCCCATACTATTATGAGTAGCCCTTGATATCTAGCCTTGCTTTGAATTTTTTGACTGAACCATCTAAATTCAACTTGGTTTTATAAATCCATCTCACTCCAATTACTTACTTATTGATAGGCTTATTAACTAGCTGCCAAGTTTCATTTTTATGAATCATTTTCAGCTCCTCCTCCATTGCAGCCCTCCAATTTGAAAATTTTGTAGCCTCTTCATAACTCACAGGTTATACCAAAGCTATATGTAACACCCCTCACCTGTCTATAGTGTAACCGAGTAAGGTGTGCCACATTTGGTGTCGAAGCACCCTATCTTATCCTGTCGTGTCCATTGTTAATTTTTAAACTTTGTAGAAAACATGTGGTAATATATTTTTTTTATCACAATTTATTTCTATGAAAACCCAGGCAGAGTCTCCTCTGATTTATTGGCATTTGACGGGTTCTAATAGTTACCTGTTAAAAATAATTTCATATCTATATCATTTTTCCATGTACCATATTATATCATTTAAAGAAAATGAAATTCAGTTCATTCATATGAAAATTTATATACAAAAATTACAAGCTTTATTTACAGTTCAAAATATAAATTCATTTAATTACAATGTTCAAAATTAATATACATCTCATTATACATGAACCAAAATGTAAAACCTAAGTACATTGGGCCCTACCAAAATAAACACTACTGAGGTGAGCTCTGGACTATAGCAGATCTAGATAACTGTAATCAGAGTACTACTGTGGCGGCTGCTACTACGGCGACAACTGTACTGGTCTCCAGTACCTACGCGATGGAAAATCCAACACGCTAAGCAAATTGCTTAGTGGTGCATAATCTTAAAGGAGAATAACTAATGATTTAAAATGACAATAATATGTGAAATTTCATAATTCTATGTCAATTGTATATTTGAATTGCACTTTGGGAATAATTTAATTATCAGTATCTTATCTGTGCATTTATTTCTTTCTCTGTCTTTTAAAGTCATATTAGTTGTCTCTTCATGTAATTATTTAATTTTTAAAGCTTATTACTTATGAGTCGTTTCATAACTTTAGTTGCTTCATAGGAGCATATTAATTTACTGAGATCTCTTCATATAATCAATTGATTTTTACAGCCTATTACTCATACTTGTGCCCAAGTAACCTATAACAGTCTATAAAGACTGGATATACGGGAATATTCTATCATGTATACAACTGTCATGTCAGGCACTAGGCCAGCTAGCAGGCATATAATATCCTGTATACAACTGTCTGTTAGGCACAAGGCTAGTGGGCAGGCATATAATATCATGTATACAATTATCTGTCAGACACAAGGCCAGCGGGCAGACATATAATATCCTATATACAATTATGCACAATGACATATGTGAAGTCAGGCACAAGGCCAGTGAGTAGGCTGTTAAAGCCAGAAATATAATTATGCACAATGACATCTGTCATGTCATGTACAAGGCCAGCGGGTAGGCTGTTAAAGCCAGAAATACAATTAGGCACAATGGCCAATGGGCATGTAACACCCCTATTTGTATAGCCTGGCATATTTCACTGTTCCGGTGATCGGAGTTGGTCTGGACAATTAAGGAGATTAGAACCATACTTAAGACAACTAGATAACCTATAAACACAAATAATTAGTAATGTCCAATTAGTTAAGTATAAACAAGAAAAATAGAACATAAGAAGTTAAACGAGTCGAGATTCACAACGATGAGTGACCTTATCAGGAACGACTGCGAAGTCATTTTAAACTCAAATTTCGAACCTTAAAATGTGACGCTGCGGTCCTTAGGACCCTTATAAACACAGTGGACAAGAGAAAATCATGAAAAAGAACTGTTAAGCCAGTCAAATAATTAGGTTAGGGAGCCGGAAGAAATATTGGATTATTTGCAAACCGGGAAGAACCGGCGAGGGGCAATTTGATCAATTGACCCCAAGAGCTAACTCCTGACCTAACTGTCAAATAAAATCGGAGAAAAGAAAATTTCGGAATTGAGAATTAAATTAAAGAACTAATAAAAAAAATAAATAGAAAAAAAAAAGAAAATAGAAAAGTTAAAAGGTGATGACCTCATGCATGATGCCATAAAAACAATACTTAATATATTTATTTAATTGAGATTTTTGGGTCTTCCATAAGGATAAAAATAAAAAAAAAGAAAAGAAAAATAAAAATCAAAGTCTTCTTCCACCAAGCTTGCCGCCCTCACACACTCTCTCTCTCCCTCACCATTGCAAACTCCATTAAAGCTTGTCTTCAAGCTTTGAAACCCTCACTAAACCTCAACTTCTCCCATACTTGCTTCATAAAAACTTGTTCTAGTCACTTGGGAAGGAGCTTGACAACAAAAAGAAAAAGAAAGGAAGAAGTTTTGAAGAAAAAGAAATTCTACATAAAAGGTTAGTAATCAAATTTGATAATTTGAGTTTGATTCTTACATTTCTAACTTATTGAGCTTGTAAATAAACTAAAAATGGAAAGAAAATTTGTTGAGGGATTATATAGAATTTTGGATAGCTAGGGTTTGGTTGGACAAAGTATAAATTTGTTTGAGCTAAACATGTTAGGAAGCTTAATTGAGTTAAGAGAGCATGTTTATAAGTGTTTAATTAGCTAATTGCAACAAATGACATGAATTAGGGTTTTGAACATTAGGGTTTAGACACAAAAAATGTGAAGTGCTAAATGATGTCTTTGACATTGTTTAAGGTGAGAAATGATCATTTGTGACCTAATTAAGTGTGTTAGAAGTATTTGAATCAAAGCCAAATTCAGATTGGGTATGCACCATGACCAAAAGTCAACTTTGAGGGACTAAAAATGGAAATTTACAAATCCAGTTGGTATGGGAGAAATTGGGAATGAAAATAGGCACTAAATTACACAATTTTCATTTAGGAAGCATGCCCAAAAAGTGACCAAAACCTAGTGAACAAATTGACCAAAATTGGAAAATTGCAGGCTGCCCTGTATAAACTGACCAAATGAACAGTGTTTGTTCATTTGGTCATAACTCGAGCTAAGCAGGTCAAAATGACCTGAAATTTTACCAGTGGTTAGATGAGATATAGACCTAAAACTTTTATGAAGAATACAAACCCAAATTATGCCATTAACCCAATCAAATTACTAAACAAAGTTGAACCACGAAATCTGCAGAACTGCAGATTTGCCATATGAACAGTAAAGTTTCAATGGCTATAACTCTCTCTAGAAAACTCTGATTTAGGTGATTTTTAAACCGATGGAAACATAAGACATAGTAGAACATTTCATATGAAGAAATTAGACCAAATTATGGACTTAACTTGATCAAATTGCTGAACGAAGTTGGAGCAATAAATCTACAGAACTAAATTATGCAGCATGAACAGTAACTGTATTTTGGCTATAACTTGAGCTACAAAACTCCAATTGGAGTGATTCAAAAAGGAGAATAAACTTAAGACAATAGGGAAAATTTTCTATGAAAAAATTTTTGCCAAATTCCAACAGTAAAAGGACCGATGAAATAGTGCAACTTAGGACTCCAAAACTGAAAATTGGCAATTTTTCCTTAAAGACCTAAGTTTTGAGAAAATGACCAAAACCAACAAATTTAGTGACCAAAATGTGGTATGTGGGTGAAGTTGGAGTTCCCATACCTATTAAGTGTTAGAAAGTCAACAATTTAACTTGAATAGTGTAGTGAATAGTAACCCGAAACACAAAAATTTCAAGAACGTCGAGTTTAGCACGTTAGAGCTAGGTAAAAGTGAAGCTAAATTTATTTTAGGTTTATGTTAAGTTCTAGTACTGAAACATTATAAAATTGTGTGTTTCAGTTGGAAAGAATACCGGGAAAGAACCCGAGGAACCGAGTCGAGGCCAAGAGGCGACTCGCTTGAGGTTTGTGCACAACGTGTAATTTTTGTAAATTATTTGCTGCATAGAATCTCTTTAGCCTCTGGCTATTGAGATTCTATTTATTTTGAATGGCATGAACTAACTGTGAGTTTTATGAAATGTGTTTGATACTTCGAAATGAAATTGTTTGGAATAAAATCTCATAATTCATGTTTTGTGTTTAACTCGCATGCTCAGTTCAATTTTTGAATAAATGTGATTTAAATTCTGCATAAAGATTATTTTAGTATGTTGTGCACCACTGAGTTCTAGTACTCAATGATAATGTTATTATCGCCGCATAGAGACTAGAGGAGCAAGCAGATCGAAATGAGAGTTGAGGATCTATCAGCTTGAAGTTATCGGGTATAGTTTATACCCTGGCTGTAAATATTTATTTTGATGTATGTATTGCACATAAATGTATGAACATGTAAAAATGGTTCTTGAGCAGCTTGTACAAAGTTTGTATAAAATTTGTAATAAATTTTAGTTTGGATTTTCTGAATGTAAATTGTAGTATGATGTATATACAAATTGTTTATCTTTAAGGAAATATGAATGAATGATATTGATTGACAGTATTTTGAGAATTGTTAAATTTTGAAATTGAGAAAATGGTTGAGATTGATTGTGAATTTGAAGTAGTTGAAAAATTATTGGAAGTGTTTTTTTTCAGGTATTTGAAGAACTGTTTTCTCAAAATACAGATGGAACTCTGACAAAATTTTTATAAAAGTTGCGAAAAAATAAAATGGACCAAAAATATTAACTAGTTTTAATTTTAATTAAATATTTTAAATACGTATTAGAAAATGCTCACCACTGAACAAAAGTAAGAAAATTGTTTTAAAATCCCTTGTAGGGTACTTAATGAGTTATTGGTAGGTGAAGTTCGGTAGTTCATTAGGTATTCTATGGGATCATGTTATGCTTTACAGAGGAGTAAGGTATGACATGTTTTAGTGGTATCAGAGCAAATTTTTGAAGTATGTTTTAACTTGAAAATTTGTATCTTTCCTTATTAAGTACAACTGCTCAATGTCCATATTTGTTAAATACAGTGCATTACATAATAAATATGAACTAACGGAGGAAAATCTCCTTGTGTTATTTATTCAGGAGATACCCTAACTTCAGCCTGAAATGGAAGAAAGGGGTTGCTCAGTCGAGCAGTCTGTTGAAGCTGAGGCACAAGGGGAAGCCCCAGCTTTACAGAATGTCAGTGGATTTGTAGCACCAGCCCCACAAATGCCGCAGTTTCCTGCACAATTTGTACAGCAGATGGCTGCAATGTTTCAACAAATGGCTGGGGGTATGCCTGCTCAAGCTCCACCCCAGACATCTGTGGAACAACCACTGCCTCCAGCCAGATAGCATGATAAGTTATTGAAGTATGGGGCTACAGAATTTAAGGGTACAGTTGACCCTTTAGAGGCAAAATAATGGCTTGAAAGGATGGATAGAGTATTTAAGAAGCTGCACTGCCAAGATGAACTGAAGTTTGAATATTCTGTGTCTCTACTGCAAGGGGATGCATATGATTGGTGGAAGACCATCCCCCACAGCTTAGCTGAACCACCAGTATTGACCTGGGATGACTTTATCAGAGAATTCAGACAGAAATACATCCCAGATGCATATGTTGATCAGAAATTACAAGAATTTTTGAGTTTGAAACAAGGGAACCGATCAGTGGCAGAGTATAAGAGGGAGTTCTCCCGCTTAAGTCATTATGCTGGGAGTCTCCTTTCTACCAGCAAGGCAAGATGCAAGAGATTTGAGACTGGTTTGAAGCCCAGTTTGAGGATGCAAGTAGTGGGATTCAGGCATAGCAATTTTTCAGAACTCATGTCTCAAGCACTTGAGCTAGAAAGGATTGAATCAGAAGCAACCCCAATAAAAAAAAAATCAGAGAAAGTTGAGAAATCAGAGAAAGATAAGGGGGAAAAGTCAATAGAGCCGAGTTTTGGTGGTACCTCTGGAAAGAAAAAGAAGTTTGGTGGACCCAGCAGGGGTCAAGGTGGATGATTTGGTAGGGGCAGATTTTCTGGACAGAGACCCCCTAGGTCTGGTCAGCAGTCGAGCAGGGGTTCACATTCTGCCCACCCCTGTGAGGCTTGTGGCAAGATTCATTGGGGGGGGAATGCTATTGGGCCATTGGAGCCTGTTTTAATTGTAGAGGTAAGGGCCATTTAGCAAGAGACTGTACTAGTGCTCCGTCTCCGAGATACGGTCCAGCTCCTACTACTGCTGAGGGATCTATTCAGAGTCCTGCTCCTAGAGGTTCACAGTCAGTTGGCAGAGGAAGAGGCAGAGGTAGAGGCACCGTCAGCGCCAAGGCACGATTGGTCACCAAAGACAGTGGAAGTGCTTCAGTCAGGGTTTATTCAATGAGACAATGAGAAGAGGCTGAGACTTCCGATGTAGTAGCTGGTATATTCTCTATCTCTGAACAAGAAGTATTTGTATTATTTGATCCGGATTCAACCCATTCATATGTTAGTGCTAGCATAGTCTGTTCACTTGCTGTTCCATGTGTGCAAATGGATTTTGAAGTGCTAGTAACTAGTCCGTTAGGACAAGAGGTCCAGGTCAACAGAATCTATAGAGACTGTCCTTTGGTGATCCAAGGACATGTTTTCCTATCAGACTTGATTGAAATGCCCTTCAGAGAGTATGATATCATCTTGGGCATGGACTGGTTAGCCAGGCATTACGCCATGATTGACTGTAGACTGAAGACGGTCACTTTTGGTCTCCCTCTGTACGGTGATGTGGTAATACACGGGGAGAGGCATTTACTACCATCAAATATCATTTCAGCTGCACTAGCCAGAAGAATGATCAGAAAGGGGTGCGAAGCATACTTGGCACATGTGATAGACACCCAAGTGGGGAGTCCAACACTAAGAGACATCCCTACTGTATGTGATTTTCCAGATGTGTTTCCTTCTGAATTGCCAGGATTACCTCCAAAAAGAGAGGTGCAGTTTGAGATTGATGTTATGCCTGGTGTGGACCCAATCTCCATAACGCCATACAGAATGGCACCAGCAGAACTAAAAGAATTGAAAGTACAGTTGCAAGAGTTGCTTGACAAGGGCTTTATCCGCCCTAGTGTGTCACCTTGGGGAGCGCTAGTGTTGTTTGTAAAGAAGAAAGATGGCACTCTCCGCTTGTGTATTGATTATCGACAGTTGAATAAGGTGACAATAAAGAACAAATATCCATTGCCCCGCATTGATGACTTGTTTGATCAGTTGAGGGGTGCAGCTGTGTTCTCCAAAATTGACCTGAGATCAGGTTATTATCAGCTGAAAGTACAAGAGCAGAGTATTCTTAAAACTGCCTTTAGAACCCGCTATGACCATTATGAGTTTTTGGTTATGCCATTCGGGTTAACTAATGCTCCGGCTGCTTTTATGGATCTGATGAACACTATCTTCAGACTATACCTCGACCAGTTTGTTGTGGTATTTATAAATGATAAATTGGTCTATTCGAGGAATGCAGAAAAGCATGATAGACATCTGCGGATTGTACTGTAGACTTTGAGGGAGAAACAGCTATATACCGAGTTGTCGAAGTGTGAATTTTGGCTGAAAGAAATATCTTTCTTGGGGCATGTAGTATCAGAAGAGGGTATCAAGGTAGATCCTAGTAAAATTGAAGCTGTCCTTAATTGGAGGCCACCCAGAAATGTCACAGAGATTCGCAGTTTTCTGGGTTTAGCTGGATACTACGGTCGATTTGTGAAGGGATTTTCCATGTTAGCATCTCCATTGACCAAGCTTCTTAGAAAAGATGTGAAATTTCAGTGGACGGACAAATGCCAGCAGAGTTTTGATGAATTGAAGAGATGTTTGACTGAAGCTTCAGTCCTGACTTTACCTACCCCGGGTAAAGAATACACAGTTTACAGTGATGCTTCTCACAATGGGTTAGGCTGTGTATTGATGAAAGATCGAAATGTCATTGCCTATGCATCACGCCAGCTAAAACCGCATGAGAGGAATTATCCAACACATGATTTGGAGCTTGCAGCTATTGTGTTTGCTCTTAAGATCTAGAGACACTATTTGTATGGGGAGAAATGCTACATCTACACAGATCATAAGAGTTTGAAGTATTTGGGCACCCAGAAAGAGCTGAATTTGAGACAGAGGAGATGGTTAGAGTTGATAAAAGACTATGATTGTCTAATAGACTATCAACCAGGGAAAGCTAATGTTGTGGCTGACGCCTTAAGTCGTAAGACCATGGCAAGTCTACGGGTTACTCCTTTGTCTTTGGTACATGAGTTAAGATCATTGCATGCCAGCTTAGAGATTAATAATGATGGGCAGACAGCAGTTGCATGGCATGTACAGCCAGTGTTGATTGATCAGATTAGAATGGCTGCTCAGAATGATCAGAAGTATCAGAGACTGTTGGAAGAACTCTAGCAGGGCAAGAAACCAGAATTCTCAATAAGAGATGATGGTCTGTTGCTACACCAGGGCAGAATGTGTGTTCTTAATGATGTTGATTTGAGGCAGATCATTTTGAAATAAGCATACGAGTCTCCTTTTGCCATGCACCCTGGTAGTACAAAAATGTATAGAGGGCTAAAGGAGCATTACTAGTGGATGGGTATGAAAAGAGATGTGGCAGAGTTTGTTTCCAAATGCCTAACTTGTCAGCAAGTGAAGGCAAAGTATCAAGTACCCACCGAGTTGTTACATCCACTACCAGTACCAAAATGGAAATGGGAAAGAATAACAATGGATTTTGTGATGGGACTTCCAAAGACACAAAAGAGTTATGTTGCAGTATGAGTCATTATTGACAGATTGACTAAGTCTGCTCATTTTTTTACTAGATCGAATGGACTACAGTTTAGAAAGATTGGCCAAGTTATACATCGATGAGATTGTGAGACTGCATGGAGTGCCAGTATCCATCGTATCAGACAGAGATCCTAGGTTCACTTCTAGATTCTGGGGTAGTCTTCAGAAAGCCCTAGGAACTAGATTGAACTTCAGTACTGCATTCCACCCACAGATAGATGGCCAGTCTGAGAGGGTAATTCAGATCTTAGAGGATATGCTATGGGCTTGTGTGATTGAGTTTGAGGCCAGTTGGGATACACGCTTGCCTTTGATTGAGTTTGCTTACAATAACAGCTACCAATCAAGCATTGGGATGCCTCCATATGAAGCTTTGTATTGCAGAAAATGTAAAACCCCGTTGTGTTGGGATGACGTGGGTGAAAGAAAGATGATTGGACCCGAAATTGTTCAGCAAACTGAGGAAAAGATCAGAATAATCAGAGATCGACTTAAGACTGCATCAGACCGTCAGAAGTCCTACATTGATTTGAAGAGAAGGGATATTGAGTATGCAGTGGGTGAGAAAGTTTTCCTCAAAGTTTCTCCTTGGAAGAGAATTATGAGATTCGGCAAAAAGGAGAAACTGAGTCCTCGTTTTATCAGGCCATATGCGGTTTTGGAAAGAATGGGTCCTTTGGCATATCGTTTGGTGCTACCTCCAGAGTTGGAGAAGATACATAATGTCTTCCATGTGTCTATGTTGAGGAGGTATTGATCAGACCCATCTCATGTACTACCAGTGGAAGAAATTGAAGTAAATCCAGACCTCACATATGAGAAAGAACCCATAGTGATTCTGGCTTAATAGGTGAAGCAGCTACGGAACAAGCAGATACCTTTAGTAAAAGTGCTATGGAACCATCATTCTGGCCAAGAAGCTACTTGGAAAGCAGAGGAAGACATGAGGAGACAACACCCACAGCTGTTCAGAGATTGATACCAGGTAAAATTTCGAGACGAAATTTATTTTAAGGGGGGAGAATTGTAACACCCCTATTTGTATAGCACAGTATATATTTCATCGCTGGATGTGAGTTGGTCCGACAATTAAGGAGATTAGAACCATACTTAAGACAACTAGATAACCTATAAACACAAATAATTAGTAATGTCCAATTAGTTAAGTATAAACAAGAAAAATAGAATATAAGAAGTTAAACGAGCCGAGAGTCACAGCGATGGGTGACCTTATCGGGAACGACTGCGAAGTCATTTTAAACTCAAATTTCGAACCTTAAAATGTGACGCTGCGGTCCTTAGGACCCTTATAAACACAGTAGACAAGAGAAAATCACGAAAAAGAACTGTTAAGCCAGTCAAATAATTAGGTTAGGGAGCCGGAAGAAATATTGGATTATTTGCAAACCGGGAAGAACCAGTGAGGGGCAATTTGATCAATTGACCCCGAGAGCTGACTCATGACCTAACTGTCAAATAAAATCGGAGAAAAGAAAATTTCGGAATCGAGAATTAAATTAAAGAACTAATAAAAAAAAATAAATAGAAAAAAAAAGAAAATAGAAAAGTTAAAAGGTGATGACTTCATGCATGATGCCATAAAAACAATACTTAATATATTTATTTAATTGGTTTTTTTGGGTCTTCCATAAGGATAAAAATAAAACAAAAGAAAAGAAAAATAAAAATCAAAGTCTTCTTCCACCAAGCTTACCGCCCTCACACACACTCTCTCTCCCTCACCATTGCAAACTCCATTAAAGCTTGTCTTTAAGCTTTGAAACCCTCACTAAACCTCAACTTCTCCCATACTTGCTTCATTAAAACTTGTTCTAGTCACTTGGGAAGGAGCTTGACAACAAAAAGAAAAAGAAAGAAAGAAGTTTTGAAGAAAAAGAAATTCTACATAAAAGGTTAGTAATCAAATTTGATAATTTGAGTTTGATTCTTACATTTCTAACTTATTGAGCTTGTAAATAAACTTAAAATGGAAAGAAAATTTGTTGAGGGATTATATAGAATTTTGGAAAGCTAGGGTTTGGTTGGACAAAGTATAAAAGGGAGCTTAATTGAGTTAAGGGAGCATGTTTATAAGTGTTTAATTAGCTAAATGCAACAAATGACATGAATTAGGGTTTTGAACATTAGGGTTTAGAGACAAAAAATTTGAAGTGATAAATGATGTCTTTGACATAGTTTAAGGTGAGAAATGATCATTTGTGACCTAATTAAGTGTGTTAGAAGTGTTTGAATCCAAGCCAAATTCGGATTGGGTATGCACCATGACCAAAAGTCAACTTTGAGGGACCAAAAATGGAATTTTACAAGTCCAATTGGTATGGGAGCAATTGGAAATGAAAATAAGCACTAAATGACACAATTTTCATTTAGGAAGCATACCCAAAAAGTGACCAAAACCTAGTGAACAAATTGACCAAAATTGGAAAATTGCAGGCTGCCCTGTATAAATTGACCAAATGAACAGTGTTTGTTCATTTGGTCATAACTCGAGTTAGGCAGGTCAAAATGACCTGAAATTTTACCAATGGTTAGATGAGATATAGACCTAAAACTTTCATGAAGAACACAAACCCAAATTATGCCATTAACCCAATCAAATTACTGAACAAATTTGAACCACTGAAACTGCAGAACTGCAGATTTGCCGTATGAATAGTAAAGTTTCAATGGCTGTAACTCTCTCTAGAAAACTCCGATTTAGGTGATTCTTGAACCGATGGAAACCTAAGACATAGTAAAACATTTCATATGAAGAAAATTAGACCAAATTATGGACTTAACTTGATCAAGTTGCTGAACGAAGTTGGAGCAATAAATCTGCAGAACTAAATTCTGTAGCATGAACAGTAACTGTATTTTGGCTATAACTTGAGCTACAAAACTCCAATTGGAGTGATTCAAAAAGGAGAATAAACTTAAGACAATAGGGAACATTTTATATGAAGAAAGTTTTGCCAAATTCCAACAGTAAAAGGACCGATGAAACAGTGCAACTTAGGACTCCAAAACTGAAAATTGGCAATTTTGCCTTAAAGACCTAAGTTTCGAGAAAATGACCAAAACCAACAAATTTAGTCACCAAAATGTGGTATGTGGGTGAAGTTGCAGTTCCCATACCTATTAAGCATTAGAAAGTCAACAATTTAACTTGAATAGTATAGTGAATAGTAACCCAAAACACAAAAATTTCAAGAACGTCGAGTTTAGCACGTTAGAGCTAGGTAAAAGTGAAGCTAAATTTATTTTGGGTTTATGTTAAGTTCTAGTATTGAAACATTGTAAAATTGTGTGTTTCAGCTGGAAAGAATATCGGGAAAGAACCCGAGGAACCAAGTCGAGGCCAAGAGGCGACTCGCTTGAGGTTTGTGCACAACGTGTAATTTTTGTAAATTATTTGCTGCATATTGTTTTGAATGATTTGAAAAAGTGAATTGAGACATTATTTATGATACTTTAATCAAAATTGTTGAAAGTTATTGTGTATATTTGAAATGACAATGTTTAGCAAATTATTAAGATAAGTTTTGAAACCACAGTGTCATGACCATATATTTGAACACCTCACTAGCACGACTAGTGGGGGTAATTAGTTTCGAATTTTGATTTCTTCTCTGGAGAAGTGTTGAGGTGTGCCAGTAGAAGAGAATGTGAATGGATATCTATATATTTGAGCTAGCTAGCCTTGTGATGTGATTTCTCTTTAGCCTCTGGCTATTGAGATTCTATTTATTTCGAATGGCATGAACTAACTGTGAGTTTTATGAAATGTGTATGATACTTCAAAATGAAATTATTTGGAATAAAATCTCATAATTCATATTTTATGTTTAACTCGCATGCTCAGTTCAATTTTTGAATAAATGTGATTTAAATTCTGCATAAAGATTATTTTAGTATGTTGTGCACCACTGAGTTCTAGTACTCAGTGATAGCTATTATTGCTATCGCAGATATAGAGACTAGAGGAGCAGCAGACTGAGCTGCTGAGGGTTGAGGATCTATCAGCTTGAAGTTATCGGGTATAGTTTATACCCTAGCTGTAAATATTTATTTTGATGTATGTATTGCACATAAATGTATGGACATGTAAAAATGGTTCTTGAGCAGCTTGTACAAGTTTGTATAAAATTTGTAATAAATTTTAGTTTGGATTTTCTGAATGTAAATTGTAGTATGATGTATATACAAATTGTTTATCTTTAAGGAAATATGAATGAATGATATTGATTGACAGTATTTTGAGAATTGTTGAATTTTGAAATTGAGAAAATGGTTGAGATTGATTGGGAATTTGAAGAAGTAGTTGAAAAATTATTGGAAGTGTTTTTTTTCAGGTATTTGAAGAACTGTTTTCTCAAAATACAGATGGAACTCTGACAAAATTTTTATAAAATTTGCTGAAAAATAAAATGGATAAAAAATATTAACTAGTTTTAATTTTAATTAAATGTTTTAAATACCTATTAGAAAATGCTCACCACTGAACAAAAGTAAGAAAATTATTTTAAAATCCCTTGTAAGGTACTTAATGAGTTATCGGTAGGTGAAGTTCGGTAGTTCATTAGGTATTCTATGGGATCATGTATGCCTTACAGAGGAGTAAGGTGTGACAGGGCAGGCATATAGCCCGTAGAACAATCATAACCAACATATATTGTCAGTCCATGATTTTTTCATATAGGCAGTACTGCTTTCTGTGATCCCTAATTGGTATACCAATCGATCCAACTATATACATGTAAGCCTAGGTATACTTTGGGCAAATTAGTACTATTAAGTACTTATAGTTTTATTATTTTATGCTATGTACTATTAAGGGTTCATAACATATTGTTATTTCACTTCATGTACTATTTATGCTTTATAACATTTTCATGTCATTATAATGGGAACATAGGTCCCAAGTACTTAGTCGTATAACTTATGTATTTATCACTCTCATATTTTATGTCATGTACTATACATATTTATGGTATTATTATTTCATATGATGGAAACATAGGTTCCAAGTGTATTTTCCGATGACTTATGTAGTGGGAAAGTGGGTTCTACATACCTATTTCATGTAATTTAACATGTAGTGATTTATTAGGGATAAGTCCTTACTAAAAACAATTTAATTCAAGAACCTTTCTTTAGTTTCAGTTTTACTATTTTGAATTTACATATCAAGTTGAGCAATTTGTGGCTACTGTTTAGCCCCACTTTCTTCATGGAAGTTGTTCTTCTATGTCTTGTCTTTATTTTCCTTTTTGAATTATGTCATTTGGATTTGTATAACTCAAGTTATGGTTAAATAATCATAAATGATTCAGTTGCAAATTCTGGTTCCTTATCTAGGCAGTTTTGGTATTACACTTTAACAATTTATTTGAACATGTTCTAGAAACATTTAGGCCTAGTGTTCTTCATAGGATTTGTTGCCCTATGTCTTATGGTCACTCAAAATTTCTAGTTGCAATTTCTTAAGTCATGTAGAATTACTTATAGTTACATTTTTGGCTGGACTAAAATGTCCTATACTAACATGATTTCCATTTAGGTCAGTAGCTTTGACCCAAAATTTAAGCTTCTTACATTCATAATTTGAGGAAGGTGTCTAAAACAAAGTTAAAGCCTTATTTCTTAGGTTTCCAGAACTATATGGAACATTTCAATTGAAGTTTTCTAGTGGGAGATATGCTTATAAGACTATGCTGGAGTCAATGGTTACTTATGCACATTTCTAGAATTTATGCACTAAATTGGCCTAGCCAATTGACCTATTTCTCTTGATTTTTGGGTTTTGGTCAAAATACCGATCTTGTAGGTCTATGTCTTATTGAAATTTTAGCACTAGTTTTAGGGCATTTGGATTTCTGTGCCAAGTTGGTCAAGTTCCTAAACAAAGGCAATTCTGAGCTATTTTGGTTTTGGACAGTTTTAGTGTCCCAAATTGTGCAAGCAATTTGACTTGGTTAATGGCATTTCTGGGCTTTATGTTCTTCACAAAAGTTGCAGCCCTATGTCTAAGCTTTCCAATGGTATAAATTTCAGGTCATTTGGGTCTGTCTACAGTGAGTTATTACCAAATGAAGATATACTTTTCATTTGGTCATTTTCTGGGTTTATAATTTGGTAATCCGGATTAGGGCAATATTTAGGTCACTTTTTTTGCAGAATTTAGGCATGGTTTCCGCATGAAAGTTGGAGCAATTTAGGTCTAGTTTTACCTTCAATTGTCCTCATACCAATTAGGGTCACACATATTCACTTATAGCTCAAAATACACACTGATTTCAACAATTACTCAACCTGCAAGGAAATTTCACTTCCAATTTTCATTCCTCTATCTCCTAAACTAAAATTGTGGCATTCATGGCACTTCTAACATTATCAATTCATCTCAAAACATTCATATTCTAGCAATTACATCAAGTCTCCAATGATTAATTTAGAACCCTAATTCAAATTATCAAAATCAACAATTCACATTCCATAAATTTTCTAGTACATATAACTTCAATTACTTATCAATCAACATCACTAATCTCTATTTACATGTATGAATTAATCACACTCCCATGCTTCTCAAGGTTGCCAAATTGAAGCAATTACATAAGTCTCATCAAACAATCTCAATTTGCCAATTTAAAATAATTACACAGTATCCCCAAATTATCATCAAACCCTAATTCAAGTTTCCGCAATTTATACATATCACATGCAATTAAATTCTAGTACATGTAATCACCTTAACCAACATCACTAATCATCATTTACATGTAAAAATTAATCAATCTCTCATGATTCCTATGGCTGTCAAATTGAAGGACTCATAAACAGTCATCAATTTCTTCAATTTTCTCATCATACTAACTCAATTCAACCTCAAATCAAGGATTAAGGAAGAATGGTGGGAAGATTAAGCACTAACTTTGTTCCAAAAATTTCTCAACCTTGTGAAAACTCCAAAATTTTCACTTCTTGTTGCTGCCTATAGCCTTCCCAAGGTGTGGAGACAAAGTTTAATGAAGGGACTTGTGATTTTATGTTGAAAATGAGAGGAGTTTGAAGCTTGCATAAAGAGCTTTAATGGAGGAGAGAAATTAGATGAATTCAGCCATGGGAGTGATGGAATGGAGAAGATGACTTGGTGGATGGATTCTTGTCTTCTTATTCCTTTATATACCCCCACTAAGTTTATTTAATTGATTATAGTAATTCAAGTTTTCATTTTTCAATTTACACCCCCCATATTTCCTTTAATTACATTACACATATAACTTTAAATTTTCTTAGGGTTTTCAAAATTTAATATCACTCTTTTTAAATGGACATTTAGGTCAATAGTCAACTTTAGGTATCAAATGACCAAAATGACCCTCTTTGATTTATAGTCTAACTTTTTCAATAATAGTGATTTAATTCCTGATCCAACGGTTTCTTTAATTTTTATTTTCATCTGTACTGATTCACTAAATTTTCTTTGACATTTTTAATGTCATCTGTATCTCAGTAGACTTTTAATTAGGTCTTTAAATTATTTCTCAAGGTTTTCCTACGGTCTAGGATCGTCAACTATCTATGCAGTGACTTTCCGGTGCGGTCACCCATCGCTACGGTTCCGGCTCGTTTAACCTAATTACATTCATCTCTTTTATTTTTCCATAATTTTTTTGGTATTTTCTTATCATTTATTCCATCATTTTATGCCTCCTCACTATCATTTAAGTGTAGTTCCAAATATTCTGGCTATTCGAACAAATATCATTCGTCGAAATAGTAGAACGTACGGATTATCTACGGTGAGGGTGTTACACTATATTGCATCATTCATAAATATCAGCTAAAGATTTGGTTCCCCTCACTGCATTTTCAGTATCTGAATCACTTCCAATGTCAACTTCATCTTCTAAAAAAATTGCATCTTATTCTTGAGGCATGTTTCCACCAGTGAAATCATTGCTAGCAGTCATAACTTTTTTTTTTTATCCCAACACCAAGATGCAAATTCATCAAATTTGATATTTTTGCTGATAATCACCTTCTCAATTTGCACATTAAACACTCTATAACCCTTCACATTGCTTCCATATCTAAGAAACACTCCAATCTCAGCCTTGTGATCCAACTTACTCTTAACATCAAGCAAAAATGTGTAACAAATGCATCCAATGACTATGTCGCAAGGATTTTGCGATCGCCGGATGATTCTCACTGAAGTGGAAAAAAAGTGAGGAGTCACCACTTTAATTTTAAGGAAAATTAAAGGAAACCATTACTAAAAATAAAAAACCACTTTCGAAACAAAGATTCTAGGTTTAGAGTCCGTTCACGGGTGAGGAAGGTGTTAGGCACCCCACCTCATCTCTTAACGAGGGTCAGCAAATTTAACAATGTGCTCTTAATTACTTATGATTGATAATTTGGGGGGTTTGAAGTCACGATGTCAGTCCTTATTATTGATAAAAGGAGCATTTAATATCTCACCATTTTGGGTTTCCCAATAACACGGGTACATGGGATGACCCTACAGTGAATTGATGTTTTGTTTATTTGATTTGTTACATATTTTATCTAATTTTTCTGCTTTGAATTGGGATTCTAATTCTAAAGAGATGTTATTTGGGTCCCTAAAGATTCGTAATGAATGAGGAGGATTCTTGGCTCATATGTTGTGTACCTAGGTATTTAAATATTGAAATTTGATTGAAAAGATTTCGAGAAAGGACTTTCTCCTAATCTCTTAAAATATTCTTATTAGAATTTTAGCTAAGAAAATTCGAGTAAGGACTCTCTTCCGATCTCTTGAAATGTGTATATTAGAGGTTTAGCTAAAAGAATTCGGGTAAGGACTCTCTCTCGATCTCTTAAAATGTATATATTAGAATTTTCGTTGAGAGGATTCAGGAAAGGACTCTCTCCTGATCACTTAAAATGTGTATATTAGAGTTCTAGCTAAGAGAATTCGGATAAAGACTCTCTCCCGATCTCTCAAAATGTATATATTAGAACTTTCATTAAGAGGATTCGGGTAAGGACTCTATCCCAATCTCTTAAAATAAGTCAAAGGTGAATTTTAAAAGGTCTCGGTCATGAGACCGAACTCGTTTGACCCTATTAGATATGAGAGCATCGCTCGCATCTCCTCTCACTTTTCATATTATCCTAGCCTTTTAATTTTCGATCTCATGATTTATTTATCTAAACTTTCCTTAACTTATTACGAATCCTCATTTGGAGTCTTCTAGACATCTTATTTTGGAGGTTTCCCATCTGAGCTTAATCACGAATCTCGACCTCATTCCTGTTTTCCTCAGAGCTAGACTGAGTAGATAACCTCCTAATTTGTCCGAACTGTTCCTAATCATTTTTATCCTGGTCAGAAATCTCCACATTGTTTTCTCCCATCCGTACTCCTTATGGTACTTATAGAATATCAGTATCTAGAATTATTTTTTTCTACACGAAATAACATAAAGAAATTAAGGACAACGTAAAAATGAAAGATAAAACTCACGAATGTCACAAAAAGGTGGAATAAGTCCAATTCGACGTAAACTTATTCTAAAGATTCTTTGCAATGAAAGATCTAACAAAGACTATGTCATGAACTTTTGAGAATGATAAGTCGAACACTTATTTATGGAAAAGGCTGAAATAATGAGTAAGCTAGTACCGATGTATTCCTGTATCCGAAGCCACTAAAACTGAGACGGTAAGGTGATTTTGAGGAGTTATAAATGATTGAAATGAGAGCTTATTGACAAGTGGTGATTGAGTTTTCAAGACCATCGCGGTTGTTCATGGTATGGATTGCCAGGCCTATAGCTTCTGTGGTAAGATTCTTTAGAAAACTGTTTCTAAAGTCTCTAGGAACCTTGAGAGTTTCTAATTGAAAATAAAGCTACAGTAAAATTCTAGGGTTTTTCCTTAATAATCATCACTACCTCCATAGCATTGCATGCAGGTGTTTATAGGAGATGGGTACTCAAAACAGAGGGTCAGGATTCCAGCAGGAGGAAATGCAGGGCTCGAATTTAAAAGGACGTGATCTAACGTCTTAGAATTAAAGAGAATCAAGATTGAGGGTCAGGATTTGGTTCAGAATCTCTATCCTTTCATTCTTTAATCCAACGATCAGGAATTCCGCCTTACAGAATAGATCCAAGGGCTAGGAGCCAAAGGTGCTGAATTAGTTATTCACTTTTGATCTAAAGGTCTCAAATTTGTCCTTACAAGTGTGATCAACGATGTAAATTGAGATGTACTGGGCTGCTTTAACCGTTTAAGATCCGATGGTGATGAGTTAATCTTACAAACTTGAAAGTGATCTTGATTCTCCAAGCCTTCTAATCTCTATAGGTCATTTCTCAGTTTAGCCGATCTCTTTTATGGTTGGTAGACCTGAGGCCTCTTGTTCTGATCTCTCAATTCGGCTCTCTCTGCATCTGACCTCTTTTTTTCCTGATCTTAATTTTCGACCCCTTCCTCACCTCTTAAAGCAATTATTTCTTCGATTATCGATGAACCGCTTCGAGTTCTGCATGCAACAAATGCCAAGACCCTAATATATGTAGAAAAATTTTATCCTTCGCATACTCACAACCTTTCTGTTTCGGTGAATTTTCAATGTTTTATTTTCCCGTTCTTGGCTTTTCTGTAAGAATTCTTCTCATGATAACCACCTTAATCTTTTTTTCAAATGTTTTCTTTGTTCATCTCCTAAAAATGAACAATTTCGGTGATCAGAGGTTTATGAAGGCATTGTTTGATGATGGTGAGGGAACTGGACTAATTGACTGATCAAGGTCGAAACTGACTATCGCGCTAATCTCAGATCGGCTCATCGGTATGGCTTGCAGACCGGTCTCTGATAAGAGGACTGCTAATTTCAATCTTAATATCGGCGACTACCTCTTGAAGTTCATTTTGCTCCTCACCATCTCGGGGGTCCAGATCGTAGCTCAATTCTGGTCGATGACATCAATGAAAACACCGAGCTTCCCATAGTCTTTGCCATAGTTGAGGAGAGCTACCCTCCTGATCTCCACGTATCTCTTGAATGGCATCTTGAAATCAGGAGTGGTTCGATTGGTAGGAATAAGATAGGTAGAATGTAGTGGAGGGAAATTTGTAATTGTTGATCTTGAGAGATCACCCAAATGATGTAATCTAACCTTTTGGAAATAAAATGAAGTTTTATTTATTAAAAATTAATTATTTATTTTATTTTATTATTGCATTTTTTTCTGATCTCTTAAGACTGTGTCCGATCTGATCGTCACAATTCGTACTCATGGACTTATCTCTCCTGACTGCTCTTTAAATATCTGATCTCCCTACCATGTTTTTGGAATTTACCTTTGATGAGTCATTAAAATAGTCCAATCCCATTAATTGAGGCGTCTCCTAGGGCTGCGTGAGCATTTAATGCTCGGGCAAGTATAAATAGGGAGGAGTGTTGGCCATTTGCCTACTTACTCAATTTTGAGATTCTCTAAGTAACTATTACGTTCTTTCCTGCCTTTTAAAGTTTTCTGTCACCATTTTACACTTCGGTCAGAGTTTTAATCTTTTTCTGATCAATTTTATTTTTTATCTTCAAAAATGAGCAGTACCGACGGTCAGAGAGCTGCCAGTCCTCCTTCTTTTCACATTTTGTGGACATCAAATGAAGGTGAAGTGGCCAGACTGAGTGAGTGACCTATACCTTCTACAACCATTGTCCCGATCCATGGTCGAGTGACCAAGTCAAAACAAGCATCGTCTTCAAGGAAAGAGAACTTACCAGTGGACGAGTTGCCATCGGTCCTCAAGGAGACTGATCTCTAATCTATTAACCAAGAGTAAAACCTTCCAACTCACTCCTTCGAACTTATCAGATGTCATGGCGATCTCCGAGCTAATCATTTTTTTGAAAAAATTGACCTGATCATGGTATATGAAGAACAATTAAAAGCCAAGCTTCGGTTTCCCCTGAATGAATTCTATAGAGTCGTTCTGAAGTTCCATCATGTCTGTGTAGCCTAGGTGCATCCGAAATCCTGGCGAACTCTAGTGGTTTTCAGAGGTTTATGCCGAGCTAAAAAGCTTAAGCCCACGGCTAAGGTTTTTGCCAAGTTGCATAGGCTTGCTCGATAAAAAAAATGATGAATATTAGTTTTTCCAAGCCAAGCCGAACTGTGGGCACTTCACCGATCTCCCTTCCTTGTTGAAGAGTGGGAAAGATTGGTTTTTCATATTGAGGAGCGAGGATCCGAATGGCTTTGAGGGCATTCCGCATAGTTGGCAGTATTTGGTTCCTTCAGTTCCATAGAAGATCGCCCTAAATAAAGATGAGGACGCCATGGTGAAGGAGTTGAAGGATCAGGCGGTCACTCACAAGTACTCATGTTTGGATGCGGTTATGGCCGAACTGAAATGGTGGTTAATGCGAGTGATCGCCTGTGAGGACTATGAGCTGCAACTGTCTGACCTCGGCCCCAAGATTGGTATAATCTAGATCTTCAGTCTCCTAACTTTGGTGATCTCACTAACTTGATATTTGTGTAGGTATGGTGGGAGGTGAGAGTGCAAAGGAGAGCCACAAGCGAAAAAGAGAGCTTGCCCAGAAAGTGCAGGAAATGAAAGTTACTGCTGCTGCTGCTCATACGCCAAGGCGGGACTTGGTAGAAGTATCGAGCTCTCCGTTCTGACCTCCAGAGCAACCCACTTCGGAGGTAGAAATTGTTCCTTCACCACCTCGATAAAGCCGAACCTCCACCTCTGCCGGTCTCTTTAAATGCAGAAGGGGGGGTCTTCCTGACCAGTCGTAAGGACACTCTTTCGAGGTGCTCAGGTCCTTATCCATTCTTTGGAAAGGAACTATTTAGTTCGAGGTAATCCTGACCTAGCCAAGGTCTTAGGCACCACCATCTGTTTTCAAGAAGATCGAAATAGATTGGCCCTGGATAGCATTGACGATCTCCTGGCTCAAATGATGAGCTTGGGTTTGGAGACCATTTCAAACCAACATATAATCAGAGAAAAGGCCCATCTCTTGAGATAGGAGATTCTGAAGGCAGTCCAGGACGCAGCTTTTGCCAAAGCCTAACTCTCAACTGCTCAGGACCATATCATCTAGATAGAAGATCGGGCGAAGTCTTACGAGGAAAGGATAGCTGAACTGGAGCGGGAACTTGAAGACGCTCGAGCTTGCCGATCTACCAATGTCACTCGACTTACTGAAGAGATTAAGGCAAAAGAAGAAGAAGCCCTGGCGAGAAAGGCTGGTGCTTATGTGAATGCTCATAGTGATCTTATGGCCGAACTAGTGAAGCGCTATCCTGAGGAAGACTTCTCTTGGATGGAGGATCTCATACCAAGAGCTAAAGAAGATAGCGAGGAGGAGCCTGAGAGAGAGAGGGAATGATGAAACTGAAAATGTACCTGAAGAGCAGGTTAGGTGAGACCCTCCTGCCAAATGACTTGTATATTTTCTATTTTAAAATGAATTAAGTCTTTTCATGTTCAATTTTCTTGATGAGATCGGAAAATATCCAAACCAAATTGCATGAGTAGTTAATCAATTGAATAATGTTGGACATTAAACCTGAGACCGGTTATTAATCATAAAACATCAGGCCACTTCAAGAGATCAGAAAACTATTATACGTGAACATGAGATCGGACAGTGCTGTGACCGAATATCGACTGAAACCTTGAAACATTTGAAGAGTGATTTGGTAGAATTTTAAAGATTTGAAAATGACTTGAGTTTATTAGGGTCGTAATCATTTTTTAGAGATCGGATAAAATCTTAGGTTTGTTGAGAAATGTTTGAACAATTCGAGCGAGATACTTGATTACAAAACTATACGCAGATTTGGAACTTTGAGGTATTTGAACATAGTGACATCAAAAAACAATAGCATGTAAGATCGAATAGTCCAAAGATCCAATATCGATCCGAACACATTGAATAAAGATGAAGAGATCGGAAAATAACCTAACTTGAACATGAGATCAAGTTATTCCGAAGACAAACCATTGCTGAGTTCAGAAAGGTGACCTGTGATTGGCTCATTAGTTTAGAACGGATAATATTAGGATGGAAAATCCATTTAAGAAAACATTTGAGAATTCAATCTCATTACAACTTTAAAAGAAAATTGTATATTAAGTTATGCATTTGAGGGTCGACCAAATTATAGTGTTTACAGCTGTCATTCTTTACATAATTTCTATTAAAGTGAATGAAATTCTCTTGTATAGGAATCATGTAAAGATTTAGAACTATATTTTGGGCAGCTGGGATATTAAAATAATCTTGGATCTTGAATCAAGAGGTTGATAACAGGAAATTAATGCTGAAAATTAAAATCAACTAGGATCTCGAATCCAGAGGTTGATAACAAGAAATTAAATGTTGGAAATTAAAATCAACTTGGATCATGAATCCAGAGGTTGATAACAGGAAATTAAATGCTGAAAATTAAAATCAACTTGGATCTCGAATGCAAAGGTTGATAACAAAAATTAAATGCTAAAAATTAAAATCAACTTGGATCTCGAATCCAGAGGTTGATGACAAGAATTAAAGTGCTGAAAATTAAAATCAACTTGGATCTTGAATCCAGAGGTTGAAAACAAAAATTAAATGCTGAAAATTAAAATAAACTTGAATCTTAAATCCAGAGGCTGATAACAAGAATTAAAGGCTGAAAATTAAAATCAACTTGGATCTCGAATTCAAAGGTTAATAACAAAAATTGAATGCTGAAAATTAAAATCAACTTGGATCTCGAATCTAGAGGTTGATAAAAAGAATTAAAGAGTTGAAAATTAAAATAAATCAACTTGGATCTTGAATCAAGAGGTTAATAACAAAAATTAAATACTGAAAATTAAAATCAACTTGGATCTTGAATCCAGAGGTTGATAACAAGAATTAAAGGCTGAAAATTCAAATCAACTTAGATCTTGAATCCAGAGGTTGATAGCAGGAAATTAAAGTACTGAAAAATAAAATCAACTTGGATCTCGAATCCAGAGGTCAATAGCAGGAAATTAATGCTGAAAATTAAAATCAACTTGGATCTCGAATCCAGAGGTTGATAACAGAAAATTAAATGCTGAGAATTAAAATCAACTTAGATCTTGAATCAAGAGGTTAATAACAAAAATTAAATACTGAAAATTAAAATCAACTTGGATCTTGAATCCAGAGGTTGATAATAATAATTAAAGGATGAAAATTAAAATCAACTTGGATCTTGAATCCAGAGGTTGATAGCAGGAAATTAAAGTGCAAAAAATTAAAATCAACTTCGATCTCGAATCCAGAGATT
Source organism: Hevea brasiliensis (assembly GCF_030052815.1). Taxonomy (NCBI): domain Eukaryota; kingdom Viridiplantae; phylum Streptophyta; class Magnoliopsida; order Malpighiales; family Euphorbiaceae; genus Hevea; species Hevea brasiliensis. The sequence goes on from NW_026614585.1 coordinate 749,161, forward strand.
GATAACAAAAACTAAATGCTGAAAATTAAAATCAACTTAGATCTCGAATCCAAAGGTTGATAACAAGAATTAAAGAGCTGAAAATTAAAATCAAGTTGGATCTTGAATCCAGAGGTTGATAACCAAAATTAAATGCTGAAAATTAAAATCAACTTGGATCTTAAATCCAGAGGTTGATAATAAGAATTAAAGGCTGAAAATTAAAATTAACTTGGATCTTGAATCCATAGGCTGATAGCAGGAAATTAAAGTACTGAAAATTAAAATCAACTTGGATATCGAATCCAGATATTGATAGCAGTAACTTAATGCTGAAAATTAAAATCAAATTGGATCTCGAATCTAGAGGTTGATAACAGGAAATTAAATGCTGAGAATTAAAATCAACTTAGATCTCGAATCCAGAGTTTGATAATAGGAAATTAAATGCTGAAAATTAAATTCAACTTGGATCTTGAATCCAGAGGTTGATAACAAGAATTAAAGTGCTAAAATGAAAATTAACTTTGATCTTGAATCTAGAGGTTAATTGTAGGAAATTAAAGTACTGAAAATTAAAATCAACTTGGATCTCGAATCCAGAGGTTAATAGCAGGAAATTAAGGTTGAAAATTAAAATCAACTTGGATCTCGAATCCAAAAGTTGATAACAGAAAATTAAATGCTGAGAATTAAAATCAACTTAGATCTTGAATCAAGAGGTTAATAACAAAAATTAAATACTGAAAATTAAAATCAACTTGGATCTTGAATCCAGAGGTTGATAAAAATAATTAAAGGCTGAAAATTAAAATCAACTTGGATCTTGAATCCAGAGGTTGATAGCAGGAAATTAAAGTACTGAAAATTAAAATCAGCTTGGATCTCAAATCCATAGGTTGATAACAGGAAATTAATACTGAAAATTAAAATCAAGTTGGATCTCGAATCCAGAGGTTAATAAAAAAAATTAAATGCTGAAAATTAATATCAACTTAGATCTCGAATCCAGAGGTTGATAACAAGAATTAAAGAGCTGAAAATTAAAATCAAGTTGGGACTTGAATCCAGAGGTTGATAGCAAAAATTAAATGCTGAAAATTAAAATCAACTTGGATCTTGAATCCAGAGGTTGATAACAAGAATTAAAGGCTGAAAATTAAAATCAACTTTGATCTTGAATCTAGAGGTTGATAGCAGGAAATTAAAGTACTGAAAATTAAAATCAACTTGGATCTCGAATCCTGATATTGATAGTAGGTAATTAATGTTGAAAATTAACATCAACTTGGATCTCGAATCCAGACGTTGATAATAGGAAATTAAATGTTGAGAATTAAAATGAACTTAGATCTGAAATCCAGAGTTTGATAACAGGAAGTAAATGCTGAAAATTAAAATCAACTTAGATATTGAATCTAGAGGTTGATAACAAGAATTAAAGGCTGAAAATTAAAATCAACTTGGATCTTGAATCTAGAGGTTGATAACAAGAATTAAAGGTTGAAAATTAAAATCAACTTGGATCTTGAAACCAGAGGTTGATAGTAGGAAATTAAAGTACTGAAAATTAAAATCAACTTAGATCTCAAATCCAGAGGTCGATAGCGAGCAATTAATGCTAAAAATTTAAATCAACTTGGATCTCAAATCTAGAGGTTGATAACAGAAAATTAAATGCTGAAAATTAAAATCAACTTAGATCTTAAATCAAAAGGTTAATAACAAAAATTAAATACTAAAAATTAAGATCAACTTGGATATTGAATCCAGAGGTTGATAATAATAATTAAAGGCTGAAAATTAAAATCAACTTGGATCTTGAATCCAGAGGTTGATAGCAGGAAATTAAAGTACTAAAAATTAAAATCAACTTGGATCTCGAATCCAGAGGTTAATAACAAAAAGTAAATGCTGAAAATTAAAATCAACTTGGATCTTGAATCCAGAGGTTGATAACAAGAATTAAAGAGCTGAAAATCAAGTTAAGTTGGATCTCGAATCCAGAGGTTAAAAAAAAAAATTAAATGCTGAAAATTAAAATCAACTTAAATCTCGAATCCAGAGGTTGATAACAAGAATTAAAGAGCTAAAAATTAAAATCAAGTTGGACCTTGAATCCAGAGGTTGATAACAAAAATTAAATGCTGAAAATTAAAATCAACTTGGATCTTGAATGTAGAGGTTGATAACAAGAATTAAAGGCTGAAAATTAAAATCAACTTGGATATTGAATCCAGAGGTTGATAGCAGAAAATTAAAATGCAAAAAATTAAAATCAATTTAGATCTCAAATCCAGAGGTCAATAGCAGGAAATTAATGCTGAAAATTAAAATCAACTTGGATCTCGAATCCAGAGGTTGATAACAGAAAATTAAATGCCGAGAATTAAAATCAACTTAGATCTTGAATCAAGAGGTTAATAACAAAAATTAAATACTGAATATTAAAATCAACTTGGATATTGAATCCAGAGGTTGATAATAATAATTAAAGGCTGAAAATTAAAATCAACTTGGATCTTGAATCCAGAGGATATGAGGAAATTAAAGTGTAAAAAATTAAAATCATCTTCGATCTCGAATCCAGAGATTAATAACAAAAACTAAATGCTGAAAATTAAAATCAACTTGGATCTTGAATCCAAAGGTTGATAACAAGAATTAAAGAGCTGAAAATTAAAATCAAGTTGGATCTTGAATCCAGAGGTTGATAACAAAAATTAAATGCTGAAAATTAAAATCAACTTGGATCTTGAATCCAGAGGTTGATAACAAGAATTAAAGGCTGAAAATTAAAATTAAATTGGATCTTGAATCCATAGGCTGATAGCAGGAAATTAAAGTGCTGAAAATTAAAATCAACTTGGATATCGAATCCAGATATTGATAGCAGTAACTTAATGCTGAAAATTAAAATCAACTTGGATCTCGAATCTAGAGGTTGATAACAGGAAATTAAATGCTGAGAATTAAAATCAACTTAGATCTCGAATCCAGAGTTTGATAACAGGAAATTAAATGTTGAAAATTAAAATCAACTTGGATCTTGAATCCAGAGGTTCATAACAAGAATTAAAGTGCTGAAATTAAAATTAACTTTGATCTTGAATCTAGAGGTTAATTGTAGGAAATTAAAGTACTGAAAATTAAAATCAACTTTGATCTTGAATCCAGAGGTTAATAGCAGGAAATTAAGGTTGAAAATTAAAATCAACTTGCATCTCGAATCCAAAAGTTGATAACAGAAAATTAAATGCTGAGAATTAAAATCAACTTAGATCTTGAATCAAGAGGTTAATAACAAAAATTAAATACTGAAAATTAAAATCAACTTGGATCTTGAATCCAGAGGTTGATAGCAGGAAATTAAAGTACTGAAAATTAAAATCAGCTTAGATCTCAAATCCATAGGTTGATAACAGGAAATTAATGCTGAAAATTAAAATAAACTTGGATCTCAAATCCAGAGGTTAATAAAAAAAATTAAATGCTGAAAATTAAAATCAACTTAGATCTCGAATCCAGAGGTTGATAACAAGAATTAAAGAGCTGAAAATTAAAATCAAGTTGGATCTTGAATCCAGAGGTTGATAGCAAAAATTAAATGCTGAAAATTAAAATCAACTTGGATCTTGAATCTAGAGGTTGATAACAAGAATTAAAGGCTGAAAATTAAAATCAACTTGGATCTTGAATCCAGAGGTTGATAGCAGGAAATTAAAGTACTGAAAATTAAAATTAACTTGGATCTTGAATCCAGATATTGATAGTAGGTAATTAATGTTGAAAATTAACATCAACTTGGATCTCGAATCCAGACGTTGATAACAGGAAATTAAATGTTGAGAATTAAAATGAACTTAGATCCGAAATCCAGAGTTTGATAAAAGGAAGTAAATGCTGAAAATTAAAATCAACTTAGATCTTGAATCTAGAGGTTGATAACAAGAATTAAAGGCTGAAAATTGAAATCAACTTAGATCTTGAATCCAGAGGTTGATAGCAGGAAATTAAAGTACTGAAAATTAAAATCAACTTGGATCTCGAATCCAGAGGTCGATAGCGGGCAATTAATGCTGAAAATTGAAATTAACTAGGATCTCGAATCAAGAGGTTGATAACAGAAAATTAAATGCTGAAAATTAAAATCAACTTAGATATTGAATCAAGAGGTTAATAACAAAGATTAAATACTAAAAATTAAGATCAACTTGGATCTTGAATCCAGAGGTTGATAATAATAATTAAAGGCTAAAAATTAAAATCAACTTGGATCTTGAATCCAGATGTTGATAGCAGGAAATTAAAGTACTAAAAATTAAAATCAACTTGGATCTCGAATCCAGAGGTTAATAACAAAAAGTAAATGCTGAAAATTAAAATCAACTTGGATATTGAATCCAGAGGTTGATAATAAGAATTAAAGAGCTGAAAATTAAAATCAAGTTGGATCTCGAATCCAGAGGTTAATAAAAAAAATTAAACACTGAAAATTAAAATCAACTTAAATCTCGAATCCAGAGGTTGATAACAAGAATTAAAGAGCTGAAAATTAAAATCAAGTTGGATCTTGAATCCAGAGGTTGATAACAAAAATTAAATGCTGAAAATTAAAATCAACTTGGATATTGAATCTAGAGGTTGATAAGAAGAAATAAAGGCTGAAAATTAAAATCAACTTGGATCTTGAATCCAAAGGTTGATAGCAGGAAATTAAAGTACTGAAAATTAAAATCAACTTGGATCTCGAATCCAAATATTGATAGCACGTAATTAATATTGAAAATTAAAATCAACTTGGATCTCGAATCCAGACGTTGATAACAGGAAATTAAATGTTGAGAATTAAAATCAACTTAGATCTCGAATCCAGAGTTTGATTACAGGATGTAAATGCTGAAAATTAAAATCAACTTAGATTTTGAATCCAGAGGTTGATATCAAGAATTAAAGGCTGAAAATTAAAATCAACTTGGATCTTAAATCCAGAAGTTGATAGCAGGAAATTAAAGTACTTAAAATTAAAATCAACTTGGATCTCGAATCCAGAGGTCGATAGCAGGAAATTAAAGTACTGAAAATTAAAATCAACTCGAATCCAGAGGTCGATACCAGGAAATTAAAGTACTGAAAATAAAAATCAACTTGGATCTTGAATCCAGAGGTCAATAGCAGGAAATTAATGCTGAAATTAAAATCAACTTGGATCTCGAATCCAGAGGTTGATAACAGAAAATTAAAATCAACTTGGATCTTGAATTCAGAGGTTGATAATAATAATTAAAGGCTAAAAATTAAAATGAACTTGGATCTTGAATCCAGAGGTTGATAGCAGGAAATTAAAGTACTAAAAATTAAAATCAACTTGTATATCGAATCCAGAGGTTAATAACAAAAATTAAATGCTGAAAATCAAAATCAACTTGGGTCTCAAATCCACAAGTTGATAACAAGAATTAAAGAGCTGAAAATTAAAATCAAGTTGGATCTTGAATCCAGAAGTTGATAACAAAAATTAAATGCTGAAAATTAAAATCAATTTGGATCTTGAATCCAGAGGTTGAAAACAAGAATTAAAAGCTGAAAATTAAAATTAACTTGGATCTTGAATCCATAGGCTGATAGTAGGAAATTAAAGTACTGAAAATTAAAATCAACTTGGATATCGATTCCAGATATTGATAGTAGGAAATTAATGCTGAAAATTAAAATTAACTTGGATCTTAATTCTAGAGGTGGATAGCAAGAAATTAAAGTACTGAAAATTAAAATCAACTTGGATCTCGAATCCAGAGGTTGATAGCAGGAAATTAAGGTTGAAAATTAAAATCAACTTGGATCTCGAATACAGAGGTTGATAACAAAAAATTAAATGCTGAGAATTAAAATTAACTTAGATCTTGAATCAAGAAGTTAATAATAAAAATTAAATACTGAAAATTAAAATCAACTTGGATCTTGAATCCAAAGGTTGATAATAATAATTAAAGGCTAAAAATTAAAATTAGCTTGGATCTTGAATCCAGAGATTGATAGTAGGAAATTAAAGTACTGAAAATTAAAATCAACTTGGATCTCGAATCCAGAGGTTAATAAAAAAAATTAAATGCTGAAAATTAAAATCAACTTAGATCTTGAATCCAGAGGTTGGTAACAAGAATTAAAGAGCTGAAAATTAAAATCAAGTTGTATCTTGAATCCAGAGGTTGATAACAAAAATTAAATGCTAAAAATTAAAATCAACTTGGATCTTGAATCCAGAGGTTGATAGCAAGAAATTAAAGTACTGAAAATTAAAATCAACTTGGATCTCGAATCCAGATATTGATAGCAGGTAATTAATGTTGAAAATTAAAATCAACTTAGATATCGAATCCAGGCGTTGATAACAGGAAATTAAATGTTTAGAATTAAAATCAGCTTAGATCTCAAATCCACAGTTTGATAACAGGAAATTAAATGCTGAAAATTAAAATCAACTTGGATCTCGAATCTTGTAACACCCCTTACCCATCCACAGTGTAGCCGAGTAAGGCATGTCACACGAAGTGCCAGAGCACCTGATCTTATCTGATTTCATTATAGTTCTTGATTAATTGTTTAAAAGCTTTATTTAAGGTTTAGGCTATTTTTACTGTTTATGAAAATCTGACTAATTTGGAAATTTCAAAAATTTTAACGACAATCGGGCAAAGTGCCTGCTGTAATTTGGACTAATAGTTCTTCTGAATATTTGAAAAATAATTTCATTATATACTCAAATTCATAACTCAGATTATCTCAAAGCATTCTCAACAGTTTCTCAAACTCAGATTCAATCTCAAAATTTCTCAAACTCAATCTCATTCCGAATCATTATGATTATATAATCAACTCAGATATCATAATTCTTATATTTTATTAACTTATATAATTTGCCAATTAAGTACATAAATTTATCAAGTACAGGATATACAAATGAAATTACAGTTACTAATTCATATTACAATATAAGCAGTAATTATAATGTACAGGTTATAAAACATGCTTAAAATGAGTCCTATCTACATGCATTGCTAAGGAGGTGACAACCTTGTACTCTTCTGACACTTCTGCAGATCTAGACTCTAAAAATCTCAGTAGACAGTTTACTGGTTTTACCTTCAGTACCTACACGAGGAAGCAATTTCATCGCGCTAAGCATTTCTGCTTAGTGGTGCAATAGTACAACAAGAAATAATATATACAAATAAAGAAAGAAATAAATCATAATCTGAATACTCAGGAATCAATTTAATTTAGTATGGTATTTCTAGCATTAACTATCTTATATACTAGTTTGTTCCTCTTTGGAAGTGCTAAGTTTATTACCTTTTAGTAATACTACCTAGTATACAAATTATTCTAACTGTATTGTATTTCAAGTCTCTACGGTTCTGCAAATTATATTTTTATTATGTTTCTATTGCTAATCTCGTTTACTCACTTCATTCAATACTTAATTTAATTATACTGAAATTTCATTATACTTAACTTAACTTAAACTGCCTGAATTGAATAATATTTTAATTAACTGCCCGTGTAGCCTGTACACTGACCAGTATGGATAAATGGATATACTAGCACTGGGTACCTAGTACCTCGGGTCGTCACACTATCTATCACAAAGTATCTCTCAGTGTGCAAACAGTGTGGCTAAAAAGCCATATAATCAATCAGGCATTAAGTCAAGTATAATAACACAATCTGTATAGCCATAGGCTATTAAAATCATAGTATGGCATAATAAGCCATAAAATACAATATAACATAAAGCCATTTACAAAACAGCTGTCAGAATCCTATTGGCATGCCAACTTATCCAAACTAGTCAACTAGGCAAACTAGGGCATATTACAAGATTAAATATTTATTTTTAGGGTTTACTGGTCATTATACAATTCATTGGTCAATGAAAATGTTGACCTTTTTATACATCATGCATAAGTTGATTCTAGTATCAACATGTCACAATTTGCATTTAAATATGCTACCAATATAGTGCAATTTACAATTCTCACAAGTTGGCATTTATTGCCAATTTACTTCAAGGCTTCATTGTATGTTAATGTCAAATTTTCAATTTTAGTGTGCTAGATTAGTCTAGCTTAATGTCCATTTCTCTTGGTTTTTAGCTTCTGGTCAAAGAAGCAAAATTGTAGCTCTATGTCTTATTGAACTTTTGGCACAAATTTCAAGTCATTTTGAGTTGTATAGATCAAAATATGGTCAATTTACTAAAGCTGGACGATTGCATTTTTAGTGCAAAACTTGGTCAATTTTAGGTCAAATTCAGTTCTGGCAGTTTTGCTACCCTAACTTGGGCAAGCAATTTGACTTGGTTCTGGTCATTTCTGGGCTTTGGTGTCTTCATAAGAATTGTAGCTCTATGTATATGCTTTCCATGGTATAAATTTCAGGTCATTTGGACCTGCTTTGAGTGAGTTATAGTCAAATGAGTGACTACTATTCATATGGTCATTTCTGGGTTGCAATGGTTCTGGACAGTTTGATACCTCAACTTGTGCAAGCAATTTGACTTAGTAAATGACATTTCTGGGTTCTGTGATCTTCACCAAAGTTTTAACTCTATGTCTAACTTTTCATGGTAAAAATTTCAGGTCATTTGGACCTGTTTTGAGTGAGTTATGGCCAAAATACTGGCTACTATTCAAATGGTCAGTTTTCAAGTTTGCAAGGTTGCAAATTCGGATTAGGTCAGTTTTAGTGTCACTTTTCGGACAGAATTTAGGTATGCTTCCAACATGAAAGCTGGCACATTTTGTACCTAGTTTCACCTCCAATTGGCCTCATGCCAATTGGGATCACACATTTAGGGTTATAGGCTCAAATGTATACTGCCCTTAACACATTCCTCAAACACCCATCCAAATGCACATTCAACTTGTTCTAGTTTACTTTCCATACCTAATTCTAACTTTGTATATTACCATATTCATCAATCACTTTACATTATAGTCAATTTGAGCAGAATACAAATACCTTCAATACACCAATTATAATTCTAATTCACAAAGTCCAATGCTAACCATGTATACACATAAAATACTCCTAAATATTACATATAACTTCCACTACTAAATTACATACACATTCATCCATTCTTAATAACACAATTCATCAAGCAACTTCATGAATTCAAGCATTCTTTAAGAAGTCACAAAGGCCTAAAATGCATAAGCCTTCTACCATTGCTTCAACTCCAATTTCAAATACTCAATTATCACATACACATGAAGTTAACTTTCTAGTATATTAAATCACCTTAATCAACATTAATTCCCATCAAATAAATGTAAGAATAAGTCACTAACCATGCATTTTCATGGCTGCCAAAACTAAGGTTCACCAATACTCAATCATTTCCTCAATTTTTCTTAGTAATTCAACTTACCCAAAGCTCAACACAAGGATTAGTGAAGGAAAATGGGAAGATTAAGCACTAACCTTTTTTATGCTTCATCAAACTTCATCAAATCCTCTCCTTCTTGCTGCCTATAGCTTCCCCAAGTTGAGTAGGCAAAGATTAATGAAGGAATTTATGTGGAAAGGTGGCTAGAAATGGCGTGCATGAAGATTGATGAAGCTTCAGCCATGGAGGAATAATGGTGGATTCACTTCGGCTGGATGAAGAGAGGATGAAGATGAGATGTAATTCTGTCCAAAAGGCTTCATATAGGTCCCATAAATCATGGTTAGTGGAGCACTAAGTTTGATTAATGGTTTAAATAATCCAAAGTTCCTTAATTTGTAATTATGCCACCAATATTCCACTATTTATATAATGTACCACATTTTTATTTTTCATGATATTTTCAAAGTATAATACCACTTATTTTTAATGGACATTGAGGTCAAAAGTCAACTCTAAGTGTCAATTGACCAAAATGCCCCTCTTCGGGTCAAATTCAGACTTTTTCAGTGATACCAATTCACTCCTTGTACCGCCGATTCCTTAAATTTTCGTTTTTGTTTATATTGACTTACTAAATTTTCTTTGACATTTTCAGTGTCAATTACACCTCAGTAGACCTTTAATTATGTCCTGAAAATATTTCTCTGATTTTTTCACGGTCCAGGGTTAGTCAACGGTCCTCACCGTAACTTCCTGGTGCGGTCACCCATCGCTACGGGTTTGGCTCGTTTAACATAGTCACATTTTATCTATTTTATTTTCCTTAATTTTTCTCATCACATATTTCATTATTTTATACTTCCTTACTATCATTACAATGTAGTTCCAGATATTCTGACTTTTTGGGGCAGACATTAGCTGTCGGAACAGTAGGACGTACTGTCACACCCTATCCCTTATAAGGCACGACATGTTCCCGTAGCATACTTAATGAATTACCAAACTCCACCTACAGATAACCCATTAGTTATGCTACAAAGGATTTTAAAACAAATCATAACTTTTTATCTTATCAATTCTTTTGTGGAAAACTGCATGAGAATAGTTAAAATTCCATGTAAACATTCATTGGAAATAATGATAGACTAAATATTACAAAAGTTACATTTTCATAAGTCTCAAAGTAAAATACAAAATAGTTACAAACTCAAAATGAGATAGCAATGCAATGCTTTTAAATACAAACTGCTCAATATCCATACATCCATACATATAGGTACTAAATACATCCAAAGGAATCATAAGGGTGTACCTAATGTAAATACCCACAAACAATACCAAAATGCTGCTGTCAAGTCTCTCACTCGGCAGCCTTCTCCTTTCCCTTTCCTGCGACAGCATAAAGAAGCTATCGCTGAGTATATCACTCAGTGGTGCACTAAAATTTCAAAACTTAAGGTAAAAACACAATTTGTCAAAGCATAACAAATCTCATCCTTCTTAAGCATGAAAACATCACAATAGTTCTAAGTTCATAAGAATCATTTATTGGAATAACATTTCAAATGAGAAATCACATTTCATAAATAACAATTCGCAAAGCATTAGTGTTGCCAACATCAACACACAGTTTAGGCCATGACACAAAATTTCACGATCAGTGCCGTGTTGTACACCACGACAAAGCAATCTCAACCTCATTAACCGTTATTAATGAGGGAAGGGCTAGCTAGCTAATGAGTACTCATATAGTCTTACCCCACTAACCGTTATTAATGGGAGACATAATCAATATCAATTACCAACCCTAAGTAGTCGTTACTACTGGAGAGTTTCGAAAGGGACTGTCATGCTAACTGTGGTTTCAAAACAGTTTCCAAAAATTTTCCATTCAACAATCACATTTATAAACCAATAAACACATTTAAATTCATCATAATATCCAAATAAAGGTAGCAACACCTAAATTTATTAAATGTAAGAGAAAAACCATATTTCAGTCAAAGTAAACTTGTTCAAAGTAAACTTGTTCAAAGTAAAATCATTCAATTTAACACATTCCAAGCAATTTACAAATTTAAAAATGAAGAAATGTTAGTTGTGCACAAACCTTCAATGCTCTCCTTTATTGTTACCTACTTCTCCTTGTCCGTTCTAACTTCTTTTTCTACTAAAAATACACAAATAGAATACCTCAATACTAATCTCAATTGCTGCCAAGAACTCATTATATGCATGTCTAATGCATCCTAAGTTAGCTTCGAAAATTTTAGAATATTTTGGTTTTGGGACAGCTTGGTGCCCCAATCTTTGAACCCAATTTTTACCTAGTTTCGATCATAATTTGATGAGGTGTTCTTCATGAAAATTGTTCATTTAGGTCTTAACTTTATTTTCCTTTTTGAATCGCCTAATTCGGAGCTGTGTAGCTCAAGTTATGCCCAAAACACCATTACTGTTCACATCACTATTCATGCTGCAGATTTTGTTCTAGCAGATTTATCGATCCAACTTCGTTCAACAATTTAACCAAGTTAAGTCCATAATTTGATCTAATATTCTCCATATGAAATGTTCTACTATCTTAGGTTTCCATCGGTTTAAGAATCGCCTAAATCGGAGTTTTCTAGAGAGAGTTATAGCCTTGCAAAATTTACTGTTCATTTAGTCAATTTTAGGTGCCCAGATTCTGGCAGATTCGGTGATCCGAATTCGTTTCGCAATTTGATTGAGTTAAGTTCATAATTTAGCCTAACATTCTTCATATGAAATATTGTACTATGTCTTAGGTTTCCATTGGTTCAAGAATCATCTAAATCGGAGTTTTCTAGAGAGAGTTATAGCCATTGAAACTTTACTGCTCATATGGCAATTCTGCAGTTTTGCAGATTCAGTAACTCAACTTTGCTCAATAATTTGATTGGGTTAATGGCATAATTTGGGTTTGTGTTCTTCATGAAAGTTTTAGGTCTATATCTCATCTAACTACTGGTAAAATTTCAGGTCACTTTGACTTTCCTAGCTCGAGTTATGACCCAAGCATGATTACTGTTCATGTGCACAGTTCATACTGCAGTTTTTCAAGTTTGGTCAGTTTGTTCACTAGGTTTTGGTCACTTTTTGGGCATGCTTCCTAAATGAAAATTGTGTCATTTAGTGCCTATTTTCAGTCCCAATTGGTTTCATTTTTGGTCCCTCAAAGTTGACTTTTTGTCATGCTTCATACCCAATCTGAATTTGGCTTTGATTTAAACACTTCTAACACACTTAATTAGGTCACAAATGACCATTTCTTCCCTTAAACTATGTCAAAGACATCATTTAGCACTTCTTCATTTTTTTGGTCTCTAAACCCTAATGTTCAAAACCCTAATTTTTCTCCCATTTGGCCAAAACCCTAGTTTAGGTTCCATATATATTTTCTTTCATTTTCTTATGAAATTTCATCATAAATTAACTTCATTCCAAGATTATTCAACTAATCTAACATGAAAAGAAAATTACCTCTTATTGATTTCTTTCAAACTTCACTTTTTCTTCCAATTCTTGTTCTCCTTGCTTTTAATCTCTCAATCAAAGATCTCTTTGATGTTTTCTTTTAGTGGGCTATGGAATTTATGAAGAAAATTTAAGGGAATTAAAACTTAGAAGGGGAAATCAATGAGGGGAAGAAGTGGAAGAAGAAGAGAAAAAGAGAGAGAGAGAGAAAGAGAGAGGAGAGGGTGGTTGCCTCTTATGAAAAAAAGAAATGAAGAAGACATTTGTCTTCTTATATATATTATCCTTATGACACAATTAAAATTTATAATTTTAATAAGCTAATTTTGGGGATAAATATATACATATACATATATATATATATATACATACATATATATATGTATATGTATATATTTATCCCCAAAATTAGCTTATTAAAATTATAAATTTTAATTGTGTCATAAGGATAATTAAACTTAAATTTTTTTTCCCTTTTTTTTTCTTTACATTTACACTTAATTTTTCCTTTTAATTAAATAATTAAATTTAACTATCAAAAACCCATAAGTCTTTCATTTTAATTTTGTCATAATGGAAATAAAAGTTTAAGTTTTCATTTCTTAAATTTTCCCTTACATATTTTTACTTGAATTTTTCTTCAATTTTTATCCCATAATTCAATTCATTAATTTCATTTAATTTAATTGATATTTTGATCAAAAGTCAACTCTTGAGGTGAATTGACCAAAATGCCCCTCATCGGGTCATAATCCTTCTTTTTATAATACCCGATGAGTCCTTAGTTTTTTTTTTGTTCACTAGAATTTTTATTGTGTCTATCTCAATTAATTTTCTATTTATTTTTGGTCCTCAAGGTGTCTTTGAATAGTATTAGTCGCGGACCAAAAATGGTACTATTCATAACTCAGAGGTTCGGGGTGTTACAATTCTCCCCTCCTTACAAATAAATTTCGTCCTCGAAATTTACCTGGTCTCAGTCTCTTAATAGCTGTGGGTGCTGTCTCCTCATGTCCTCCTCACGCTCTCATGTAGCCTCCTGGCCTGAATGATGGTTCCACAGCACTTTGACTAGAGGTATCTGTTTGTTCCTCAGCTGCTTCACCTCATGTGCCAAGATCTTTATGGGCTCTTCATCATATGTCAAGTCTGGATTCACCTCAATCTCCTCTATTGGCAAAATGTGAGAGGGGTCTGATCTGTACCTCCTCAACATGGAGACATGGAAGATATTGTGAATCTTTTCTAACTCCGGAGGCAATGCAAGTTTATATGCCAATGGACCTACTCTTTCCAGAATCTCATACGGCCTAATGAAGCAAGGACTTAGTTTCCCCTTTCTACCAAACCTCATGATCCTCTTCCATGGGGAAACTTTCGGGAACACCTTGTCGCCCACACTATACCGAATATCTCTTCTTTTTAGGTCAATGTAGGACTTCTGTCTATTCGTTGTAACTTTGAGTCTGTCTCTAATGAGCTTAACCTTTTCTTCTGTCTGCTGCACTAATTCTGGACCAATCAACTTCCTTTCGCCCACTTCATCCCAACACAAGGGAGTTCTACACTTCCTGCCATAAAATGCTTCATATGGAGGCATTCCAATGCTTGACTGATAACTGTTGTTGTAGGCAAATTCAATTAAAGGCAAGTGTGTGTCCCAACTCCCTTCAAACTCAATCACATAAGCCCGAAGCATATCCTCCAAAATCTGAATGATCCTTTCGGATTGGCCATCTGTCTGTGGATGGAATGCTGTACTGAAGTTCAGTCTAGTTCCTAGGGCTTTTTGGAGACTACCCCAGAATCTAGAAGTGAACCTTGGGTCTCTGTCCGACACAATAGACACTAGCACTCCATGTAACCTCACAACATCATCAATGTATAGTTTGGCCAATCTTTCCAAGCTGTAATCCATTCTCACTGGCAAAAAGTGTGCAGACTTGGTCAATTTATCAATAATAACCCAAACTACATAATGATTCTTTGTGTACGTGGAAGTCCTGTCACGAAATCCATAGTGATTCTTTCCCATTTCCACTCGGGAATTGGCAATGGCTGTAGCAACCCTGCAGGCACTTGGTGTTCTGCCTTTACTAGCTGACAAGTTAGGCATTTGGCAACATATTTTGCAATGTCTTTCTTCATTCCTCTCCACCAATAGTGCTCTTTCACACTTCTATACATTTTGGTTCCACCAGGGTGCATTTCAAAAAGTGAATCATGTGCTTCCTTTAAAATGGTCTGCCTCAGTTCAACATTCTTAGGAATGCACATTCTGCCCTTATATAACAACAAGCTCTCATCATTTACTGATAATTCTGGTTTTTTGCCATCCCGAGCCTCTTCCATCAACTTCACATACTTATCATCCTTCTGTGCAACTGCTTTAATTTGTTCTGCCAGCATTGGCTTCACTTGCCAAGTAGCTACCATCTGCCCATCTTCATTAATCTCCAAATTAGCATGCAATGCCCTTAACTCATGCACCATGGACAATGGAGAAACCCTCAAACCAGCCATAGTCTTGCGACTTAAAGCATCAGCTACAACATTAGCTTTTCTAGGCTGATAGTCTATCAAACAATCATAATCTTTTATCAGCTCTAACCATCTCCTTTGCCTCAAATTTAACTCCTTTTGTGTGCCCAAGTACTTCAAACTTTTATGATCTGTGTATATATAACATCTCTCCCCATACAAGTAATGTCTCTAGATCTTCAAGGCAAAGACAATGGCTGCTAGCTCCAAGTCATGTGTAGGATAATTCCTCTCATGCAGTTTAAGTTGGCGTGAAGCATAGGCAATGACGTTTTTATCTTGCATCAACACACAGCCTAATCCGTTATGAGAAGCATCATTGTATATGGTATACTCCTTACCCAAAGTGGGCAAGGTTAAGACTGGAGCTTCAGTTAAATGCCTCTTTAACTCATCAAAACTTTCCTGGCTTTGATCAGTCCACTGAAATTTTACATCCTTCCTAAGTAGCTTGGTCAGTGGAGATGCTAGTATGGAGAATCCCTTCACAAACCTTCGATAATACCCAGCTAAACCAAGGAAACTCCGAACTTCCGTGACATTTCTAGGTGGCTTCCAATTAAGAATGGCTTCTACTTTGCTAGGATCCACCTGGATACCTTCTGCAGATACAACATGCCCCAAAAATGAAATCTCCTTTAGCCAAAACTCACATTTCGACAGTTTGGCATACAATTGCTTCTCCTTCAAGGTCTGCAATACTATCCTCAAGTGCTTGTCGTGTTCCTCTGCATTCTTTGAGTACACCAAAATATCATCAATGAACACCACAACAAACTGGTCCAAATATGGCCTGAAGATAGTGTTCATTAGGCCCATAAAAGCAGCTGCAGCATTAGTCAACCTGAATGGCATTACCAAGAACTCATAGTGGCCATACCGAGTCCTAAAGGCAGTTTTAGGAATACTTTGCTCCTGCACCCTCAACTGGTAGTAGCCCGATCTCAAGTCAATTTTGGAGAATACAGTTGCATCCTTCAACTGATCAAATAAATCATCGATCTGTGGCAGAGGATATCTATTCTTTATGGTCACCTTATTCAACTCTCTGTAGTCTATGCATAGGCGGAGAGTACCATCCTTCTTCTTCACAAATAATACTGGTGCTCCCCAAGGTGACACGCTAGGGCGAATGAAACCCTTATCTAACAATTCCTGCAATTGTACCTTCAACTCTTTCAACTCAGCAGGTGCCATCCTATAAGGAGTGATAGAGATTGGCTCCACACCAGGCATAGTCTCAATTTCAAATTGCACCTCTCTTTCCAGAGGCAATCTCGGTAATTCTTCCGGAAAGACATCCGAAAAATCACATACTGTAGGAATATCTTTAAGATCTGGACTCCCCACCTGGGTGTCTATCACATGAGCTAGATAAGCTTCACATCCCTTTCTAATCATCTTTCTAGCAAGTGCAGCTGAAATGATGTTGGATGGCAATAACTACCTATCCCCGTGTATCGCTACGTCTAAATACTTGGGAATACCAAAAGTGACTGTCTTCAGTCTACAGTCGATCATGGCGTGATGCCTGGCTAACCAATCCATGCCCAAGATGATATCATAATCTCGGAAGGGCATGTCAATTAAGTCTGACAGGAATGTATGTCCTTGGATCACCAAAGGACAATCCTTATACAATTTGTTCACCCTAACCTCTTGTCCTAAATGACTAGTCACTAGCACATCATAATCCAATTTCACACAAGGAATAGCAACAGAGCATGCAATACTGGCACTAGCATAAGAATGTGTAGAACCAGGGTCAAACAGCACATATACATCTCTATCAAAAATGGAGAAAGTAGCAGCCACAACATCTGATGTCTCAGCTTCATCCCTCTGGCACATGGTGTACACCTTGACTGGTGCACCATTCTGCTCTGGTTGGCTCACTGTGTCCTGGCTGCCAGAAGTGTTACCTTTACCCCTGCCTCTGCCTCTATTAGTTGTCTGTTGTCCTTTGGAAGCAGAACCTTGAACAGATCTCTCAGTGGTAGTAGGAGGCCCAGATCTGCGGGCACTAGTGCAATCTCTAGCAAAATGCCCACTTCCACCACAGTTGTAACAGGCTCCTATGGCCTTATAACATACTCCTCCATGAGTCCTGCCACAAGTCTCACAAGCACGGGTAGGAAAGGAACCCCTAGATGTCTGCTGTCCGGATCTAGGTGGCCTTTGCCCTGAGAATCTTCCCCTACTAGATCCTCTGTTACTTGGTCCCCTAAAGCTCTTCCTCTTACCTGAATTGTTACTTGGACTTTGACCTGTAGGCTTATTGCTCTTCTCTTTTTCAGTGGTTACCTTCTCAGATGCCCCTTCCAGTTCTATCCTTTCCAATTCAAAGGCCTGTGATATCAACCCAGAGAAGTTATCATGTCGAAACCCAACCACTTGCAATCTCAAACTAGGCCTCAAACCGGCCTCAAACCGTTTGCATCTGTCTCTACTGGTAGTGAGTAGGCTTCCAGCGTAGTGGCTGAGGTGAGAAAAGTCTCTCTTATACTCAGCTACAGTCTTGTTCCCTTACTTCAAACTAAGAAACTCCTATAGCTTCATATCCACATAGGTATCAGGAACATACTTCTGTCTAAACTCCCTCAGAAAGTCATCCCATGTCAAGATCAAGGCTCAGCCAAATTGTGGGGAATGGTCTTCCACCACTCATATGCATCTCCATGCAGCAAGGAAATTGAATATTCAAACTTCAACTCATCTGTGCAGTGCAATTTCTTGAAGACCCTCTCCATCCGTTCTAACCATTGCTCAGCTTCCAATGGGTCCACTGTACCCTTGAACTCTGTTGCCCCATACTTCATTAACTTGTCATATTGTCTGGCTGGGGATGGTGGTTGCACTGGAGGTGCTTGCACAGGAGCTTGGATCGTATATTGCCGACCATTTCTTTGAAATAGTGCACCATCACGAGCGAATCCGAGCAGAAACTGCATGGGTGGGATGGGTGCAGCCGATCCACTAGCATTCGTAAAGGAGCCGGGCTTCCTTGTACCTCACTGCATCGATTGCTCTACTGTGTGATCCCCCTCTTCCATATTGAATCACAAGGAATTCTACTCCCTGAGCAACCAGCACAAGGAGATTTCCCTCAATTAGTCCATATTTATGATGTAATGCACTATATGCATTAATAATGACAATTGAGCAGTTGTACTTATAAAAAATTTTCAAACATGCAATTTCAAAACTTGTATAAAAACCAAAGCTCTGATACCACTAAAACATGTCACACCCTATCCCTTATAAGGCACGACATGTTCCCATAGCATACCTAATGAATTACCAAACTCCACCTACAGATAACCCATTAGTTATGCTACAAAGGATTTTAAAACAAACCAAAACTTTTTATCTTATCAATTCTTTTGCGAAAAACTGCATGAGAACAGTTAAAATTCCATGTAAACATTCATTGGAAATAATGATAGACTAAATATTACAAAAGTTACATTTTCATAAGTCTCAAAGTAAAATACAAAATAGTTACAAACTCAAAATGAGATAGCAATGCAATGCTTTTAAATACAAACTGCTCAATATCCGTACATCCATACATATAGGTACTAAATACATCCAAAGGAATCACAAGGGTATACCTAACGTAAATACCCACAAACAATACCAAAATGCTGCTTTTAAGTCTCTCACTAGGCAGCCTTCTCCTTTCCCTTTCCTGCGACAGCATAAAGAAGCTATCGCTGAGTATATCACTCAGTGGTGCATAACTAAAATTTCAAAACTTAAGGTAAAAACACAATTTGTTAAAGCATAACAAATCACTTCCTTCTTAAGCATGAAAACATCACAATAGTTCTAAGTTCATAAGAACCATTTATTGGAATAACATTTCAAATGAGAAATCACATTTCATAAATCACAATTCACAAAGCATTAGTGTTGCTAACATCAACACACAGTTTAGGCCATGACACAAAATTTCATGATCAGTGCCGTGTTGTACACCACGACAAAGCAATCTCAACCTCACTAACCGTTATTAATGAGGGAAGGGCTAGCTAGCTAATGAGCACTCATATAGTCTTACCCCACTAACCGTTATTAATGGGAGACATAATCAATATCAATTACCAACCCTAAGTAGCCATTACTACTGGAGAGTTCCGAAAGGGACTGTCATGCTAACTGTGGTTTCAAAACAGTTTCCAAAAATTTTCCATTCAACAATCACATTTATAAACCAATAAACACATTTAAATTTATCATAATATCCAAATAAAGGTAGCAACACATAAATTTCTTAAATGTAAGAGAAAAACCATATTTCAGTCAAAGTAAACTTGTTCAAAGCAAACTTATTCAATTTAATACATTCCAAACAATTTTCAAATTTAAAAACGAAGAAGTGTTTGTTGTGCACAAACCTTCAATGCTCTCCTTTATTGTTACCTACTTCTCCTTGTCCATTCCAACTTCTTTTTCTACTGAAAATAAACAAATAGAATACCTCAATACCAATCTCAATTGCTGCCAAGAACTCATTATATGCATGTCTAATGCATCCCAAGTTAGCTTTGAAAATTTTAGAATATTTTGGTTTTGGGACAGCTTGGTGCCCCAATATTTGAACCCAATTTTTACCTAGTTTCGATCATAATTTGGTGAGGTGTTCTTCATGAAAATTGTTCATTTAGGTCTTAACTTTATTTTCCTTTTTGAATCGCCTAATTCGGAGATGTGTAGCTCAAGTTATGCCCAAAACACTATTACTGTTCACGTCACTGTTCATGCTGCAGATTTTGTTCTGGCAGATTTATCGATCCAAATTCATTCAGCAATTTGACCAAGTTAAGTCCATAATTTAGTCTAATGTTCTGCATATGAAATGCTATACTATATATTAGGTTTCCATCGGTTTAAGAATCGCCTAAATCAGAGTTTTCTAGAGAGAGTTATAGCCTTGCAAAGTTTACTATTCATTTGGTTAATTTTAGGTGCCCAGATTCTGGCAGATTCGGTGACCCAAATTCATTTCGCAATTTGATTGAGTTAAGTTCATAATTGGCCTAATATTCTTCATATGAAATATTCTACTATGTCTTAGGTTTCCATCGGTTCAAGAATCACCTAAATCAGAGTTTTCTAGAGAGAGTTATAGCCATTGAAACTTTACTGCTCATATGGCAATTCTGCTGTTTTGCAGATTCAGTAACTCAAATTTGCTCAATAATTTGATTGGGTTAATGGCATAATTTGGGTTTGTGTTCTTCATAAAAGTTTTAGGTCTATATCTCATCTAACTACTGGTAAAATTTCAGGTCATTTTGACCTGCCTAGCTCGGGTTATGACCCAAACACGATTACTGTTCATGTGTACTGTTCATACTGCAGTTTTTCAAGTTTGGTCAGTTTGTTCACTAGGTTTTGGTCACTTTTTGGGCATGCTTCCTAAATTAAAATTGTGTCATTTAGTGCCTATTTTCAGTCTCAATTGGTCCCATACCAATTGGAGTTGTAAAATTTTATTTTTGGTCCCTCAAAGTTGACTTTTTGTCATGCTTCATACCCAATCCGAATTTGGCTTTGATTTAAACACTTCTAACACACTTAATTAGGTCACAAATGACCATTTCTTCCCTTAAACTATGTCAAAGACATCATTTAGCACTTCTTCACATTTTTGGTCTCTAAACCCTAATGTTCAAAACCCTAATTTTTCTCCCATTTGGCCAAAACCCTAGTTTAGGTTCCATATATGTTTTCTTTCATTTTCTTATGAAATTTCATCATAAATTAACTTCATTCCAAGTTTATACAACTAATCTTACATGAAAAGAAAATTACCTCTTGTTGATTTCTTTCCAACTTTACTTTTCTTCCAATTCTTATTCTCCTTGCTTTTAATCTCTCAATCAAAGATCTCTTTGATGTTTTCTTTTAGTGGGCTATGGAATTTATGAAGGGAATTTAAGGGAATTAAAACTTGGGAGGGGAAATCAATGAGGGGAAGAAGTGGAAGAAGAAGAGAAAAAGAGAGAGAGAGAGAGAGAAAGAGAGAGGAGAGGGTGGTGGCCTCTTATAAAAAAAGAAATGAAGAAGACATTTGTCTTCTTATATATATATATATATATATATCCCCAAAATTAGCTTATTAAAATTATAAATTTTAATTGTGTCATAAGGATAATTAAACTTAAATTTTTATTCCTTTTTTTTTTTTTTTACATTTAAACTTAATTTTTCCTTTTAATTAAATAATTAAATTTAACTATCAAAAGCCCATAAGTCTTTCATTTTAATTTTGTCATAATGGAAATGAAAGTTTAACTTTTCATTTCTTAAATTTTCCCTTACATATATTTACTTGAATTTTTCTTAAATTTTTATCCCATAATTCAATTCATTAATTTCATTTAATTTAATTGACATTTTGGTCAAAAGTCAACTCTTGAGGTGAATTGACCAAAATGCCCCTCATCGGGTCATAATCCTTCTTTTTATAATACCTGATGAGTCCTTAGTTTTTTTTTTGTTCACTAGAACTTTTATTGTGTCTATCTCAATTAATTTTCTATTTATTTTTGGTCCTCAACGTGTCTTTGAATAGTATTAGTCACGGACCAAAAATGGTACTATTCATAACTCGGAGGTTCGGGGTGTTACACGTACTGACTACGAAAATGAGGGTGTTACAAATCCAGATGTTGATAACAAGAATTAAAGTGCTAAAAATTAAAATAAACTTGGATCTTGAATCCAGAGGTTGATAACAAAAATTAAATGCTAAAAATTAAAATCAACTTGGATCTTGAATTCAGAGGTTGATAACAAGAATGAAAGGCTGAAAATTAAAAATCAACTTGGATCTTAAATCCAGAGGTTGATAATAGGAAATTAAAGTGATAAAAATTAAAATCAACTTGGATCTTGAATCCAGAGGTTGATAGCAGGAAATTAATATTGAAAATTAAAATCAACTTAGATCTCAAATCCAAAGGTTGATAACAAGAATTAAAGTGCTGAAAATTAAAATTAAAATTAACTTGGATTTATTAAAGGCTGAAAATTAAAATCAACTTGGATCTCGAATCCAGAGGTTGATAACAAGAATTAAAGGCTGAAAATTAAAATCAACTTGGATCTCGAATCCAGAGGTTGATAACAAAAATTAAATGCTGAAAATTAAAATCAACTTGGATCTCGAATCCAGAGGTTGATAACAAGAATTAAAGTGTTGAAAATTAAAATCAACTTGGATCTTGAATCCAGAGGTTAATAACAAAAATTAAATGCTTGAAATTAAAATCAACTTGAATCTTGAATCCAGAGGCTGATAACAAGAATTAAAGGCTGAAAATTAAAATGAACTTGGATTTTGAATCCAGAGGTTAATAATAAAAATTAAATGCTGAAATTAAAATCAACTTGGATCTTGAATCCAGAGGTTGATAACAGAAAATTAAAGTACTGAAAATTAAAATCAACTTGGATCTTGAATCCAAAGGTTGATAGCAGGAAATTAATGCTGAAAATTAAAATCAACTTAGATCTCGAATCCAGAGCTTGATAACAGGAAATTAAAGGCTGAGAATTAAAATCAACTTAGATTTTGAATCCAGAGGTTGACAAAAGAAAATAAAATACTGAAAATTAAAATCAACTTGGATCTCGAATCCAGGGGTTGATAACAAGAATTAAAATGTTGGAAATTAAAATCAACTTGGATCTAGAATCCAGAAGTTGATAACAAAAATTAAATACTGAAAATTAAAATCAACTTGGATCTTGAATTCAGAAGTTGATAACAAAAATTAAATGTTGAAAATTAAAATCAACTTGGATCTTGAATCCTGAGGTTGATAACAAGAAATTAAAGTGCTGAAAATTGAAATCAACTTGGATCTTGAATCCAGAGGTTGATAGTAGAAAATTAATGCTGAAAATTAAAATCAACTTAGATCTCGAATCCAGAGGTTGATAACAGGAAATTAAATACTGAAAATTAAAATCAACTTGGATTTCGAATCCAGAGGTTGATAACACGAATTAAAGACTAAAAATTAAAATCAACTTGGATCTTGAATCCAAAGGTTGATAACAAGAATTAAAGTACTAAAAATTAAAATTAACTTGGATCTTGAATCCAAAGGTTGATAACAAAAATTAAATGCTAAAAATTAACGTCAACTTGGATCTTGACTCCAGAGGTTGATAAGAAGAATTAAAGGCTGAAAATTAAAATCAACTTGGATCTTGAGTCTAGAGGTTAATAACAGGAAATTAAAGTGATGAAATTTAAATCAACTTGGATCTTGAATCCAGAGGTTGATAGTAGGAAATTAATGCTGAAAATTAAAATCAACTTGGATCTCGAATCCAGACTGAAAATTAAAATCAACTTGGATCTTGAATCCAGAGGTTGATAACAAAAATTAAATACTGAAAATTAAAATCAACTTGGATCTTGAATCCAGAGGTTGATAACAAGAATTAAATGCTGAAAATTAAAGTCAACTTGGATCTTGAATCCAGAGGTTGATAACAAGAATTAAAGGCTGAATTAAAATCAACTTGGATCTTGAATCCAGAGGTTGATAACAGGAAATTAAAGTGCTAAAAATTAAAATCAACTTGGATCTTGAATCTAGAGGTTGATAGCAGGAAATTAATGCTAAAAATTAAAATCAACTTGGATCTCGAATCCAGAGGTTGATAACAAGAATGAAAGTGCTGAAAATTAAAATCAACTTGGATCTTGAATCCAGAGGTTGATAATAAAAATTAAATGCTAAAAATTAAAGTCAACTTGGATCTTGAATCCATAGGTTAATAACAAGGATTAAAGGCTGAAAATTAAAATTAACTTAGATCTTGAATCCAGAGGTTGATAACAGAAAAATAAAGTGCTGAAAATTTAAATCAACTTGGATCTTTAACCCAGAGTTTGGTAACAGGAAATTAAATGCTGAAAATTAAAATTAACTTGGATATAACTTAACCAACTGTTGTGTATATAACTTAAATGTTCACAAAGTAAATCTGATGCAGAGTGTTATTTCAAACAAAGTTTACTTAGCAAGACCCTGAAGATAAACGATTGTTGGAAAAGGCCAGAACGAGTTTCAAGGTTTGGCTCATGATTTTCTCCAGCACCCTTTTGGCTCTTTCCTTATTTTTTACTGTTTCTGACTAGAAGTGCCCTTTTGGGTTTTCACTCTTAGTTTTTTTTTTGTACTCTCTTTTCTGGGGCGTCCTTTTAAATTTTCACCCTTTGTTTATTTTGTAGAAAGCGCCCTTTTGGTTTTCGCCTTCTTTCCCTCATTTTACTAGGAGCGCCCTTTTGGATTTTTACTCATACTCTTTTTTTTTTTTTTTTACTCTTTGCTGGCTTTGCAGGAAGCGTCCTTGTAGGTTTTCACTTCTTAGGTGCACCAATTGCCTGATGATTATTTGCCCTCCTGTAAATCTCAAAGTAAAATATATGAAGTTACCTGTGTTTAGATTCTGATCTTAAAAGAAAGCTTTCAATAAATTAATAGCGCATAAACCAAGGTAGACGAGATATGCACAAATTTATTCATGGCTTAAGAAGATAATCATTAAAAGAACAAAGGTACAATTTTATGGCTAAGAGTACAGGAATAAATCTGACAAATGTCCTCAGTTAACTTTAAAGTCCCTCAACTACTATCGTTTTAAGTGACCTTTAGAAAAATGTGTTGTGTATTTTACTGTCCTATGAGCTAGGGATCATTCCTATTTCTTCGCCGTCTTCAACTAGAAGCGCCCTTTCGGGTTTTCACTCCCAGCTTTTTTTTTTTTACTCTCTTTTTCGGGGCGTCCTTTCAGATTTTCACTCTTTGCTCATTTTGCAGAAAGCGCCCTTTCAAGTTTTCGCCTCCTTTCCCTCATTTTGCTTGGAGCGCCCTTTCAGGTTTTCACTCCTACTCTTTTTTTTTTTTATGCATAATATCTTTTTACAGCATCCGCATTCACCAACTGTAACACCCCTATTTGCATAGCCTGGTATATTTTACTGTTCCGGTGATCGGTATCGGTCCAGACAATTAAGGGGATTAGAATCATATCTAGGACAATTAGATAAGCCCTGAACACAAATAATTAGTAATTGCTAAATAGTTAAGTATAAAGAAGAAAACAAAGTATAAAAAGTTAAATGAGCTGGGAGTTACAAGCCGGGAGTTACAATGATGGGTGACCTTCCCGGGAAATGACTGCGAGGTCAATCGTAACTCGAATTCTGAATCGAAAAATGTGACACCGCGGTCCTTAGGACTATTGCGAACACAGTGGAAAAGAGAAAATCACGAAAAAGAATTTTTAAGCAGGTCAAATAATTAGGTCAGGGATCCAAAAGAAATACCGAATAACTTGCAAACTGGATTGAATCAGCGAGGGGCGATTTGGTCAATTCACCCCTAGAGCTGACTCCTGACCTAACTGTCTATTAAATTAGAGAAACGAATCTTTGGGAATTGAGAATTAAATTAAAGAACTAATGAAAAAATAAATGCAAAAGAAAAAGAAAATTAAAAAAGTTTATTACATCATTGGAAGACATCATGAATGATGTCAAAATACAATTTTATTTTCCCCACCATAATTGACCAAGTCAAATAAGACTAAAAGGCATAAAATAAACATAAAATTGAAAAAAAAAAACAAATCACTCTTCTTCTCCCATCAAGTTGGCCACCGTCCCTCTTGCCATCTCCATGGATGAACATTTATGAAAGCTTGAGTTCAAGCTTTAAAACTCCCACTAAACCTTGCTTTGACCCTAAATTAATCTATTAGAACTTGATAAACTCACTTGAGAAGGTGATTAGGCAAGAAAGAAAGAAGAAACAAGGAAAGAAATTGAAGAGTTGAACATCAAAGAAAGGTTAGTGGTTTGAATTAAAAATTTATGCTTAATACTTATGTTTTTAATATAAGTAGCTTAGATCTTAACTTAAAATCAAAAGAAAATAATTATTGGGGGGCAAAAAAGAAATTTCGGCCAACTTATATTAGGGTTTGAAATGAATGATTTTGATGTGTTTGTGTGACACCCCTTACCCGTGTACAGTATACTCGAGTAAGTAATACCACACGGTGTACTGGCACTCTCTAATATACCTTACTTAATTTGTGTCATGCTTTTGAAGTTAATTTATGAAATATGATTTGTTTTAACCATTTATCAAAAGTATTATTTATTTGAGGTTCCGAAGATTTTAAGGAAAATCCGGCGGAGTACCGGCTAAAAATGGAGAAAACAGTTCTTCGGAACCTGTTAAAAACACTTCCAATATACAATTTCATTCATACTCAACTCCAATATTATCAACAAAACTCAATATCAATATCTCAATAATTTGTCAATTTCAGGTCTCAACAACCTTTTCATTTCTCAAAACATCCCTTTCTCAGGGTTCTCATATATAAACAACCATTAAATACTCAAATTAATACCATACATGACCATAAATCTTTATTATTTACATGAACCTCAAAATACATTACATAAATCCCAAATACATATGAGAAATTAAAAAGTTAATTACAAAATGACAAAATGACATCTAGTGTCCTACCAATGCACTGCAGGTGACGAGGTGACACGGACAGCGAAGCTGCGGATGGACTCACCCAGTCTGTGGTCTACTGGGCTCGCGATCGGGATCTCCAGTACCTACGCGTGGAAAAAGCAACGCGCTAAGCAATAATGCTTAGTGGTGCAATAATGCTTAGTGGTGCAATAATATAATAAACGAAAATAGCAAGAAAATAAATGTGTATAGAATGTGTATGCTTTCTTTGTTTGGTATTGATATATTCATTGTTTCATTTACGTTGTTCACTTTTATTCATTTGGTTGCCCCAAGTAACCTACACTAGATGACTGGACTGGATAACGGGTAAACTGGCACTGGGTACCTAGTACCTCGGGCCGTCACACCATCGGTCACATACGTATCTCCCGGTGTGCAACAGAACAGCTAACAAGCTGTAAATAATATCCGGCACAAGGCCAAGTCTCAATACAAAGTCAGAATGGCTAAAAGCCATGAAATCACAGAATGGCATTTTTGCCATGTGCAGTACTGCTAACTGAACCCTATTGGCATGCCAAACTATCCAAACCAATCTTGTTAGGTATACTAGGGCATTTGAAACTCTTAAATTTGTCAATTTGTGAATTTCAATTTTTTTGGTGTTACTATTCATCATGTCAACAAAAATATTGACTTTTAGAATAAAAATGTGTACATCAACTTTGGCACTCCCAACATACCACATTTGGTGTTTAAAACTTGTTGGCATTAAGTGTTTTTGCCATTCCAAAGTGTAACTCAACACAAACAGATTTTTCAATTTTGGTGAGTCAACTTCACTGTTCCATTGGACACTGTTACTGTTGGAATTTGAGGAAATGTAAAACATGAAAGTTGTTCCTTATTTTGTCTAGTTGAATTTCATTTTTTGAATCACTCCATTTGGAGTTTTGTAGCTCCAGATATGGCTCAAAAACCCAAGCTGTCCGGATATGCATTCTGCAGAAATTTACCATATCTACAGTGCATGAACAGTAACTTGAGTCACTTGGTTGAATGGTTTCTGGCCATAATTTGGGGTAGCTTCCTTCATGAAAGTTGTTTGTCTATGTCTTAACTTGTTGCTGTAACAATTTCAGGCAAATTGACCAAATCTACAGTGAGTTATGGCCAAATGAACAGTTACTGTTCATTTGGCAAATTCTGCAGAATTCAGTGCAGGGCATCCGGATTGTGGCTGAGTTTTGACCCTTTTGCTTTGGTCTTTTGGGCATGGTTTCTTCAGCAAAAATGTGCCATTATAAGCCTAGTTTCATGTCCAATTGGCCAAACACCAATTGGACTACCACTGCCCAAGTTATGGCAGTGCAAAGGGACTGAATTTTCAGTCCCTATGCTGCTGTCCTAGGCAGCCTGCAATCCTCACTTTGCAATCTCATTTTTCTGTCCCATTTACGGTCAACACATCTAAAATGGTCACTAATTGACCATTACAATGTGCCCTAACAATTTCCTAAGCCAAGTCACACTTTCACCTTTTCAAACCCTAATTTCCATATGAATTTTTACAACATGCTTTAATTAACTATCTCATTCCATAATCACATGCATACATGGTTTAATCTTGATCTCTAGTCCACTTTAAGTCCATCAAAACACTCATTCCTTTTTATTCAATAGGGCTGCCGAAACCTAGGGCATGGATAGACATAGATTTCATTCATTTTAGTCACAAATTCCTACTTATTCCAAGTCTCTAACATAGAATTTAAAAAGCTTTAGATGTATATATGCACTAACCTTGTTTGGGCAGAATTTTCCCAAGCAATTCCTTCACTTTCTTGGCTTTTCTTGGCTGCCAAAGGCTTTAGCAAGGTGCTAGGGCAAGTTTTAGTGAAGCTAGGTTAGGATTTTATGGTGAGACAAGGTAGGAAATCAAGCTTGCTTGGTTGAGCTCCAATGGAGGGTGGAAGGGAAGGGTTCACGTTTTGGTGGAGAAGAAGGAGAAGAAGAGCAGCTGGTTTTTAATTCCTTTAGCCCATTTTTAGTCTCTTTTATTGGTTAACTAATTGGTTATTTTATTGTGATTGGAGGAAATTTTTAAATGACATCATAATTTGTCATAATTTGCTTTTTATTTCATTTTTCTTTTCTTTTTTTTTCTACCACATTTCAATTTAATTTTTAGCAATATTTATTCATATTTTGAGTCATAATAATTATTTACTTAACTGGACAAGTCGGCCAAAATTCACCTCTGAAGGCGAAATGACCAAAATGCCCTCCGTTTGGCTTAACGGGTCAAAATTGGCTGTACTGATTGAAAAATTTTTCTAGGTATTTTCTTGGCATTCTAATGCCATGGGAACCTCAATTACCCTTCTCTGGAGTCCCAAAAATTATTTTATAATTTTTTCCCCAGGTCTAGGGCTCCTCGTTGCGAGAACCGCAACTTCTCTCCGGTTACCCATCGCTAGGGCACCGGCTCGTTTAACTTGATTGTATTTTATTTCTAAAATTTTTACTAAATTTTTCTTGTTAATATTTGAGTTAATTATGGTTCCTGACTTTAGTTTGAATATTTTTCCGGACATTCTAGGTCGGACCGACACCGGTCACCGGAACAGTAGGATGTACGGAGTGGTTATCGGGAGGGTGTTACAACTCTTCCCCTCTAATTTAAATTTCGTCCTCGAAATTTACCTAATGCAAACAGTTGAGGGAACTGTTGCCTCATCGTCTCTTCACTTTCCCAAGTTGCCTCCTCGGTGTTGTGGTGCCTCCATAGCACTTTCACCAATGGAATTTGCTTGTTTCTCAACTCTCTCACTTCCCGAGCCAAGATCCGTAGAGGTTCTTCTTCGTATGTCAAATCCGACTGTATTTCATTTTCTTCTCCGAGATTACATGTGAAGGATCCGAGCGGTATCTTACGAGCATGGACACGTGGAACACATTATGGATCTTGTCCACTCGTGGTAAAGCTAGCCTATAGGCCACCGGGACCCACACGTTCAATGACTTCATAGGGGCCAATGAACCTAGGGCTCAACTTACCTTTTCTTCCAAACCACAACACTTTCTTCCATGATGACACCTTGAGGAACACTTTGTCGCTAACCACATATTCTATTTCTTTTCTCTTTAGGTCGGCATAAGATTTACATGCATGCGAGGCAATCTTTAAGTTGGCTTTGATTGATTTCACCTTCTCCTCACTGTTTCACTGTGTCCGCCCTACCGCTTTTTCTTCGCTAATTCAGTCCAAAGACACCGGAGTTCTACATTTTCTCCCATACGATTGCTTCATACGGGCCATTTGAATACTAGCTTGGTAGCTATTGTTGTATGCAAATTACGCGCTGGGAGGTATGTATCCCACTTCCTCAAACTCAATGACACAACTCCTCAAAGATATCCTCAAGGACTCGACAAGTATTTCACGTTATTGTTATCATTTCAATTCAATATTTGTATCAATTTCATTGGTTTCAATTGTTTACTGGATTACTCTTTCGATTGCCCATCCGTTCGAGGATGGAAAGTCAGGCTTTGAAATGGAGTTGTGTACCCAAGGATTCATGCAACTTCTTCCAAAATCTCGATGTAAACCTTGGGTCTCGATCGATATGATGGAAAGTGGAATTCCATGCGATCTAACTATCTCACCGATATACACTCGCTAATCTCTCTAGTGAGTAGTTAGTCCTAATCGCGAAAGTGTCTCGACTTTGTCAATCTATCAACTATCACCCATCTCGCATCATGTTTCTTCCGGGTGAGAGGTAGACCACTTACAAAATCCATGGTGACCCGATCCCATTTCCATTCGGTATGCGTATAGGTCAGAGCAAACCCGATGGAACTTGATGTTCGCCTTGACTTGCCGACATGTCAATCATTTAGTCACATAGTCACCTATATCCCTCTTCATACCAGTGCCACCAATATCAAGCTTCGTGTCATGATACATCTTTGTACTTCACGGTGCATAGCATATACACTGGTGTGTGCCTCTTTTAGAATACTAGCTTTCAATTCCCCATCATCTGGTACACACAGTCTTCCCTTGTAATACAGACACCCATCTGCTTTCACCCCATAGTCAGTTGCTTCTCCCTCTGAGATTTTTTTCATAATAGCCATTAGCTTCTCATCTGCCTTTTGCCCATCTAAAATCTGCTGTAGCAGGTTTGGCCTCACTAGCAACTCAGCCAAAATAGCTCCATCTCGAACCAAAGATAGACGGGCATTCAATGATCTCAAAGTTGTGATGGACTTTCTGCTCAAAGCATCAGCAACTACATTTGCCTTCCCAGGATGGTAATCAATTACACAGTCATAATCCTTCAGGAACTCAATCCATCGTCTCTGTCTAAGGTTGAGCTCCTTCTGGGTTGGCAAATATTTCAGGCTCTTGTGGTCTGTGTAAATGTAGCACTTTTCACCATACAAGTAATGCCTCCATATTTTCAGTGCGAAGATAATTGCTGCAAGCTCTAGATCATGGGTAGGGTAGTTCTGTTCATGTGGCCTTAGCTGTCTGGAAGCATAAGCGATCACTTTCCCCTCTTGCATCAACACACACCCTAACCCATTATGTGAGGCATCACTGTAGACCACGAAGTCCTTTCCTGACACCGTCAGCAACACCGTGCCTCTCACAACATAGCCTTCAACTTCTCAAAACTGGTGCGACACTTGTCATTCCAACAATCGACATTCTTGTGTAACAACTTGGTCATTGGAGCAGCTATTAGGGAAAATCCTTCACAAATCTTCTCAGAATACCCAGCTAGCCCCAAGAAGCTTCTGACCTCAGTTATATTCCTGGGAGGCTTCCATTCCATCACTGCTTCTATTTTCTTGGGATCCACCCTAATCCCATCAGCTGACACTATGTGTCCAAGGAATGCAATCTCATTCAACCAAAAGTCACACTTGGACAACTTAGCATACTGACTTCTTTTCTCTCGTGGTTTGCGTAACAATCCTCAAATGCTCATCATGTTCTTCCCTGGTCTTGGAATACACCAAAATATCATCAATAAAGACCACTACGAATCGATCTAAGTGTGGATGGAAGATACGGTTCATAAGGTCCATGAATGCCGCTGGTGCATTTGTTAAGCCAAAGGGCATCACTAGGAACTCATAATGCCCATATCGGGTCCTGAATGCAGTCTTTGGCACATCTACATCCTTCACTCTTAGCTGATGATACCCTGATCTGAGATCAATCTTAGAAAATACTCCTGCTCCCTTCAACTGATCAAACAGATCATCAATTCTAGGCAACGGATATTTGTTCTTCACAGTCACTTTATTCAACTGCCGGTAATCAATACAAAGCCTCAAAGTTCCATCCTTCTTTTTCATGAACAGCACTGGAGCTCCCCATGGTGACACACTGGGGCGTATGAACCCCTTATCTAGCAACTCTTGCAACTGAGTTTTCAACTCCCTCAATTCAGTAGGTGCCATCCTATAAGGAGCAATGGAAATGGGTGTTGTACCCGGCAGTGTCTCAATAGCAAATTCGACTTCCCTTTCTGGTGGCAAACCAAGCAACTCTTCAGGAAATACTTCTGGGAAGTCTCTCACTGTGGGTATGTCACTCAAGTTTGGCTTAGCCTGCCTAGTATCCACCACATGTGCTAGGTAGGCTTCACAGCCTTTTCTCATCATTCTTCTTGCAACAGTGGTCGAGATAACATTGACAGAAATCTGTCCTTTCCTTACAATCGTGATCTCATTACCCTCGTGGGTTTTCAAAGAAATTCTTTCAATTTGCAATCAACTATTGCCCGATGACGTGACAACCACCCATTCCCAAAATCACGTCAAACTCATGGAAGGGTAACTCAATCAAGTCCGCCAAGAATTCATACCCTGAATCCTTAAAGGGCAACCCTTGTATACCTTGTTCACTACCACATCGTGACCCAATGGATTAGTGACTGAATGTCTTGGTCACTCTCCCTACCAAGATCCCCTTTCTACGGGTAGATTGATGCAGATGTATGAATGAGTGGATCCTGGATCCACCAATGCATGCACAGTGTAGTGTAGAGGAGAACGCACTCGATGACTCCGGGCATCTTGCTCTTCCGAGCTCTCGTGGCATAATTTCTCGGCAGTGGTCCGTTATCCGGCCTCTCGCTGGCTCGATGTAGGCCTCCGAGATGGTCCCACAGCATCGGATTTACCCGACCTTCTACCCCTTGGTGGTGCAGAACAGTCCTGCCTACTTGTGTCGGAGCACAGTAGTAGTTCTGCAAGGGCGCCTCGATTGATGTTCTGCCGACCCACATCTCAAGCAAGCACCAGCCACTCTCCAACATTCCCTTGTGCCATTTCTCGGTGCAGTGGACACGCAGAAGATGCTGGGGCTGGTCCCCTAAACCCCATCCCTGGAGAGCTGCCCACTGATGGTGTGGACTGACCTCTCCTAGGGGTGAATCGTGGCTGGGCCACCGAGACGACTCGACTCGTGGCTGACCCGAACTCGTGCAGAGGACCCTTAAACTTCTTCCCAAATCCAAGGGTGGAACTAGACTGACCTGGTCCCCTCTTCTGCTGTCTCTCCCTTCTGGTCTGCTCATTGATTCTCACTTTTTCAACACTTATTGCAGCTTCAACTAGCTTGCTAAATTCTGTGATTCCAAATGCAGTGAGCTGTATCTTGATATTGTCATTCATCCCTCTTCAAATCTCTTGCACCTTTCACCAAGTAGGGACTATTTCCTTCCATAGCGGCTTAACCGAATAAACTCCTTCTCATACTCGCCACCGACAACCGTCTCGCCTCAGTTAATGAATTCCCTTCTTCTCTCTTCCGTATACAAGACCCACATATTTCTTCTTGAACTCGGAGGGGAAGAAGTCCCAAGTTCTGACTTCGGGCTGCACTTCATCGGACACGATGTCCCACCATCCGTAGGCATTGTCTTGTAACAAGGATATAACAGCTTCTAAGTTACGCCTGGGTGCGGTGGAGTTGTTTTAAGACTCCTGCCTGCTCAACCAATTCTCGCTGCAATGAGTCATCTTCTCTCTTGCCATAGAAGTCCACAGCTCCAAACTTCCTTATCCTTTCCAGGTGTGATTTCTGCTGTGGAGCTGGTGGTGGTGGTGGTGGTGCTGGCATTACCCCGGCCATTTATCTGAAGAAGTCGGCCATTTGTTGGAACATGGCTTGTGGAGGCTGAGCAGGCTCTGCTTGAGCTGGTGGAGCAGATTCTCTCATGCCCCCAGTCTCAGCTGCTGCAGGTGGAGCATGACTCTCCACTTCCTCCTCAACGGCTCTCTGAGATGAAGGGTCCATATACTATTCAAAATAAGAAAGATAAACAGATCTGCGTTAGTGTCACCTCGACTCTTACAAATGCAATGCATGGTATGGACTCAATCTAGGCCCAGAAACGCCTAAACCGTGCTCTGATACCACTAAATGTGACACCCCTTACCCGTGTACAGTATACCCGAGTAAGTAATGTCATACGGTGTACTGGCACTCTCTAATATACCTTACTTAATTTGTGTCATGCTTTTGAAGTTAATTTATGAAATATGATTTGTTTTAACCATTTATCAAAAGTATTATTTATTTGAGGTTCCGAAGATTTTAAGGAAAATCTGGCGGAGTACCGGCTAAAAATGGAGAAAACAGTTCTTCGGAACCTGTTAAAAACACTTCCAATATACAATTTCATTCATACTCAATTCCAATATTATCAACAAAACTCAATATCAATATCTCAATAATTTGTCAATTTCAGGTCTCAACAACCTTTTCATTTCTCAAAGCATCCCTTTCTCAGGGTTCTCATATATAAACAACCATTAAATACTCAAATTAATACCATACATGACCATAAATCTTTATTATTTACATGAACCTCAAAATACATTACATAAATCCCAAATACATATGAGAAATTAAAAAGTTAATTACAAAATGACAAAATGACATCTAGTGTCCTACCAATGCACTGCAGGTGACGAGGTGACACGGACACTGAGCAGAACTGCCGGATGGACTCACCCAGTCTGTGGTCTACTGGGCTCGCGATCGGGATCTCCAGTACCTACGCGTGGCAAAAGCAACGCGCTAAGCAATAATGCTTAGTGGTGCAATAATATAATAAAAGAAAATAGCAAGAAAATAAATGTGTATAGAATGTGTATGCTTTCTTTGTTTGGTATTGATATATTCATTGTTTCATTTACGTTGTTCACTTTTATTCATTTGGTTGCCCCAAGTAACCTACACTAGATGACTGGACTGGATAATGGGTAAACTGGCACTGGGTACCTAGTACCTCGGGCCGTCACACCATCGGTCACATACGTATCTCCCGGTGTGCAACAGAACAGCTAACAAGCTGTAAATAATATCCGGAACAAGGCCAAGTCTCAATACAAAGTCAGAATGGCTAAAAGCCATGAAATCACAGAATGGCATTTTTGCCATGTGCGATCGCTAATCTGAACCCTATTGGCATGCCAAACTATCCAAACCAATCTTGTTAGGTATACTAGGGCATTTGAAACTCTTAAATTTGTCAATTTGTGAATTTCAATTTTTTTGGTGTTACTATTCATCATGGGACAACAAAAATGTTGACTTTTAGAATAAAAATGTGTACATCAACTTTGGCACTCCCAACATACCACATTTGGTGTTTAAAACTTGTTGGCATTAAGTGTTTTTGCCATTCCAAAGTGTAACTCAACACAAACAGATTTTTCAATTTTGGTGAGTCAACTTCACTGTTCCATTGGACACTGTTACTGTTGGAATTTGAGGAAATGTAAAACATGAAAGTTGTTACTTATTTTGTCTAGTTGAATTTACTTTTTTGAATCACTCCATTTGGAGTTTTGTAGCTCCAGATATGGCTCAAAAACCCAAGCTGTCCGGATATGCATTCTGTAGAAATTTACCATATCTATAGTGCATGAACAGTAACTTGAGTCACTTGGTTGAATGGGTTCTGGCCATAATTTGGGGTAGGTTCCTTCATGAAAGTTGTTTGTCTATGTCTTAAATTATTGCTGTAAAAATTTCAGGCCAATTGACCAAATCTACAGTACTGTTCATTTGGCAAATTCTGCAGAATTCAGTGCAGGGCATCCGGATTGTGGCTGAGTTTTGACCCTTTTGCTTTGGTCTTTTGGGCATGGTTTCTTCAGCGAAAATGTGCCATTATAAGCCTAGTTTCATGTCCAATTGGCCAAACACCAATTGGACTACCACTACCCAAGTTATGGCAGTGCAAAGGGACTGAATTTTCACCCCTATGTCTTGCCCTAGGCGACTGCAATCCTCACTTTGCAATCTCATTTTTCTATCCCATTTATGGTCAACACATCTAAAATGGTCACTAATTGACCATTACAATGTGCCCTAACAATTTCCTAAGCCAAGTCATACTTTCACCTTTCCAAACCCTAATTTCCATATGAATTTTTACAACATGCTTTAATTAACTATCTCATTCCATAATCACATGCATACATGGTTTAATCTTGATCTCTAGTCCACTTTAAGTCCATCAAAACACTCATTCCTTTTTATTCAATAGGGCTGCCGAAACCTAGGGCATGGATAGACATAGATTTCATTCATTTTAGTCACAAATTCCTACTTATTCCAAGTCTCTAACATAGAATTTAAAAAGCTTTAGATGTATATATGCACTAACCTTGTTTGGGCAGAATTTTCCCAAGCAATTCCTTCACTTTCTTGGCTTTTCTTGGCTGCCAAAGGCTTTAGCAAGGTGCTAGGGCAAGTTTTAGTGAAGCTAGGTTAGGATTTTATGGTGAGACAAGGTAGGAAATCAAGCTTGCTTGGTTGAGCTCCAATGGAGGGTGGAAGGGAAGGGTTCACGTTTTGGTGGAGAAGAAGGAGAAGAAGAGCAGCTGGTTTTTAATTCCTTTAGCCCATTTTTAGTCTCTTTTATTGGTTAACTAATTGGTTATTTTATTGTGATTGGAGGAAATTTTTAAATGACATCATAATTTGTCATAATTTGCTTTTTATTTCATTTTTCTTTTCTTTTTTTTTCTACCACATTTTAATTTAATTTTTAGCAATATTTATTCATATTTTGAGTCATAATAATTATTTACTTAACTGGACAAGTCGGCTAAAATTCACCTCTGAAGGCGAAATGACCAAAATGCCCTCCGTTTGGCTTAACGGGTCAAAATTGGCTGTACCGATTGAAAAATTTTTCTAGGTATTTTCTTGGCATTCTAATGCCATGGGAACCTCAATTACCCTTCTCTGGAGTCCCAAAAATTATTTTATAATTTTTTCCCCGGGTTTAGGGCTCCTTGTTGCGATAACCGCAACTTCCTCCTGCTACCCATCGCTAGGGCACCGGCTCGTTTAACTTGATTGTATTTTATTTCTAAAATTTTTACTAAATTTTTCTTGTTAATATTTGAGTTAATTATGGTTCCTGACTTTAGTTTGAATATTTTTCCGGACATTCTAGCTGTCCGGACCGACACCGGTCACCGGAACAGTAGGATGTACAGAGTGGTTATCGGGAGGGTGTTACAGTTTGATTGGTTGTTTAGGTTGAATGAAGTATATAGACATTAGATGTACATTTTGATTTTATTGAATTACACAAATGTGTAACTAGGGTTTTTAGCATTTTGAAAATTTGAAGAAAAATTTGAGAATTGGTTAATTAATGTAGTTGACCATACTTGAATTGAAAAATGGTCAATTGTGACCATTTGTGGTGTGTGTGAATTGTTAGAAGCAAGTTTCAATTCGGATTGGTTAGGGTCAGTATGCAGATAGCTTGACCTAGGTCCCTTTCAGGGACCAAAACTAGAAATTTACCAACCCAATTGATCTGATGTTAATTGGGAATGAAACTAGACACAAAATGGACCTTTTTCATTTAGGAATCATGCCCAGAAAATGACCATAACTTAGTGAACAATTAGGCCAAATCTGGATTTGGGCACACAGCCCTGTACAAAAATAACCAAATGAATAATAGTTACTTAGATGACCATAACTTGGTCTAGGAAGGTCCAAATGACTTGAA
The DNA here is from genome assembly GCF_030052815.1 of Hevea brasiliensis. Taxonomy (NCBI): domain Eukaryota; kingdom Viridiplantae; phylum Streptophyta; class Magnoliopsida; order Malpighiales; family Euphorbiaceae; genus Hevea; species Hevea brasiliensis. Next base: position 787,191 of record NW_026614585.1, read on the forward strand.
GCTTATACCGATGGATAGCTAAGACATAGCCCTACAACTTTCATGAAGAAAACATATCCAAATTCTGGCCATAACCTATCCAAAAAGTCACCTATAATCAGCACACCAAAACTGCCAGTATCCAGAAAATGCCCAAAATTCTGGGTAACACCAAATCTAGCCAGCCTTAGGAAAATAAGCATAACTTGGGCTATAAAAGTCTAAATGGAGTGATTCAAAAAGGGAATTAAAGCTAAGACAATAAGGAACAACTTTGATGAAGGACACTTAACCAGATTATCACAGTAACCAGACCAATGGAACAGTAGAAAATAGGGGACCAAAATTGAAAAATCGTAATTTCTCTTAGGAGACTTAGAAATTGAATTGGCAATCAATGACAACAAAATTGACACCCAAAATGTGGTATATGAGTGCAATTAGAACTAATAAACCTATTAAGTACAGAAAATTCAACATTTTGACACGAATAGTGCCACCATACACAAAAATATGAAAGACCCAAAATTTATAAACCATAAGAGGTGGGATAAGTCTACAAAGAAATTGTTGAAATTTAAGTATTAGAAATGGATACTAAAGCACTTTAGATTTATGTGTTTAAGTTGGAAAGGGATCTTCGAAGGAGAAACGAAAGTTTGAGTAAATTGAGTAGACAAAAGATGTTTGTGCACAACTAGTTTTTAATTGAAATTGTTTTGAATATTTTAAGAAATTAAATGATTTTATTTTTCCTTATGTACTATGTTTATCAATTATGGGATTTATTTCAATGATTATTGAAATTGGTATAGCAAGCATGAGTTTAGTTTTGTGAAATATTATTTCAACAATTATTGAATATGAAGGAACGGAAGCGTGAAAAATACAAGTTTATACCATTGAATTCAAAAAATTTTCACCTAGGGTCACATGCATCATGCAAGATTTATTTTTATCTATTTGATTTCAATGATAAACAATATATTAAAACTCTTTTAATATGTTTTTTGATCTGTATTTACCATTTAAGATTTTAAAATTAATCAGATTAATTTTAGAACCCTAGATTAAATCAAGAACAATTACACTAACCTCTTGATGCACTGCAGCGTATCTACGCCTTTGAGATTCGTCTTCAGGACACTAGATGTTGTTCCTCTAGCTTGTCCACACCAGGAACACCTATGGCAGCCCTTGAACAGCTTCTAAAGCCTTTTCTATTAATTAGAAATTTAAGTTCTACCTTTTAAGAGATTAGAGATGTAAAAAGGACACTAGAAACAATTTCTAGTGTTCTTAATTCAAGAGATTGATGACTAATCTCTTTGAATTAATGAGAGATGAAGAAGAATAGATAAAAAGCCTCAAAGTGGCGTGACAAAGGAGAGGAGTGGCTTCTGGTTATTTTTTCTTTTCATAACCATACTTAAATAGCTAGGTTAACACATTAAACCCTTGCCACATGTCACCCTTTGATTAGCTCTAGGTTTAAGTGACCCAATCACATTGTGCCAAGTGTCAAACCTATATTTAATCTTGATTTTAATCATCTTACATGATTAAAAAACATTTGGCAAGCTTATGTGTAATCCCATGTGTCACCATCTCATAGTGCCACGTGTCACACTGTGAAATGACCAAAATGCCCCTGTGTCTTAATTTTGAGTTCTTAACTCAAAATAATTATTTTTCTTTTTCTAATTAATTTATATCAAATATAAATTAATTAATTAATCTCTATTAATTAATTTCTCATTAATTAAATTCATATTTAAACACTTTAAATATAAATTTAATTTATACTACACATCCAATAATCTAGATTTGGTTTCAAGTCATGCTAGGGACTTTGCAATTTAATTGCAAAATAAACGTATTTAATTAATCAATTAAACTCTTTAATTAATTAATTAAATCATATTTAAATAGGTGATAACTTGTGTATGTGTGTGACTTACTAGGCTCATCACTAATTGGCAATGAGACATGATATCAACTCTTAATATCATCAGAACTCTTTCTTACCATAAATGATTTCTCTAAATCATTTTATGCACCTCATAGACCATGGTTAACACCTAGCATAGCATGCCATGGCCACCCAATTAGTAATAAAGTTTACCTTAAATGAACATATAATCATATGTTACCATGCACTAGAATCTCTCTGTTACAAAATCCCAACTCAAGCTGGAGTCATGGTTTATGTCAAACTCTATTTGCTATGAATATTATGTTCTCTTTTAATTCCAGTTCTTAATTAAAAAGATTTTCTCATCAGAAACTCTTTTCTGTATAAATCTATTTGTCCTGGCCAGGAACTTGAAACATCAAGAACAATTAAATGAACATAGGATTTATCTCTATTTACTTAGAGGAACAGATTCTATCTTGATCAACACCTACCTCCATATATAACTAGTAGGAGCCAACACATGCCCATATACCCATACATAGTACAAGTATGAAAGCAGTATCAAACTCAAACTACCTATATACAAGATAACTGTGCTATCTCAGGTCTAAAGATTATATGCACTGACATGATTTATGATAAAACATTGACAAGAGTAAACTCCATGTGCTTGTCATAAGTGTCACTGGTTCGGCCTACTTATCATTTATAAGTGCCTATCATGTTTGTTATATGGCATGAGACTCACCATTCCATCTTATTTATATCTCATATAAATAACTTGGGAACAAACATGAATACAATCTTTCTGGATAAGTCATGTCCTTATTATGAATTATCCTCGATTGTGAATCTATTTATGATATTTTGTGCTAGAAATATTGTCACTTACATTCTTAACAACTTAAGAATAATATTTCTAACAAAATATCAATGGACCTTTTCTATTACACATAAATATATTATGTAAACGGAAAAGTGGAAATGCCTTTTATTAATAAAAATATGTACAAGATACATACTAAATGATATGCTCTAGGGCATACTACTAACAATCTCCCACTAGCACTAGAGCCATTCATTACAATACCTTAGACCTATCTTCTCAAGATGTCGGTATAACTGAGTCTGTGACATAGGCTTAGTGAATGGATCAACTGGATTTTCAGCTGATGCTATTTTCTGCATGGCTACATCGCCTCGCCCAACTATTTCTCTGATAAGGTGGTAACGCCTTTCTATGTGTTTGGATTTCTGGTGAGACCTTGGTTCCTTAGCCTGTATGACTGCTCCATTATTGTCACAGTGTAGTGGAAATGCTGACTCAATGGAAGGAACTACTTTAAGTTTTGTCACAAACTTCTTTATCCAAACAGCTTCCTTTGCAAGATCTCGATGCAAAGAATATACTCGACCTACGTAGTGGAATCTGCAGTCGTGCTCTGTTTGGAACTCTTCCAACTGACTGCACCTCCATTACAAATGAACACATATCCAGAGGTAGACTTTCTATCATCGATATCTGATTGGAAGTCAGAATCAGTATAACAATCCAATTGCAAGTCTCCACCTCTATAAATCAAGAATAAATCCTTAGTTCTTCTCAAGTACTTAAGTATATTCTTGATAGCTATCTAGTGTTCCAAACCTGGATTGGATTGATACCTGCTAGTCAAACTAACAGCATATGAGATATCCGGCCTAGTACATAACATTGCATACATTAAACTTCCAATAGCCAAAGCATATGGAATCCTGGCCATCTTATTTCTTTCTTCAGGTGTCTTTGGAGACATCTCTTTAGAAAGGTGGATACCATGTCTCACTGGTAACAATCCTCTCTTGGAATCAAGCATGTTAAACCTCTTTAACACCTTTTCCAAGTATAGACTTTGGGATAAACCAATTATTCTTTTCGCTCTATCTCTATAGATGCGAATCCTAAGAATATAGGTTGCCTCCCCTAAGTCTTTCATGGAGAATGTATTTGACAACCATACCTTTATAGTCGTCAACATACCTGTGTCATTACCCATCAACAGTATGTCATCCACATATAAGACAAGGAAAGTGATAGCACTGTCACTAACCTTCTTATATACACATGGCTCATCCTCATTTTTGATAAAACCAAAGGATTTAATGTCTTCATCAAAACGAATGTTCCAACTCCTCGAAGCTTGTTTCAACCCATAAATGGATCGCTTTAGCTTGCATACCTTGGAACCATCTTGGGATTCAAAACCCCTAGGTTGTTCCATGAAAATATTTTCTTCAATGTATCCATTAAGAAAAGCTGTTTTGACATCCATCTGCCAAATCTCATAATCATAGTATGCAGCTATTGCTAATAAAATCCTAATTGATTTAAGCATGGCAACAGGCGAAAAAGTCTCCTCATAGTCGATTCCTTGCCTTTGGCGAAACCCTTTCGCTACTAGCCTTGCCTTATAGGTCTCTACCTTTCCATTAGAACCAATTTTCTTCTTGAAAACCCATTTGTTCCCTACAAGTACAATACCTTCAGGTGGGTCATCAAGATCCCAAACTTGATTCTTATACATGGAATCAATCTCGGATTTCATAGCATCAATCCATTTTGAAGAGTCTATATTTGATATAGCTTCTTCATAAGTAAGCGGATCATCTCCATGATCTACTTCTTCATGAGTAGACAACTCTTGTTCTTCTTCATGAAGAAAACCATATCTCACTGGTGGGTGAGATACCCTGGTTGTTCTACGAGGAACAGCTGTAGATGTTTCATCAACGGGTATAGGTTGACTAGATGGATCTATATCCATCTGATCTGTTGGTTGGTCAGAATTCTCCAATTCTAACTCTATTTGCCTTCCTTTGCCTCCTTCTTGAACAAACTGTTGTTCAAGAAATGTGACATCTTTACTTATCACAACCTTTTGTGAAGTAGGCAAATAAAAATAATATCCAAAACTATCTTTTGGATATCCAACAAATCGACCTTTTTCTGATCTGGTCTCCAATTTATCAGTGTTCAGCTTTTGATATAAGCTGGACAACCCCAAATCTTAACATGCTTAAGACTTGGTTTTCTTCCATGCCATATCTCATAAGGTGTGGAAGAAATTGATTTTGATGGAATCTTATTCAGAATTTACAAAGCTGATTCTAATGCAAATCCCCAAAAGAAGATTGGCATATCAGTATAGCTCATCATACTACGTACCATATCTAATAGGGTACGATTTCTCCTTTCAGATACACCATTCAGTTGTGGCGTTCCTGGAGGAGTCAGCTAAGAAACAATGCCATACTCTCTCAAGTATTCATTAAATTCAGTACTCAAATATTCACCTCCACGATCTGATCGAAGAGCTTTAATACTCTTTCCTGTTTGATTTTCTACTTTAGATTTAAATTCTTTGAACTTTTCATAAGATTCATGTTTGTATTTCATCAAATACAAATACCCAAACCTTGATTTATCATCAGTAAAGGTAATAAAATAATGAAAACCCCCTCTAGCCATTTCTTTAAATGGACCACATACATCACTATGTATTAGCTCCAAAATATTTTCAGCTCTTAGCCCTTGTCCAACAAAGGGTGATCTAGTCATTTTGCCCTGAAGGCAAGATTCACAAGTTGGAGTAGGCTCAGAGCCCAATGAGGATAGAATCCCCATTTTCTCTAGTTTTGCAATCCTATCTTCTGCAACATGACATAACCTTAAGTGCCAAATATATTTTGAACTTGAGTTGGTTTTCACCATGGCATTGCATTCTTTTAGATTACTTGCATTCAATTTGTGTTTGTCATTATTATCCAAATGATAAAGACCATCATTCATATAACCCGAACCAACATATTTATTTCTAAAATAAATATTACAAACATCATATGTGAACTAAAATTCATAGCCATTTCTAGTCAAACTAGATATAGAAATGATGTTCTTAAAAGCATCAGGTACATATAAAATATTATCTAAACACATAACATGTCCAAACATGTAAAAAGATTTAGATCCTATGGCTAAAGCTTCAACAGTTGAGCCATTGCCAATCCGGACTCTAATATCTTGAGAACGCAAGCTGCTACTATTTGCTAGTTCCTGCATATCATTAGAAATGTGAGAACTGCACCAGATCTAAAACCCAAGTCGTAGATGAACTATGAGTATCATCAGAATCTAAATAACAAGATATGGACATACCATCCGAAGGTGTATCCTTCTTGTACTTCAGAGAAGCAAGATACTCGGGCAATTCCTTTCCAAAGGCCCATCCTTTTGGCAAGGGAAACACTTTCCTTTGCCTCCATCGCCTTTAGTCTTCCTTTTCTGCTTAGCTATTTTCTTGGAAGGACTGTGAATCGAGGTTTCTTTTTCTTATTGCCCTTCTTCTTGTTGGACTTTCCAGTGAAGAAGATGCAACCAAAGCTACCTCTTTTCCTTTATTGCGGCATATTATTTTGGGCAATAACCAGTATGTTGAGTAAAACAGCTATTGTGCATTAGTGTTTAGTCATATGGAAATTTGTCACAAAATTCCCAAAAGACTCAAGAAGGGACTGAAGGATCAAATCCGTCTGTAGTTGGAAATCCATGTTGAAGTCAAGATGTTCCAACTGCTCAATCAGCCGAATCATCTTATGGACATGATCCCCGACATTTTGTCCCTCAGACATCCTCATACGGAATAGCTGTCTAGATATTTCATACCTAGCATTCCTATTGTGCTCACCATACAACTCTTGTAGGTGAAGGAGGATCTCACTCGCACTCAGCATGTTTTCATGCTGCTTCTGTAACTCATTACTCATGGAAGCAAGCATGTAACACTTAGCTCTCATATCATGCTCCTTCCACTTGTCCAAAGTTTCATGTTCCCCTTGTGTGGCCTCTGGAGGTAAGGGACCAGGAACATTTGAATCTAGAACATATCCTATATGTTCAAGGTTCAGGACAAGTTTCAAATTTCTTAGCCAATCAGACAGATTAGGTCCTGTCAACCTATTGTGATCAAGTATGCTTGCAAGGATATTGGATGGTGGTGGTTGTTTTGTGCTCATTTTTATCAGAAAATTAACTGCAAAAAATAACCAGATTAATTAGTAAATGTATCATGTAATTAACCAAAATGATTATGGTCTTTTAATCAAATTGGTCCTCCCACTAACTTAGCGAATCCTACACTTCCAAAGTAGAAAATGGAAATCCTAGTTGGATGGATTTCTAGTGGGTGATTGAATTCTTATAATTCTATTGATCATCCTTAGGTACATCCATTATTGGAATTACAATAAACTATAAGTGAGCAACTCCTTGCCCATCACATCTCATGTGAGGTTCAATCCTTTACCTAGCCCCTAATGCTCAAAATCTCAGGTACATCCATTATTGACTTATCTTGCATCAGTTAAGTTGGTCCCATTGAGCCAGTAATTATGCAAATAATTTTAATGTCCTCAGGTACATCCAATATTGGCCACTAAACCATTTACATATTTACAACATCTCATGCTTAACAATTATTCTTAAGAAAATCTCTTAAATTAATTGTATCTTATGCAACTATTTAAAATTTCTTAAAATAATTGCCCCAATGGAGGGCCTATGTTATAATTACTTTAATTATAGCATTTCCAACTTAATCATTTATTTGGAAGATTTTATGGTCATTCTAATTACTATTAAGGTCTCACTTTGCACATTATCCAATTAGCATGCATATATCATATAATAGCATACATTCCCATACATCTCATGCATTCATGGATAAGCAATAAATATGGTATGATCATAGACTTTCTAAGGGATTCAATTTTGAGCCACCAAGAATTGAATAAGGGCATTCCTAGGTGCATTTCATTCATTCATTCATTTTACAAGAGTTGCTGAAGGAGTACATAATCAACACTTGATCTTGAATTCCTCCCACTGGTCCCACCAATGCTCTTGACCTCCTTGAACTTCTTGCAATCCAATATTACATGGTAATCCTTGGCATACCAAGGCGAATTTACAAGAACTTAAATAAATGAAATTACAACCCAAAAATTATTACAAACTTAATAATACATGCCCAAAATAAATTAATTAATTTACAATCCCAAAGAAACATAAAAAAAATAAATCCAATCACATTGGTCTTTTATAGTCCATCATCATCCATCATGCATATCACTATTTAACAATTAAGTAAAACATACATACTTAAATTAAATTGAATATCTCATATTCAACTTAAAAATCCAGATTTGAATATGATTCAAATAAATTTAAAAATTCATATTTGAATCTCATTCAAATAAATTTAAAAATTCAGATTTGAATCACATTCAAACAACTTTAAAAATTCAGATTTGAATCACATTCAAACATTTTTTAAAAAATCAGATTTGAATCACATTCAAACATTTTTTAAAAAATCAGATCTGAATTTTATTCAATCAATTTTAAAAAATCAGATTTAAATATGATTCAAACAACTTTAAAAATTCAGATTTGAATCACATTCAAACAACTTTTAAAATTCAGATTTAAATCACATTCAAACAATTTTTAAAATTCTGGTTTGAATCATAATTTAATTATGTGATTAAAATTCTAATTAAACAATTTAATTAGACATAGGATGAGCTTTTAGATCATACAACAATTGTAAATTAAAAAGCAAACCTTGCGCCACCTTGAAGAACCATTGTTGCCGCCACCAATGGTGGCTTCACCATGTGTGCCGCCACACATCCATTGCAACCAGTAATGGATCTATCATCTCATGATCAAATCACACAATTAAATCATATAATCAACAATCTAAATGGCAAATATAGTGGCTCTGATACCAATTGAAGGAACGGAAGCGTGAAAAATACAAGTTTATACCATTGAATTCAAAAAATTTTCACCTAGGGTCACATGCATCATGCAAGATTTATTTTTATCTATTTGATTTCAATGATAAACAACATATTAAAACTCTTTTAATATGTTTTTGGATCTGTATTTGCCATTTAAGATTTTAAAATTAATCAGATTAATTTTAGAACCCTAGATTAAATCAAGAACGATTACACTAACTTCTTGATGTACTGCAAATGTCTGCGCTTTGAGATTCGTCTTGAGACACGGATGTTGTCCTCTAGCTTGTCCACACCAAGAACACCTATGGCAGCCCTTGAACAGCTTCTAAAGCCTTTTCTATTAATTAGAAATTCAAGTTCTTCCTTTTAAGAGATTAGAGATAAATGTGACACTAGAAACAATTTCTAGTGTTCTTAATTCAAGAGATTGATGGCTAATCTCTTTGAATTGATGAGAGATGAAGAAGAATAGATAAAAAGCCTCAAAGTGGCGTGACAAAGGAGAGGAGTGGCTGCTGGTTATTTTTTCTTTTCATAATTACACTTAAATAGCTAGGTTAACACATTAAACCCTTGCCACATGTCACCCTTTGATTAGCTCTAGGTTTAAGTGACCCAATCACATTGTGCCAAGTGTCAAACCTATATTTAATCTTGATTTTAATCATCTTACATGATTAAAAAACATTTGGCAAGCTTATGTGTAATCCCATGTGTCACCATCTCATAGTGCCACGTGTCACACTGTGAAATGACCAAAATGCCCCTGTGTCTTAATTTTGAGTTCTTAACTCAAAATAATTATTTTTCTTTTTCTAATTAATTTATATCAAATATAAATTAATTAATTAATCTCTATTAATTAATTTCTCATTAATTAAATTCATATTTAAACACTTTAAATATAAATTTAATTTATACTACACATCCAATAATCTAGATTTGGTTTCAAGTCATGCTAGGGACTTTGCAATTTAATTGCAAAATAAACGTATTTAATTAATCAATTAAACTCTTTAATTAATTAATTAAATCATATTTAAATAGGTGATAACTTGTGTATGTGTGTGACTTACTAGGCTCATTACTAATTGGCAATGAGACATGATATCACCTCTTAATATCATCATAACTCTTTCTTACCATAAATGATTTCTCTAAATCATTTTATGCACCTCATAGACCATGGTTAACACCTAGCATAGCATGCCATGGCCACCCAATTAGTAATAAGGTTTACCTTAAATGAACCTATAATCATATATTACCATGCACTAGAATCTCTCATTACAAAATCCTAACTCAAGCCGAGTCATGGTTTATGTCAAACTCCATTTGCTATGAATATTATGTTCTCTTTTAATTCTAGTTCTTGATTAAAAGATTTTCTCATCGAAACTCTTTCTCTCAGATAAATCTATCTGTCCTGGCCAGGAACTTGAAACATCAAGAATAATTAAATGAACATAGGATTTTATCTCTATTTATTTAGAGGAACAGATTCCATCTTGATCAACACCTACCTCCATATATAACTAGTAGGAGCCAACACGTGCCCATATACCCATACATAGTACAAGTATGAAAGCAATATCAAACTCAAACTACCTATATACAAGATAACTGTGCTATCTCAGGTCTAAAGATTATATGCACTGATATGATTTATGACAAAACATTGACAAGAGTAAACTCCATGTGCTTGTCATAAGTGTCACTGGTTCGGCCTACTTATCATTTATAAGTGCCTATCATGTTTGTTATATGGCATGAGACTCACCATTCCATCTTATTTATATCTCATATAAATAACTTGGGAACAAACATGAATACAATCTTTCTGGATAAGTCATGTCCTTATTATGAAGTATCCTCGATTGTGAACCTATTTATGATATTTTGTGCTAGAAATATTGTCACTCATATTCTTAATAACTTAAGAATAATATTTCTAACAAAATATCAATGGACCTTTTCTATTACACATAAATATATTATGTAAATGAAAAAGTGGAAATGCCTTTTATTAATAAAAATATGTACAAGATACATACTAAATGATATGCTCTAGGGCATACTACTAACAGAATATTGTTTTGGACTGGATAAATTATGTTTGGAAAATTGCGTTGGAATTATGTTTTGAATTGTGACGGCAATTTGCATGAATAAAATACAAAATTTTGTTTTGGATTGTGATGAGCATAAAAAAAAATTTATCATGGAATATTGGAATTGATCTTGAATTAATATTATGTTGTGATTTATACTCACAAAAAGGACAAGAGAAATGCATGATATGGTTTTATATCTCGCTATAGATGCTTGACTAGGTTATTACCCGTCTCTATATCATTTGTTGATGAGACAATGGAGTTAGTTTTGTTTTGTTTTGAATACCATGGTATGTGCACAGGCTTAGATTCTCCTCTTATTAGAGGTTAGATCTAAGTTTTTCATTGGCCCTTTCAGAAGTTGCATTATTGTGGTGTGTACTGTGCACGATGATTCGACCTCCCTAGCCATAGAGAGTTAAAATTGCCCTAAAGATGGCCCTTTCGGATTAGTCTTGTATAGTTAGTGAGATAAAAAATGGGTTTTGATTGATAAGAAATTGTGATTTTAAATGAGATTGTGCACAAATGATTTTGTTAAAATAATTGTTTATTTTCATAATTACAGGAATTATTTTTATTGTTCAGTTGTGATTTGACAAATTGAAGTTTTGATCAAGGTTATTTTAACAAGTGACTATTATTATTGGCAATGAAAATTTTGACATTTGGAAATTGATTAAATTTCGAGATTCCAAAATTTTTGATATAATTATTGTCAATGTATATTGTATTATATTTTAAATTATAGTTTTGCACCACTGAGTTCATCACTCAGTGATAGCTGTGTATGCTGTCGCAGGTGAGAGTAGAGATAGAGTAGTTGAGTGAGATTCCTGCAGCTGCACCTTGAAGACTGCTTGTGACTAGCCTCAGGTATATTATAGGTATACCCTTGTATATTAGATTTTGATTATGCATGTAAATATATGTTTGTAAATTATTTGAGTAGATGTATAAAACTTTTGAAATATTATTTTGGGTGTGTAATGGAAATGCAAATTTAGTTGTAACAATAATTTTAGTACCTTAATAAATGTATTATTTACTTTCTTCTCTTAATTGCAAATTATGGATGGGTTCTTTTATGATGAGTTTGGCTTGATAAGTGAATTGAATTGATTGTGATGAATGAGGATATGAAAATGAGTGTATTGGAGTTGTAGTTGTTTTGAAAACATTGAAAGTGTATTTTTTGCAGGTTTTAAGTTTGGTTTTCTCAAAATACAGACGACACTCTGCTGAAATTTTTATAAAATTTGTGAAAACTTTTAAGTTGATTTTAAATTTGATATGTGGTTTATCTTCAAAAAAAAAGTATTTAATTCCTACCAAAAGTGCTCGCCACGTTCGAAAAGTAAGAAAATTGTTTTAAAATCCCTTGTAGAAAATTTAATGGGTTACTGGTAGGCGAAGTACGGTAATTCATTAGATGTACTATGGGATCATATTACATCTTACTGAGGGGTAGGGTGTGACACTGGCCTTGGCAATTCTTCCCCATTCATGTGAGTTAAAATGAGTGCACCACCAGAAAATACTTTTTTAACCACATAAGGCCCTTCATAAGTCGGTGACCACTTGCCCCGGGAATCACTTTGATTCAGGAGGATCTTCTTTAAAACGAGATCTCCTGATTGGAATTAGCGCAGGCGTACATTCTTATTGAATGGTCTGGCCATTCTTCTTTGGTACAACTATCTGTGGCATACTACTGTCAGTCTTTTCTTATCTATCAAATTCAGCTAATCTAACCTTGATTGAACTCATTCCATCTCATCTAGTTCTGCCTCTTTTAAAACCCTTAAAGAAGGAATCTCCACCTCTATTGGCAAAATAGCTTCCATCACGTAGACCAGCGAATATGGAGTTGCCCCGGTCAATGTTCGCACTGTAGTTCGATAAGCATGAAGGGCAAAGGGAAGCATATCATGCCAATATTTATAAGTGATTGTCATTTTTCTGATTATCTGCTTGAGATTTTTATTGGTAGCTTCTACAGCTCCATTCATCTAGGGTCGATATGGCGATGAATTGAGATGCCATATCTTGTACTAATCACATAACTTCTGAATCTTCAGACCATTTAGATTCTTGGCATTATCAGTGACAATCTTTGCAGGAAGACCATATCGGTAGATAATATTATTCTTAAGGAATTTCAAAAAGGTGTTTTGAGTGATGTGAGCATATGAAGTAGCTTCAACCGATTTAGTAAAGTAGTCGATGGCCACTAAAATGAATCTGTGTCCATTGGATGCTTTTGGATTAATTGGACCGATCACATCAATACCCCACATTGAAAAAGGCCATGGTGAGACGAGATTGTAGAGCTGATGAGGCGAGACATTTATCTGATACTAAATTTGGCATTTGTGAGACCTCCAGAAGTACTTAATGCAATCCTTTTCCAAAGTGGTACAGAAGTAACCCCACCTTAAGATCTACTTTGCCATCATATACCCATTGCTATGAGTAGTGCAATTCCCTTCATGGGTTTCAAATAGAATTCTCCTTGCTTCTTTGGTGTTTACGCACCTCAACAACTCACCATTGGAGCTTCTCTTGTACAAGATTTCTCCATTGGGGAAGTATCCCATTGCTAATCTTCTGATCATTCTCCTTTCATTTTTGCTTGCCCCAGAAGGATATTCCCTATTTTTGATGTAAACCTGGACATCATGATACTAGGGTTTGCCATCTATTTCTTCTTCGATCATAAAGTAATACGCTGGCTCACTTCTTACTTTGATTTGCAATAACTGCGTTATTTGCCCTTCTTCCATCTGAGTCACCACAGCTAAAGTAGCTAAGGCGTTAGTAAATTGGTTCTTGTCCTAGCTCAGGTGAGTGAAAGAAATCTCTTCAAATTCCTTGATTACTTCAAGGAGATATTTTTGATACGGGATCAGTTTCGGGTCTTTAGTTTGCCATTCCCCTTTGACTTGGTAAATGATCAGAGCTGAATCCCCATACACCTCTAATTTATTTATCTTCATTTCAATGGCCGCCTGTAAGCCACTCACGCAGGCTTCAAACTCTGCTATGTTATTTGTGCAGTCGAACCTCAGCTTAACAGCTATTGGGAAATGTCTCCCATCTGGGGCAACAAGCATCGCTCCAATCCCATTACCGGCCAAATTGACTGCTCCATCAAAATACATTTCTCACACATCATTTGGACCCTCAGCATCATCGCCCACCGCGTTAATATATTCATTTGGGAATTCAAAATCTAGGGCTTTATAATCATTGATTAGATTTTCAGCCAGGAGATCAGCTATCACACTCTCTTTTACTGCTTTTCTCATCATATAGACTATGTCATATTGAGAAAGTATGACCTATCACTTTGCTAATCTCCCAAGTATGAAAGGACTTTCAAACACATACTTGATTGGATCCATAGATGAGCTATGTTTTATGATTCAACATGTAATGTTTGAGCTGATTCGTTGTCCAAGCCAATGCACAACAGGTTTTTTCCAGGGATGAGTATCTCGACTCGCAGTCATTGAATTTCTTTCTCAAATAGTAATGGCCCTTTCTTTCCTGAAAAGCCTCTTGACAAGCTTGATCCCACTTAGCAGTATTATTCTTCTTAAGTAACTTGAAGATGGGTTCAGCCTTAGCAGTGAGATTAGAGATGAATATTGAAATATAGTTCAACTTTCCCAGGAAACTACACACATTCCTTTCTGTCTTTGGGGAAGGCATCTCTTGGATGTCTCGAATTTTGTCCAATCCACCTCTATTTCTTTCTCACTTACTACAAATCCCAACAGTTTACTTGATCTTGCCCCAAACACACATTTAGCCGAGTTCAACTTCAGCTGATACTTTCTGACCTTTTGAACACTTTTCTTAATACTCGTACATGGCTTTCGGTCCCTTTGGATTTAATGATCATGTCATCTACATAAACTTCTACTTCTTTGTGCATCATGTCATGGAATAATGTGACCATGGCATATTGGTAAGTAGCCCCTACATTCTTTAGCCCAAAGGGCATCACCCGGTAGTAAAAGACTCCCCACTGGTGATAAAGGCAGTCTTTTCTTTATCATCATTGTCAATCAAGATCTGATTATACCCTGAGGCTCTGTCAATACATGAGCATCTCCCCAATCTTGCAGCATTGTCTACCAGTACATCTATATGTGGGAGAGGGAAATCATCTTTCAAACTTACCTTATTGAGATCCCTGTAGTCAACACATACCCTTACCCTGCCATTTTTTTTCATTACGGGTACAACATTGGCTACCCATTCTGGGTATTTTACCACTTCTAGGAATCCAACATCGTAATGCTTTTTGACTTCATCCCTGACCTTAAGCAGTGTGTCAAGGTTCATTCTCCTCAATTTTTGTTTAACTGAAACTGTTCCATGAATCAAAGGAATCTTATGTGTGACTATCTGAGGGTCCAGTCCTGGCATATCATCATAGCCCCGAGCGAACACGTCGATGAATTCCTTTAACAATTGAATCATGTCTTCTAATTCTTCATTATTCATGATTCTAAGTTCCCTTTTATTTTCCTTTTTCCCCAAATTTAAGGTACTCATTTCATCTCCACAAGGTACTAGAGTGGTTTCATCTGCTTCTCCCTGCTCTTTCACAGGCTCTTCTTTAGGATCACTTGTGTCGATGGGAATTATGGGACTCTCAAAGTTAACATAAGGAATTTCAGAGTTGATTGGATTATTATGGCTGGGTTGGTCAATGGTCCTGAAGAAATGAAAATGGATTATATTAAGGATTGGATTTTAACAATGAACTTTTAAAAGAAAATATTGGACACAGAGTTTGGGAAAATGTGCTATTATTTGTTAATTGTTTAATCATAAGAAGAGGTCCATTTACAGAATTACACTTGACACCATCGACAAAGTAATCAAGTGTTGGTAATAAAATATACTTTACTCGAAATAAAGCATAGGGATATCCTCGGCTTCCCAATTGTCAAGCTCCTGTTCCTCAGTAATTGGTGAGATCAGTATTTCGAACATGGATTCCAAGTGCAGGACATTGATAGATGACTTCGAGAGAGATTCTCCATCCTCTTCTTCTAAGTTCTCAATGATTGGTCTAGTAAAAACGTCTAAGATTTTCGGAACGCTTTTCCTCATTTTGAGAGATTTGTCGAACCTCTGATCCTTAAGTATGTTCCTCATCCGGAATCTTCTATAGTCAAAGCATCTTCATCATATCCCAAACCTGAGCAACCATTTCTCTGAGCAGCTAAAACGGGTTCGATAATTCCTTGCAGGGTGGCACCTAATCCCTTGCCCTTTTCATAGCCATTTTTCAGCATCACTTTTGCAACCATGGCTGCAGCCCCCTCGTCCCCTAGGGCAGTTCCTTGCAACTCTAATGTTTGAAATGAACTTTCTAGAGATCATTCAGTTGTTTCCACATAAGGAACTGACTGCGGCTTAGTAACTAGCATAGCTTCTTCTCCTTTCACTGTGATGATTTTGCCATTCATGACATATTTGATCCTCTGGTGTAAAGTTGAAGGCAACGCATATACTGAATGAATCCAAGGCCTTCCCAACAATATAGTGTATGTTGTTTCAATATCCATTACCTGGAATGTTACATTGAAAGTACATGCCCCAATTTGAAGTGGCAAGTCAATGTCTCCTAACACGTCTCTCTTTGTGCGATCAAATACCCTCACAATCATGGAACTTTGAGGTACTCCAGATGGGTCTATCGGGAGTTTTGCCAAAGTTATGTTGGGCAAGACATTGAGTGTTGAGCCATTGTCAATCAGAACTTTAGCAACCAAACATCCTTTACACTTAACTGTCACATGCAGAGCTTTGGTGTGCTTCAAGCCAGCCGGGTCTATTTCGTCTTCTAAGAAAGTGACGAAATTGGATGCCTGAATTTGTCTAACTATCTTTTCAAATTGCCCTGGTGTGATGTCAGGGGTTACAAAGGCCTGGTCCAGAACCTTCTGTAAGGCATGGCGATGCACTTCCGAGCTTAATATTAATGACAGCAAGGAGATTCGAGTAGGTGTCTTCTTTAATTGTTCAATCACGTCATACTCACTCTGCTTCATGATTTGCAATAATAGTTCATCTTTTTCTTTTATTTCACTGGATTCTCCCTTTTCTACTACTTTCCCCACCTTTTCCCCATTTTTGGGTGACTCTCCTGCTTCTTTTTTTCATTTACTTTTCTTCTCATCAGTGCTGTAAAACCACCCGCTTCTAGTAATAAATTTTACTTCCTGATCTGGTAGGGGCGAGTCATTTGTTAGGGTAGGTTTTAGTGTGAATTGGAGAGCAAAGTCATTGGAGGGGCCCATATAGGTCATTTTGAAGTGACCATGAGGGGTAAAATACGGTTTGGGGGTGGTGATGGGTTGAGTGTAGGTATGGCTGAGGGTAGAAATAAAAGTACTGCTAAATGCACTCTGTGTATAAACTTGAAAATTATAATTCCAAGGCACAGCATGGGTATTGGTGACTAGCAGCTGTGGTGGGGTACATATGACTGTCAGGGGTGGTGCTGGTGGTGTTGATGTGGTGGGAATGAAAAAAACCATTTTTGGAGTAGATCTTGAGATGTCTTCACCATAGATGATGGTGTTCACTCCATTTTCTTCTTTTGACTTTAATTGGCACCTCAAGATTTTCAGTGATATCATCCTCCAGATTCCTCCTTGAATTCATCATAATTCTACAATTCGTGATTGGCTGCTCCATCATGATAAGGGCACCCTGAGCCTGATAGATCATTTTCTAGAGTTAAGCCCATGCGGATGTATGTACCCTTCCAGCACTACCATCATGAGAATCTCGTCAAAGTTTTGTAATCAAGTTCTCATCTAGGGATTCTATCACACTCACACCGTTCCCTTTCCCATGTTAAGATGGGGTAATGGGTTTAAAGTGACATTAGGAGCAGAGCCATTCCCTTTAATCTTCAACCACCCATTTTTAATCAAGGATTATACTCTTCCTCGAAGGGCTCCATAGTTATCTATTGAATGTCCCACAACCCTGTCATGATATTCACATCTGGCGCTAGGATCATACCACCTGGAATATGGTGGCTGGATGGGGTCTAGTGGAATAGGCACTATCTGATTGATACCCAATAAGTAACTGTAAATTTCACTGAGTAGGAGCGGTAATAACGGATCAAAATTCCTTGATGGTCTTGGACCAGGTTGAGGAGTAGGTGGTCTAAAAGGAGCATTTTGGTCAGATGGTCTGGGATTATAGACAGCTTGGGAAGGATATTATGGGCGAGGATAATTCGGGAATGGAGGAGGAACATTTGCTACCATTGAGTTTTGGGCTGGAAGAAATGGACTTTGGGCTGAGGTGTACGGGTGAAAATTATTTTGTGGCGGTAGGTGAGTCTGTTTTGAAATGAAGTGCACATCCCCTTCCTTCTTTTTCCCAAAATTGGTAGGCTTTTTCACAGAACTCTCCCTGCTACTTCTTGTAATCTCCCCAATCGGAGATTTGCTTCAATCCTTTCCCCTATCTGAATGATATCAGAAAAACTATTGGAAGTATTTTCAATCATTAAATTGAAATTTGGGGCCTTCAGGGTCTCAATGAACAAAGAGCAGAGTTCATTGTCTGTCACCGGAGGATAAACTTCAGCTGCTTTTTCTCTCTATCTCTAGGCATACTCCTTAAAGCTCTCCCTTTCCCTCTGCACCAAGTTTTGGAGGTCTCTCCGTGTGGGGACAACATCACAGTTGAACTTATATTGTTTGAGGAAAGCATCTGCCAAATCCTTCAAGGAGCGTAATATACTCCTATCTAATTGTATGCACCAACGTAAGGCTGCCCCTATGAGGCTTTCATGGAAGAAGTGAACTAAGAGTCTGTCATCTTCTATGAGAGCGGACATTTTAGCTATGTAGGTGGCCAAATGGATGAGCGGGTTGGAGCTTTTGTTGTATTTGTCGAACTTTGGGACTTTAAATTTTGGCGGTACCACTACATTTGGTACTAATCTCAGTGAAGACACATCAACTGAGCCATACATATTTAACCCTTCAATAGCTCTTAGTCTCTCATCAAAAGCAGATAACTTCTCATTTTCTTTCTCACTATTTTCTCCTCCTATTGCATGAGCTATTCCCCTAATTGGAAAATTGGTTAGAGGGTAAGGGATTGGTGTTGAAGGATGAAATTCTGCATTCGGGACAGCCTGGTGATAAGAGACAGGTAATTCACTGCTTGGGAATGTTGGATTGAAGGTAATTGTCAGGTCAGGAATGGGAGTTTGAAAGGTGAAAAAAGTTGAGGCTTGGTCATGAAGCTTTTGGGCATGAGCATCAATTGTTGTTGTAAGTGTGGGGAAATTACTGGCAAATTTGGTTCTGGTGCTAGCCGGGTGGTTTCTTTGTTTTGGGACATTTCTCTCATCATCTTCATTAACTCTGAGATCTATTCCCTTAATTCTGACACTTGCGCCTGTAGGTTTTGCACTTTTTTTTACTCTTCCATTATCCTCTTTGTTCGGGATCTTGTTAAGTAAACTCTTCTTAGTACAACTAGTTGCTGGATCGGATTCGCTTTGGGAGCAATATTAGTTTCCTGTAGATGTAAGTGCATTATCAGTTTTATTTCTATAGATAATTTTTTGGTGACTAAAGTTTTGTTTTGGTCAATCAAAGGATACTGTGGTAAGTAATTGCCGAAATGGTGTTAGCAGAGGGTAAATTACATTATTTTTATAATGGCATCATTCGATAGTCCAACCATGAATGACGGGGCGTATGCATGGTTATGATACTTGTTCATATGGTGCATACATCTTTTCGCATAGCTCTAACGAGGATAAATCCCACGGGAGTTACACTATTCATTCATAAGTTTCAAGGTTTCAGAACGCTGTTTTACTATTTGTAAAGCATACATAGTATTATGCTATTGCCTGGGCTCAGGAAGGCTCCTTAGAATACAATGACATCTTTTGAGATTCTCATACAATCTTGCTTCTTGTTTCGTAGGGTTGAATGTCTTCAAAGCATATTTGGATTAAGGAAATAGTTCTTGTTTCCCTTGCGCTATCATCTTTTCTAACCGATCAACATTCCCTCGTAATTCTTAACAAAGGGTGGTTTCTGTCCCTCATATTCCATTTCTTCTGCCGTCATCTCCTCTCTAAGTTTCTTTACTTCCTTTTCCAACATTCGCTGTAACACCCCTCACCCGTCTACAGTATAGCCGAGCAAGGCATGCTACACGGCATGCTAGAGCACCTAGTCTGTGATTATCTCATTTTCTGAACTCAATTTGATTTTAAGAAGTCTTTTATGTGATATTCATAATATACTGGTTCTATTTTTATACTTTAATAAAATCAGTATTTCAAAAATGGTAATAAAAATCCGGCAAGGTACCGTCTATATTTCGAACAAACTATCCTTTTAAACCTGTTAAAAACAATTCAATATGATAATCTCAACCTTCCAAATTCTTTTTCAGTCTCAAAATTTCATAGTTTCAAAATACAATCCATCATAATTTACATTCATCCAAACACTCTCCATAGGAGTTTAATATATGCAAATTATTACAAACCTTAAAGTTTTAGAATATACAAAAATTACATAATAAAATGTCAATGTATGCAGTGTAGTGTAGATGACTTTGGACTCCTGTGCAGATCTGATGTCTCACCTGGTCATAGGTCTGCTGAGCTCCCTAGCTGTGTCTCCAATACCTATGTGTAGCAAAAGTAACGCGCTAAGCAATTCTGCTTAGTGGTGCCAAATATAAAGAATATACACTAAAATAAAATAAATGAATTGTTTATGAATTTATGACATCGATATTGCTTACAGTTGCTGTTTCTACTTTTATTTGCTAATATTTCAATTTTTGCTAATTTTGGTAGTGTTGTATGTCAGTAGACTGGATTTAGCTATTTGAATTTAGTAGTGCTTAAATTAACTGCCCGTATAGCCTATACACTGACTAGAGTGGATAAATGGATATACTGGCACTGGGTACCTAGTACCTCGGGCCGTCACACCATCGGTCACAAAGTATCTCCCGGTGTACAAACAGTGTGGCTAAAAAGCCATATAATCAATCCGGCGATAAGCCAAGTATCATAATACAATACGTATAGCCGTAGGCTATTAAAGTCACAGTGCGGCATAATATGCCATAAAAACACAGTATGGCGTAAAGCCATTTACAGAATAGCTGTCAGAATCCTATTGGCATGCCAACCTATCCAAATTAGTCAACTAGGCAAACTAGGGCACATTATAAATTAATTGTTTAATTCTTCATTTTTTTTTTAGTTTATTAATTATCATGAAATTCACAAGTCAATGTAAATGTTGACCTTTTTAGGTAATATGGATAAGTTGATTCTAGCATCAACATGTCACAATTTGTAATTCAATATGCTGCCAATATATTGTTATTTACCCTTTTCACAGGTTGGCATTCATTGCCAAATTACTTCAAGCATCATCGTATGTAAATGTCAAATTTTTAGTTTTAGTGTGCTAGATTGGTCTGGCTTAATGTCCTATTTCTCTTAGTTTTTAGCTTCTGGTCAAAGAAGCAAAATTATAGTTCTATGTCTTATTTGGCATAAATTTCAGGTCATTCTGAGTTGTATAGACCAAGATATGGTCAATTTACTAAAGCTGGACAGATTGCACCTTTTATGCAAAATTTGGTCAATTTTAGGTCACATTCAGTTCTGGTAGTTTTGGTACCCAAAATTTTGCAACAATTTGACTTGGTTCTAGCCATTTCTGGGCTTTGGTGTCTTCATAATAATTGTAGCTTTATGGCTAAGCTATCCATGGTAAAAATTTTAGGTCATTTGGACTTGTTTTGAGTATGTTATGGTTATCTTAATGACTACTATTTATATAGTAAAAAATCTGGGCTTGCACTTATCAATTCCGGATTTGGTCATTTTTAAGGTCAGTTTCTAAGCAAAATCTTGGCAACATTTCTACATAAAAGTTGGCCTATTTTGTGTCTAGTTTCACCTCCCATTGGTCTCATACCAATTGGGTTCACAATTTTGCACTTATAACCTAATTTAGATACTGCCAACAACACTCAACCTGCACATGAAAATTATACTTTCAATTTGATAATCCTTCTCCTCCCAACACTTCAATATTCAATCATGGTACTTCTATATATATTGAACACAATTCTAGCAAAGTATTTTGGGCAGAACACTCAAGTGCTCAATGCACACAATACACCATTAAAGTTCAACATTTACTTCCACCAAAATTCAATATACCTCAACACCTATATTACACATACACTTCCATGGCAACTACACATGCTGCCCACAATTCAACACTATCATATTTCATCAATAAATTTCATAAACTCACACACAAATTCATGAGATTTAAGGCTATCAAACATGGCAGTTTACTAAAGTATCAAAGTCCCTTTTTTAAACCCTTAGTTCAAGCACTAACATACACATACTTGGACATTAACTTACTACAACTTCCATTTGAGTTAATCAACCTTAATTCCCATCCATTAGAGGTAAGAAAAACTCAAACACATCAAGCTTTCATGGCTATAAAAAATGAATAAATTCATAACTCAATATTTTTCTTCCATTCTCTTCACCAATTTACTCACCTCAACCTAAACATAAAGTTTACTAAAGCAAGGGAGAGGATTTGGACACTTATCACTTTGGGAGCTTATTAAAAACTTGATACTTTTTCTCCTTTTTGCTGCCTATGTATTGCCCATGATGTGTAGACCAAGTTTAATGAAGAAACTTGCAAGAAATCATGGCTTGATCATGCACCAATGGAGCTTTTGCATGGGCGGCAATGGTGGAAATGGGAGGATCAATTTTGGCAAGTGAGAGTGAGGTTGAAGATGAAGTTGTTAGTGGGAAAGGAAATCTATCCTTAAGTGGTTTATATGGTCTCATTAATCCTCCACTAAGTTCCACTCATTATAGTTTACTAATTTAATAAGTAAACCTAGTAATATTTCAATTAATCCCCCCAAACTTCCTTTAATTACATGATGTGTAAAGTTTCTTATTTTCATGGCATTTCCAAAGTATAATATCATTTATTTTTAATGGACATTGAGGTCAAAAGGCAACTCTAGGTGTCAAATGATCAAAATGCCCTTCTTCGGGTTGTATTTCTGATTTTTCAGTAACACTGATTTTTGTTTGTTTCTCGATTTTTCATTTTTCTTTGTACTAATTTATTAATTTTTCTTTGACATTTCTAGTGTCAATTATATTTCAATAAACCTTTAATTATGCCCTAAAATTTAATTCCGAGGGTTCCCCGCAGTCCTGGGGTCGACAATTGCATTCGCCGTAACTTCCCAGTGCGGTCACCCATCGCCACGGTGCCAACTCGTTTAACTTAGTTTCATTTTCTCTCTTTTATTTTTCTTTAATTTTTCTTGTATTTTATTTTTTATTTATTTCATCATTATATGCCTATTCACTATCACCGAAGTATAGTTCCAGACATCCTGACTTGCCCGGACTGACATTAGGTCACCGGAGCAACAGAACATACAGAACACATACAGGGAGGATGTTACATTCGTTGTTGATCTTCTAATTGCTTTATGCGCTCTTTCAATTGCTAGTTCTTAGTGGTTGAACTTCGAAGATGACTACCCAATCCGATATCAACTTTTTCTAAATAGACTTTTTACTGACATATGCTTTCCCTAGACCCTGTCAGTTTAGAGATTCGATACTCCTTGTCCCTCTTGTTTCTCCACAGGGAATATTCCTCTGTTGTGCTCGGCTCTTTAGGTGACTGTTCTATCAAGATCACCTTTTCTCAGGATTTGCACAAAGCTTTCAGTTTGTCTTCTCTACTGGGTTCATGATAAAAATGAGTTTGACGGAATCCTTCAATGTTGGGAATGAATTGACTCGAGCCGAATTGCCTCATTACCATGGCTAGGATATAACTTATGCATCTAGTTAGCCCTACCAATAGTACAAAATGATGACCTCTAGTACTGATCAAGATGGGTTGGCCCATAGTCCATAACTTCCTCCAATAATAATTGTGACTACTAAAACTTAGAATCTACTCTTGCCATTGTTGCTCATCCTTTTGACTTATTACTAACTTCACCATCTTTTTAATAATATGTTGATCAGAGTATCAGGTCAAACCCTTAGTTTCTAGTGGGCAGATATGATTGAGGATCCAAAGATACAGCAACTAGATGCAACACTTAATGATTCCCTTATCCTGTTGCCGGCAATATGTTAGAGTCAAGAAGGTCACAGCGAGAACAGCTGGTATTGGATTGACATTCTATTTTTCCATTGCCTATAACAATTCAGTGACGTTATGAGTTACAATTCCCAGAGGTCCGGGGAATAAGACTAGTCCATAAATCCCCAGAGCTAGAACTGATAGCCTTATCCCATCTCTTACCCTAAATATGCTGGTCTAAATGCTTCTTAATGTAAACCTAAGGCCACCCATGCAAGTTTCCCTTAATGGTTTCTTTTACTTTAGCTTCCTCTATTGGGACTCCTATTATATGCGCGAACCATTTCCATGTCTATCTGTGATCAAGGTGTAGATAAATACGATTCTGGGCTACATAAGGGATCTCTAGCAGCATATGATATTCCTCTACCATGGGTGTCGTGTTAACATTATTGAAAAAAAATACTCTATAAGTGGGATTCCAAGTAAATAACATGGCCTTTAGTACCGGAGCTTGTGCTTTGACCCATATCAGAGAGTCAATCTTCCCATATTTTTCCTTGAACTGCGTTTGGGCATGATTAGGTAATGATTTCCAACTATTTAATAAGTCATTGAAACCGATTATTCTGATCTCAATTTTACTAGGATCTAATAGAGGCAATGGATGGATTTCTACTTCTATCTCACTAGTCTGTAAGGATTTCGAGTCATGGATTGATTTGAATCTTTGTTGAGTATCCCATTTCTATTTTGAAACCTCTTCGATTGACTGGCTCGAAGATGCCATTTTAAAGTTTTCCTTACCCTTAATAGACACCAATTTATAATACCTATGGAGGAAATAAGTTAGCATAATAAATTCAGGTAATTTTAAATTATACTACTTGTGTGACAATATCTATACACCTATCAAAGTAGGAAGGTGTTTAGATCATCCTGGCAATATGATTCAAAATTACCCTCATGTTATTTAAGAGAAGTTTAAAAATATAAACAGAGTAAGGTGAAAATAAGCATGTCCCTTTTATGCTAAAATAGGGTAATCGTGACACCAGGTGGGTACTAACTTAATTGGATGGTCCTACCCTCAAGGATGGTTTATTATAGGCTCAGACTAATGTGACGGTTTAGCTCAAGGTCTAATTTTCTAAAGCCACAGGTCCCCAAATTGTCCCTACTGTAAACAGTAGAGCCTCATTTCACCATTATGATACTAATGGGAAAAATCCATGGGTATCACTATAAGTGAAACAAATTCCAATCTGAGCAGGAGTCTTTATGGATACTAACGGGTAAAAACCCATGAGTACCACTACATGCTCCCTCCTACTTCCTAAAGGGTAAGAGAGCCCGAGTATAGGGCTAAAGTATGTGAGGACATCATGTAGGTGATCAGTGTGTGAAGGGACATATTTGCCTCTTCCTTATTTAGGGGAATTTAAGCGAAGATTATTGCAATAAATGAAATAATCAAAACAAATAAAACGGTTAGAAAGAATAGTAATAATCAAAATATTAAAACTTTTGATTCTATAAGTTAACCCCCATAATTATTTATTTATAAGAGCACAGAATTAAATTTGCTCTATGGACTTTTAAACCAGGGTTATTTTGGTCTTCGTCCCTAGTGGAGTCGCCAAGTTGTCGCAAGGATTTTGAGGTCACCGGACGATTCTTACCGAAGTGGAAAAAAAGTGAGGAGTTGCCACTTTAATTTTAAGGAAAATTAAAGGAAACCATTACTGAAAATAAAAAACCACTTCCAAAATAGAGAATCTAGGTTCAGAGTCCGTTCATGGGTGGGGAAGGTATTAGGCACCCCACCTTGTCTCTTAACGAGGGTTAGCAAATTTAATGATGTGCTCTTAATTACTTACGATTGATAATTTGTGGAGTTTGGAGTCACGATGCTGGTCCTTATTATTAATAAAAAGAGCATTTAATATCTCACCATTTTAGGTTTCCCAAGAACACGGGTATATGAGATGACCCTACAGTGAATTGGTGTTTTGTTTATTTGATTTGTTACATATGTTATCTAATTTTTTCGCTTTGAATTGGGATTCTAATTCTAAAGAGATGGTATTTGGGTCCTTAAAGATTCGTAATGAATGAGGAGGATTCTTGGCTCACATGTTATGTACCTCGGTATTTAAATATTAAAATTTGATTGAAACGATTTCGAGAAAGGACTCTCTCCCAATCTCTTAAAATATTCTTATTAGAATTTTTGCTAAGAGAATTCGGGTAAGGACTCTCTCCCATTCTCTTAAAATGTTTTTATTAGAATTTTAGCTAAGAGAATTCGAATTCGAGTAAGGACTCTCTCCCGATCTCTTAAAATGTGTATATTAGAGTTTTAGCTAAGAGAATTCGGGTAAGGACTCTCTCCTGATCTCTTAAAATGTATATATTAGAATTTTCGTTGAGAGGATTCAGGAAAGAACTCTCTCCTTATCACTTAAAATGTGTATATTAGAGTTTTAGCTAAGAGAATTCAGGTAAGGACTCTCTCTCAATCTCTCAAAATGTATATATTAGAAATTTCTTTGAGAGGATTCGGGTAAGGACTCTCTCCTGATCTCTTAAAATGAGTCAAAGGTGAATTTTAAAAGATCTCAGTCATGAGACCGAACTCGTTTAACCCTATTAGATATGAGAGCATCGCTTGTATCACCTCTCGCTTTTCATATTATCCTAGCCTTTTAATTTTCGATCTCATGATTTATTTATCCAAAGTTTTCTCAGCTTATTACGAATCCTCATTTGGAGTCTTCTAGGCATCTTATTTCAGAAGTTTCATGAATCTCGACCTGATTCCTATTTTCCTTAGAACTAGACTGAGTAGCTAACCTCCCAATTTGTCCATACTATTCCTAATCATTTTTATCCTGGTCGGGAATCTCCACATTGTTTTCTCCCATCCGTACTCCTTACTGTACTTACAGAATATTAGTATCCTGAATTATCTTTTTTTTTCACACGAAATAACATAAAGAAATTAAGGACAACGTAAAAATGAAAGATAAAACTCGCGAACGTCACAAAAAGGTGGAATAAGTCCAATTCGATGTAAACTTATTTTGAAGATTCATTGCGATGAAGGATCTAACAAAGACTATGTCATGAACTTTTGAGAATGATAAGTCGAACACTTACCTATGGAAAAAGCTGAAATAATGAGTAAGCTGATACTGAGGTCTTCGTGTATCCGGAGCCACTAAAACTGAGACGGTAAGGTGATTTTGAGGAGTTACAAATGATTGAAATGAGATCTTCTTGACAGGCGGTGATTGAGTTTTCAAGACCATGCGCGATTGTTCAAGGTATGGATTGCCAGGCCTATAGCTTCCATGGTAAGATTCTTTAGAAAACTTATTTCTAAAGTCTCTAGGAACCTTGAGAGTTTCTGATTGAAAATAAAGCTACAATAAAATTCCAAGGTTTTTTCTTAATGATCACCTCTACCTCCATAGCATTGCATGCAGGTGTTTATAGGAGATGGGTACTCAAAATAGAGGGTTAGGATTCCAGCAGGAGGAGATGGAGGGCTCGGATTTAAAAGGCCGTGATCTGACGTTTTAGAATTAAAGAGAATTAAGATTGAAGGTCAGGATTTGGTTCAGAATCTCTGTCCTTTCATTCTTTAATCCAATGGTCTGGAATTCCACCTTACAAAATAGATCCAAGGGCTAGTTGCCAAAAGTGCTAAATTAGTTATTCACTTTTGATCTAAAGGTCTCAAATTTGTCCTTACAAGTGTGATCAACGGTGTAAATTGAGATGTACTGGGCTGCTTTAACCATTTGAGATCCGATGGTGAGGAGTTAATCTTACAAACTTGAAAGTGATCTTGATTCTCCAAGCCTTCTGATCTCTATAGGTCATTTCTCAGTTTAACCGATCTCTTTTATGGTTGGTAGACCTGAGGCCTCTTGTTCCTATCTCTCAATTCGGCTCTCTCTGCATCTGACCTTTTTTCTTCCCGATCTTAATTTTTGACCCCTTCCTCACCTCTTAAAGCAATTAATTCTTTGATTACCGATGAACTTCTTTGAGTTCTGCATGCAATAAATGCCAAGACCCTAGATATAAGCAGAAAAATTTTATCCTTCACATACTCACAACCTTCCTTCTCCGGTGATTTTCCAATGTTTTATTTTCCCGTTCTTGGCTTTTTCGGCAAGAATTCTTCTCACGAAAACCACCTTAATCTTTTTTCGAATGTTTTCTTTGTTCATCTCCTGAAAATGAACAATTCCGGTGATCAGAGGTTTATGAAGGCATCGTCTGATGAAGGTGAGGAAACTAGACTAATTGACCGATCAAGGTCAAAATTGACTACCGCACCGATCTTGGATAGGCTCATCAGTATGGCTTGTAGACCGGTCTTTGACAAGAGGACTGCTAATTTCAATCTTAATATCGATGATTGCCTCTTGAAGTTCATTTGGCTCCTCACCATCTCGGGGGTCCCGATCGTAGCTCAGTTTTGGTCGATGACATCGACGAAGACATCGAGCTTCTCGTAGTCTTCACCATAGTTGACAAGAGCTACCCTCCTGATCTCTACGTATCTCTTGAATGGCATCTTGAAATCGAGAGTGGTTTGATCCGTAGGAACAAGATAGGTAGAATGTAGTGGAGGGAAATTTGTAAATATTGATCTTGAGATATTGCCAAAATGATGTAATCTGACCTTTTGAAAATGAAATGAAGTTTTATTTATTCAAAATTGATTGTTTATTTTATTTTATTTTATTATTGTATTATTTTCTGATCTCTTAAGACTGTGTCTGATCTGATCTTCACAATTCGCACTCATGGACTGATCTCTCCTGACCGCTCTTTAAATATCCGATCTCCCTGTCACTTTTCTGGAATTTACCTTTGATGAGTCATTAAAACATTCCATTCCCGTTAACCAAGGTGTCTCTTGGGGCTGCGTGAGCATTTAATGCTCGGGCAGGTATAAATAGGGAGGAGTGTTGGCCATTTGCCTACTTACGCCATTTTGAGATTATCTGAGTAACTACTACATTCTTTCCTGCCTTTTAAAGTTTTTTGGCACCGTTTTACACTCTGGTAAGAGCTTTAATCTTTTTCTGATCAATTTTATTTTTTATCTTCGAAAATGAGCGGTGCCGATGGTCAGAGAGTTGCCAGTCCTCCTTCTCTTCACATTTCATAGACATTAGACAAAGGTGAAGTGGCCAGACTGAGTGAGCGACCTGAACCTTCTACAACCATTGTCCCAGTCCATGGTCGAGCGACCAAGTCAAAACAAGCATCATCTTCAAGGAAAGAGAACTTACCCATGGACGAGTTGCCATCGGTCCTCAAGGAGACCGATCTCCAGTCTATTAGCTAAGAGTACAACCTTCTGACT
Source organism: Hevea brasiliensis (assembly GCF_030052815.1). NCBI lineage: Eukaryota > Viridiplantae > Streptophyta > Magnoliopsida > Malpighiales > Euphorbiaceae > Hevea > Hevea brasiliensis. The sequence continues at coordinate 816,657 of NW_026614585.1, forward strand.
GACTCCTTCGAACTTATCAAATGTTATGGCGATCTCTGAGCTAATCATGGTATATGAAGAATAATTAAAATTCGGGCTTCAATTTCCCCTGAATGAATTCTATAGAGCTATTCTAAAGTTCCATCATATCTGTGCAGCCCAAGTGCATCCAAACTCCTGGTGGACTCTGGGGGCTTTCAGAGGTTTATGCCGAGCTAAAAAGCTCGAGCCCACGGTAAAGGTTTTTGCTGAGTTGCATAGGCTTGCTTGGCGAAAAGATGATGAATATTAGTTTTTCCAAGCCAAGCCCAACTGCAGGCTCTTTACCGATCTCCCTTCCTCGTTGAAGAATTAGAAAGATCGATTTTTCATATTGAGGAGCAAAGATCCAAATGGCTTTGAGGGCATTCCCCGTAGTTGGCAGTATTTGGTTCCTTCAGTTTCAAAGAAGATCGCCCTAAATAAAGATGAGGATGCCATGGTGAAGGAGTTGAAGGATCAGGTGGTCACTCACAAGTATTCATATTTGGATACGGTTTATGGCTAAACTGAAATGGTGGTTGATGCGAGTGATCGCCTGTGAGGACTATGAGCTGCAACTCTCTGACCTCGACCTCGAGATCGGTATAATCTTGATCTTCAGTCTCCTAACTTTGGTGATCTCACTAACTTGTTCTCTGTGCAGGTATGGCAGGAGGTAAGAGTGCAAAAGAGAGCCGCAAGTGAAAAAGGGAACTCGCCCAGAAAGTGCGAGAAATGAAAGTTGCTGCTTTACTGCTCAGACGCCGAGGCGAGACTTGGTAGAAGTACCGAGCTCTCCGTTTTGACCTCCAGAGCAGCCAGCCTCAGAGGTAGAAATCGTTCCTTCTCCACCTCGACAAGCTGAACCCCACCTCCGCAGGTCTTTTCAAGTGTAGAAGGGGGGTCTTCTCGGCTAGTCGTAAGGACACTCTCTCGAGGTGCTCAGGTCCTTATCCATTCTTTGGAAAGGAACCGTTCAGTTTGGGGTAAATCTAACTTAGCCAAGGTCCTGGGCACCACCATCTGTTTTCAAAAAGATTAGAATAGATTGACCTCAGATAGCATTGATGATCTCCTTGCTCAGACGATGAGCTTGGGTTTAGAGACCATTGCAAACCAACATATAATCAGAGAAAAGGCCCATCTCTTGAGACAAGAGATTCTGACAGTGGTCCAGGACGCAGCTTCTGCCAAAGCCCACCTCTCAACTGCTCAGGACCACATCGTCCAGATAGAAGATTGGGTGAACTTATGAGGAAAGGATAGCTGAACTGGAACAGGAACTTGAAGATGCTCGGGCTTGTCGATCTATCGATGTCACTCGACTTACTAAAGGGATTAAGGCAAAAGAAGAAGAAGCCCTGGCGAGAGAGGCTGTTGCTTATGTGAATGCTCATGGCAATCTTCTGGCCGAGCTCATGAAGCGCTATCCTAAGGAAAACTTCCCCTGGATGGAGGATTTCGTACCAAGAGCTAAAGAAGATAGCGAGGAGGAGCTTAAGAGAGAGAGAGGGAATGATGAAACTGAAAATGTACCTGAAGAGCAGGTTAAGGGAGACCCTCCTGCTGAATGACTTATATATTTTCTATTTTAAAATGAATTAAGTCTTTTCATGTTTAATTTTTTTGATGAGATCGAAAAAATCCAAACCAAATTGTGTGAGTACTTAATCAATTGAATAAAGTTGAACATTAAACCTGAGATCAGTTATTAATCATAAAACATCATGCCACTTCAAGAGATCGAAAAACCATTACACGTGAACATGAGATTAGACGGTGCTGTGATCGAATATCGACGGAAACCTTGAAACATTTGAAAGGTGATTTGGTAGAATTGTAAAGATTTGAAAATGACTTGAGCCTATTAGGGTCAGAATCATTATTTAGAGATCAGATAAAATCTTAGGTTTGTTGAGAAATGTTTGAACAATTTGAGCGAGATACCTAATCACAAAACTATGCACAGATTTGGAACTTTGAGGTATTTAAACATAGTGAGATCGAAAAACAATAGCATGTAAGATCGAATGGTCTGAAGATCTAATATCAATCCGAACACATAGAATAAAGATGAAGAGATCGAAAAACAACCTAACTTGAACATGAGATCGAGTTATTTCGAAGACAAACCATTGCTAAGTTCAGAAAGGCAACCTGTGATCGGGTCATTAGTTGAGAATGGATAACATTAGGATGGAAAATCCATTCAAGAAAACATTTGAGATTTTAATCTCATTACAACTTTAAAAGAAAATTGTTTATTAAGTTATGCATTTGAGGGTCGACCAAAATATGGTGTCTATAGACTAACTAAAGGTTTATTACCAAACCATGCTTCGAATGGAGTTTTACCTTTTAAGGATCTTGTAGGTAACAAATTCAGCAAATATACTATAGTGTTAACTGCTTTAGCCTAAAACTTCTTAGGCATATCTTTCTCAAACAAAAGACACCTTGCCATTTCCATCATTGTTGTATTCTTTCAAATGGAGTTTTACCTTTTAAGGATCTTGCAGGTAACAAATTCAGCAAATATACTGCAGTGTTAACTGCTTTAGCCCAAAACTTCTTAGGCATATCTTTATCAAACAAAAGACACCTTGCCATTTCCATCATTGTTCTATTCTTTCTCTCGCTCACCCCATTTTGTTGAGGAGTATAACTGATGGTGAGTTGATGATGAATCGCAAATTCTTCATAAAACTTATCAAACCTCTCAGAAGTATACTCAATTCCATTATCAAACCTTAAAGTCTTTATTTTATAATTAGATTGAGTCTCCACCATAGCTTTGAATTTTTGAAATACACCAAAAACTTCTAACTTCTATTTCAGAAAGTAAGCCCAACACATTCTAAAAAAATCATCAATGAAGAGAATGAAATATCTGCTTCCACTTAAGGATGGAGTACTCATGGGTCCACACACATTAGTGTGAATGAGTTGCAGCTTCTAAGATGCTCTCCAAGCCATATTAATTGGAAATGGCAATTCTTTTTGCTTCCCTAATTGACATACTTCACATACACTCTTAGTGTCACATACCATAGGCATATCTTTAACCAACTCCTTTCTTTACATATATTTCAATGAAGAGTAATTAAAATGACCCATCCTTTATGCCACAATGAGGAATCATCAACATAACTAGGAAAGGTGTAACTCCTCACTGTAGGTAGTCCGTACACTCTACTGTTTTGGCGATTAACATTTGTCCAGACAGCTTGGGATGTCTGAAACTACCCATAAATTTAAGTAAGGAGTCAAAAATTAAATTAATAAAGATCAAGTAAGGTTGAAGAATAAATAAAAGAATTATAGTATAATTAGTTAAATGAGCGCAACACACAGCAAAGACCAGTTACCCAAATTCTATGTGTAGATACTTGAAATAATTGTTAGAAATTGAGTTATAACACCTGAAACTTAGGTGCAGGGTACTAGGGATAGGCCGGATTATAATGAGTAGGAAACTCTAAATTAGGTAATTCTTGATTTGTTGAAAACCTAAGACATCAAGGAGCAACTTTCTTGAAGATCAAAATGACAAATTCAAAGTGTAACTTGTTTAAATTCGGGCTCCAAAAACTGCCCAAAACCTATCTTACAGTTAGTTAAGTAGTGTAATTGAACCTGTCTTGTTTGCCTAGACATCACTCACTGTATATAATTCCAAATGAGGTGAATTTTACCTTATTGGAAAGCTAAGACACAGAGGAATAACTTTCATGAAGAACCCTTGACCTAAAACTGAACTGAAGATACCTAAATGTTGGCTGGGATCCGAAAATGCAAATTCTGGAACTCAGAAAAATGACCAAATGAACAGTACTTACTAAATTGAGCATAACTTATTCTACAAAGCTCCAAATTGAGTGATTCTTGAACCTGTCTAATCCTGAGACATAGGAGAACAATTCATATGAGGACCATGATGCTAAATTATGACTACAACCTATCCAAATTGACTTAACAAAGTAAGTCTAGAAATCTGCCTGAATTCTGGAGGTGACCTGAAAACTAGAAATTTGTCACCTAAATAGTTTTGGAAAAATGACCATAACTCAACCTAAACAAATGCAATTGAATGATTCTAAAGCCAAAATAAACATTAGATAGATCTACAATTCCCATAAGGAGATATGGCCTAATTCCTGCTGTACCTTAGTCAAATTTATTAAGGAATTTAAAGTACCAAATCTGGAATGTATGAAAGATGAGCCAAGTAAGCTTAGACAATGGTATAGGATTGGATAAATGGGCATGTTACCAACTAGAGCCACCGAGTGGTCAATGCCGAGAATGAAAATCAAAGTTATACCGGTCAGAGCCACCGAGTGCTCAGCACTAAGAATGAGAGTCAGTGTTACACCGGTCAGAGCCATCAAGTGGTCAGTACTGAGAATGTAAGCTTGTGCTTACTGGACCAGAGCTATCGAGTGGTCAGTGTCAAGGGGCCCATTATCCAACCTGTGTGCTGCTTGTCATTAATTACTATGAGTACTAGAAGAAAATTTCTAATTGTGATCATAAAGAAAATGGTTCCAAATAAGATATGATCAAGTGAAAGTAACCTCATTAAGTGGTAGGATTTATAAGTATAAAGTTATTGAATTATTTTTCATGTCATGATATTATAAAGTCTATATTCTTTGGAATGATTCATTAATAGTTAAAAGTACATTTTCCCTCATATCTTATAAGCATGAAATTATTTTATTTGTATATGGTACCTTTATTATATAGTGCACCACTAAACAGAAATGCTTAATGCGACGGTTTCTCCTCATGCAGGTTCAGAGGATTTAGATAGGGATTTGGCATAGATCTGCAGTAGAAATCATTGTCAGCTCTTCACTTAGTTCTGTTAGATATCATATGGACCTTAGTAGTGCATGCTTATGATGCTTTATAATTAAATATTTAAACTTGTAAATTAAATTTTGAGATGTATAATGAATTTGTATATTTGTAAATGTATGAAATGTAAGGAATTTATGTATCCAAATGAATGTGAATGGAAAAGGAGTTATGAATTGTGATACTTGAAATTATGATACAATTGAGACTTGTAACACCCCCGTTTGCATAGCCTGGTAGATTTCACTGTTCCGGTAATCAGTGTTGGTCCTGACAATTAAGGGGATTAGAACCACACTTAAGACAACTAGAGAAGCTATAAACACAACTAATTAGTAATGTCTAATTAGTTAAGTATAAACAAGAAAAATAGAACATAAGAAGTTAAACGAGCCGAGAGTCACAGCGATGGGTGACCTTCTCGGAAAGGACTGCGAAGTCATTTTAAACTCAAATTTCGAACCATAAAATGTGACGTTGCGGTCCTTAGGACCATTACGAACACAGTGGAAAAGAGAAAATCACAAAAAAGAATTGTTAAGTCAATCAAATAATTAGGTCAGGGAGCCGGAAGAAATATTGAATTATTTGCAAACCGGGATGAACTGGCGAGGGGTAATTTGGTCAATTGACCTCGAGAACTGACTCCTGACCTAACTGTCCAATAAAATCAGAGAAAATAAAAATTTTTGAATCAAGATTAGATTAAAGAACTAATGAAAAATTTAAGAAAATTGAAAAAGAAAATAAAAAGGTTTATTGCATCATGTGGATGACATCATTGTGATGTCAAAAATGAATTTTAATTTCCCAACTTTTTTGACCAAGTTAAATACATAAAATTTCACTTTAAATACCTAAAAAATTAGAAGGAAAAGTCATTTCTTCTTCCCTAAAAAAATTCAGCCGGCTCCCATTCTTTTCTCTTTCTTTTTCTTTTCAATTTCCTCCATTAATGGTCATTTAAGTTTCTTAAACCCTATTATTTCTTCACAAATTTCATACTCACCAAAGTAAGGTCTTGTTCTTTGGCTTTAATAGAGAGATTTTAAATAAGAAGGATAAAAAAGAAGTGAAGATTTGGAATTACAAATTCTGCTCAACAAGTAAGTCCCTCTTTCTAACTTAATTTGAGTAAAATGCATAGAAATGAGCTTGAATAAGTAGCAAATTACATAGAAACTCAAGAAATCACTCATGTATGAAGCTTTATGAAAGTTGGTCAGCATGAAATTAATTAGGGTTTGATAGAAATTGTTAGAATTAAAGAGGTACTCATGCTTGATTGAGTAAGTAAGTGAGACTTGTACACTTAGAATTCATGAATTGAGGAAATTAAGGAATTTGGGTTCTTGACCCTTAGGGTTTTGGGAGAAAATTTAAGAAATTGGTAAATGATGTCTTTGACTTAGTTTAAGGAAAGAAATGACCATTTTTGACCTAATTAAGTGTGTTAGAAGTGTTTGAATCAAAGTCAAATTCGGATTGGGTATACACCATGACCAAAAGTCAACTTTGAGGGACCAAAAATGAAATTTTACAAGTCCAATTGATATGGGACCAATTGGGAATGAAAATAGGCATTAAATGACACAATTTTTATTTAGGAATCCTGCCCAAAAAGTGACTAAAACCTAGTGAATAAAGTGACCGAAGTCGAAAAATCGCAGGCTACCTCTGCACAAGCTGACCAAATGAACAGTGTTTGTTCATTTGGTCATAACTCGAGCTAGGTAAGTCAAAATGATCTGAAATTTTACCAGTGGTTAGATGAGATATAGACCTAAAACTTTCATGAAGAACACCAACCCAAATTATGCCATTAACCCAATCAAATTACTGAGTAAATTTGGTGACCTGAATCTGCAGACTGCAGATTTGTCATTTGAATAGTAAAGTTTCAATGGCTATAACTCTCTTTAGAAAACTCCGATTTAGGTGATTCTTGAACCGATGGAAACCTAAGGTATAGTAGAACATTTCATATGAAGAAAGTTAGACCAAATTATGGACCTAACTTGATCAAATTACTGAATGAAGTTGGATCAACAAATCTGCAGAACCAAATTCTGCAGCATGAACAGTAAACATAATTTGCTTATAACTTGAGCTACAAAACTCCAATTGAGGTGATTCAAAAAGGAGAATAAACTTGAGACAATAGGAAACATTTTCTATGAAGAAAGTTTTGCCAAATTCCAACAGTAAACTGACCAATGAAACAGTAAAATTAGGGACACCAAAACTAAAAATTTGGCAATTTTGCTTAAAAGACCTAAGTTTTGAGAAAATGACCAAAACCAACAAGTTTAGTGACCAAAATGTGGTTTGTGGGTGAAGTTGGAATTCCCATACCTATTAAGCCTTAGAAAGTCAACAAATTGACTTGAATAGTGTAGTGAATAGTAACCCGAAGCACAAAATTTTAAGAACGTCGAGTTTAGCACGTTAGAGCTAGGTAAAAATGAGGCTAAATTTATTTTGGATTTATGTTAAGTTCTAGTACTGAAACATTGTAAAATTGTGTGTTTCAGTTGAAAAGAATATCGGGAAGGAACCCGAGGAACCGAGTCGAGGCTAAGGGGTGACTCGCTTGAGGTTTGTGCACAACGTATACTTTTTGTAATCATCTTTTGCATACTGTTTTGAATATTGTGAAATATTGGATTATGACATTCTTATGATGTTTTGATTTAAATTGTTGAAAGTTATTATGTATATTGAAATGACAATGTTTAGCAAATTGTTAAGATAAGTTTTAAAACCACAATATCATGACCATATATTTGAACACCTCACTAGCACGACTAGTGGGGGTAATTAGTTTCGAATTTTGATTCCTTATCTGGAGAAGTGTTGAGGTGTGCTAGTAGAAGAGGATGTGAATGGATATCCATATATTTGAGCTAGCTAGCCTTGTGATGTGATTTCTCTTTAGCCTCTGGCTATTGAGATTCTATTTGTTTCGAATGGCATGATCTAACTGTGGGTTTTATGAAATGTGTTTTGATACTTCGAAATGAACTTGGTTTGCATTAAAATCTCATAATTCATGTTTTGCATTTAATCCTCATGTTTAGTCAAATTTTTGAATAAATGTGATTTATATTTTGCATAAAGATTATTTTAGTATATTGTGTACCACTGAGTCCTAGTACTCAGCAATAGCTTTTATTCTTTATCGCAGATCTGAGAGACTAGAGGAGCGTGAGCATTGAGGTGTGGGAGTTATCAGCTTAAAGTCATCGGGTATAATTTATACCCTAATTGTAAATATTTCTTTTGATGTATGTATTGCATATAAATGTATGGACATGTAAATGGGTCTTGAGCAGCTTGTACAAAAATTTGTATGAAGTTTGTAATAAAGTTTAGTTTGTGTTTCTTTTAATATAAATTTGTAAGGATGTGTATAAATTGTTTTGTCTTTAATGAAATATGAGTGGAACTATTTTATTTAATTTGAATGAAATGTATTGCTAGTATTTTGAGGATTATTGAATTTTGAACTTGAGAAATTGATTGAAATGGATTGAGTTTGATTGTGAAATTGAAGTAGTTGTTGAGAAAAATTTTTAGAAGTGTTTTTTACAGGTATTTGAAGAACTGGTTTTTCAAAATATAGACAGAATTCTGTCAAAATTTTTATAAAATTTGCGGAAAAACCAAATGGACCAAAAATATTAACTAGATTTACTTTTAATCATATGTTTTAAATACCTATTAGAAAATGCTCATCACTTGTCAAAAGTAAGAAAATTGTTTAAAATCCCTTGTAGGGTACTTAATAAGTTATCGGTAGGTGAAGTTCGGTAGTTCATTAGGTATTCTACGGGATCATATTATGCCTTACAGATGGGTAAGGTGTGACATGTTTTAGTGGTATCAGAGCAAATTTTTAAAGTATGTTTTAACTTGTGAATTTGTGTTTTTCTTTGTTAAGTACAACTGCTCAATGTCCATAATTGTTACATACAGTGCATTACATCATGAATATGAACTAACGGAGGGAAATCTCCTTGTGTTACTTGTTCAGGAGATACCCTAACTTCAGCCTGAAATGGAAAAAGGGGATCGCTCAGTTGAGCAATCTGTTAAAGCTGAGGCACAAGGGGAAGCCCCTGCTTTACCGAATGTTAGTGGGTCAGCAGCACCAGCCCCGCAAATGCCGCAGTTTCCTGCACAGTTCGCACAGCAGATGGCTGCGATGTTTCAACAAATGGCTGGGGGTATGCCTGCTCAAGCTCCACCCCAGACACCTGTGGCACAACCACTGCCTCCAGCCAGACAGTATGATAAATTACTGAAGTATGGGGCTGCAGAATTTAAGGGTACAGTGGACCCTTTAGAGGCAGAGCAATGGCTTGAAAGAATGGACAGAGTATTTAAGAAGCTGCACTGCCAAGATGAGCTGAAGTTTGAGTATTTTGTGTCGTTACTGCAAGGGGATGCGTATGATTGGTGGAAGACCATCCCCCACATCTTAGTTGAACCACCAGTGCTGACCTGGGATGACTTCATCAGAGAGTTCAGATAGAAATACATCCCAGATGCATATGTTGATCAGAAGTTACAAGAGTTTCTGAGTCTAAAAGAAGGCAACAGAACAGTGGCAGCGTATGAGAGGGAGTTCTCCCACTTAAGTCATTATGCTAGGAGTCTCCTTACTACCAGCAAGGCAAGGTGCAAGAGATTTGAGACGGGTTTGAAGCCCAGCATAAGGATGCAAGTTGTGAGATTCCGACACAGCAACTTCTTAGAGCTCATGTCTCAAGCACTTGAGTTGGAAAGAATAGAATCAGAAGCAACCCCAGTGAAAGAAAAATCAGAGAAAGCTGAGAAATCAGAGAAAGACAAGGGGGAAAAGTCAGTAGAGCCGAGTTATGGTGGGACTTCTGGGAAAAAGAAGAAATTTAATGGACCCAGCAGGGGTCGAGGTGAAAGAATTGGTAGGGGCAGATTTTCTGGACAGAGACCCTCTAGGTCTGGTCAGCAGTCGAGCAGGGGTTCACATTCTGCCCGCCCCTGTGAGACTTGTGGCAAGATTCATGGGGGGGGGGGGAGTGTTATTGGGCCACTAGAGCCTGCTTTAACTGCGGAGGCAAGGGCCATATGGCTAAAGACTGTACTAGTGCTCCGAGATATGGTCCAGCTCCTACTACTGCCTAGGGATCTATTCAGAGTCCTGCTCCCAGATGTTCACAGTCAGTTAGTAGAGGAAGAGGTAGAGGTAGAGGCACTGCTTCTGGTAGTCAGGGCACAGTTGGTCAGTCGGCACAAGCGAGTGCTTCAGTCAGGGTTTATTTAATGAGACAGCGAGAAGAGGCTGAGACTTCTGATGTTGTAGCCGGTATATTCTCTATCTCTGATCAAGAAGTATTTGTATTGTTTGATCCGGGTTCAACCCATTCATATGTTAGTGCTAGCATAGTCTGGTCACCTGCTGTTCCATGTGTGCAAATGGGTTTTGAAGTGCTAGTAACTAGTCCATTAGGACAAGAGGTTCGGGTCAACATAATTTATAGAGACTGTCCTTTGGTGATCCAAGGACATGTTTTCCTGTCAGACTTGATTGAAATGCCCTTCAGAGATTATGATATTATCTTGGGCATGGATTGGTTAGCCAAGCATCACGCCATGATTGACTGTAGACTAAAGACAGTTACTTTTGGTCTCCCTCTGTACGGTGATGTGGTAATACATGGGGAGAGGCATTTACTACCATCAAATATCATTTCGGCTGCAGTAGCTAGAAGAATGATCAGAAAGGGGTGTGAAGCATACTTAGCACATGTGATGGACACCCAAGTGGGGAGCCCAGCACTAAGGGACATCCCTACCGTATGTGATTTTCCGGATGTGTTTCCTGATGAATTGCCAGGATTACCTCTAGAAAAAGAGGTGCAGTTTGAGATTGATGTTATGCCTGGTGTGGATCCAATCTCCATAACGCCATATAGAATGACACCTGCAGAATTGAAAGAGTTGAAAGTGCAGTTGCAAGAACTGCTTGACAAGGGCTTTATCCGCCCTAGTGTGTCACTTTGGGGAGCTCCAGTATTGTTTGTAAAGAAGAAGGATGGCACTCTCCGCTTGTGTATTGATTATCGACAGTTGAATAAGGTGAATATAAAGAACAGATATCCATTGCCCAGCATTGATGACTTGTTTGATCAGTTGAGGGGTGCAGCTGTGTTCTCCAAAATTGACCTGAGATCAGGTTATTATCAGCTGAAATTACAAGAGCAGAGTATTCCTAAAACTGCCTTTAGAACCCGCTATGTCCATTATGAGTTTTTGGTTATGCCATTCGGGTTAACTAATGCTCTGGCTGCTTTTATGGATCTGATGAACACTATCTTCAGACCATACCTCGACCAGTTTGTTGTGGTATTCATAGATGATATATTGGTCTATTTGAGGAAAGCAGAAGAGCATGATAGACATTTGCGGATTGTACTGCAGACTTTGAGGGAGAAACAGTTATATGCCAAATTGTCGAAGTGTGAATTTTGGCTGAAAGAAATATCTTTCTTAGGGCATGTAGTATCAGAAGAGGGCATCAAGGTAGATCTAAGTAAGATTGAAGCTGTCCTTAATTGGAGGCCACCCAGAAATGTCACAGAAATTCGTAGTTTTCTGGGTTTAGCTGGATACTACCATAGATTTGTGAAGGGATTCTCCATGTTGGCATCTCCATTGACCAAGCTGCTTAGAAAAGATGTAAAATTTCAGTGGACGGATAAATGCCAACAGAGTTTTGATGAATTGAAGAAATGTTTGACTGAAGCTCCAGTCCTGACTTTACCTATACCGGGTAAAGAATACACAGTTTATAGTGATGCTTCTCACAATGGGTTAGGCTGTGTATTGATGCAAGATCGAAATGTCATTGCCTATGCATCACGCCAGCTGAAACCGCATGAGAGGAACTATCCAACACATGATTTGGAGCTTGCAGCTATTGTGTTTGCTCTTAAGATCTGGAGACACTATTTGTATGGGGAAAAGTGTTACATCTATACAGATCATAAGAGTTTGAAGTATTTGGGCACCCAGAAAGAGCTGAATTTGAGACAGAGGAGATGGTTAGAGTTGATAAAAGACTACGATTGTTTGATAGACTATCAGCCAGGGAAAGCTAATGTTTTGGCTGATGCCTTAAGTCGCAAGACTATGGCAAGTCTACGAGTTACTCCTTTGTCTTTGGTACATGAGTTAAGATCATTGCATGCCAGCTTAGAGATTAATGATGATGGGCAGACAGCAGTTGCATCGCATGTAGAGCCAGTGTTGATTGATCAGATTAGAATGGCTACTCAGAATGATCAGAAGTATCAGAAGTTGATGGAAGAAGTCCGACAGGGCAAGAAACCAGAATTCTCAATCAGAGATGATGGTCTATTGCTACACCAGGGCAGAATGTGTGTTCCTAATGATGTTGATTTGAGGCAGATCATTTTGAAGGAAGCACATGAGTTTCCTTTTGCCATGCACCCTGGTGGCACAAAAATGTATAGGGGGCTAAAGGAGCATTACTGGTGGATAGGTATGAAAAGAGATGTGGTAGAGTTTGTATCCAAATGCCTAACTTGTCAGCAAGTGAAGGCAGAGCATCAAGTACCCACTGGGTTATTACATCCACTACCAGTACCAGAATGGAAATGGGAAAGAATAATAATGGATTTTGCGATGGGACTTCCGAGGACACAGAAGAGTCATGATGTAGTATGGGTCATTGTCGACAGACTAACTAAGTCTGCTCATTTTCTGCCAGTCCGAATGGACTACAGTTTAGAAAGATTGGCCAAGTTATACATCGATGAGATTGTGAGACTGCATGGAGTGCCAGTATCCATCGTGTCAGATAGAGATCCTAGGTTCACTTCTAGATTCTGGGGTAGTCTTCAGAGAGCCCTAGGAACTAGATTGAACTTCAGTACGGCATTCCACCCATAGACAGATGGCCAGTCTGAGAGGGTAATTCAGATCTTGGAGGATATGCTACGGGCTTGTGTGATTAAGTTTGAGGGCAGTTGGGATACACACTTGCCTTTGATTGAGTTTGCTTACAACAGCAGCTACCAATTACAAGCATGAAAACAAAGAAAAATAAAAAAAAAAGCTTGATAAAACAACGGTTCAGACGCTCACCTGTAGGGAGTTGAATTTATTGAACTAACTATGGAGTCACAAATATAGTAGAGCTGCGTGCTAATAGTCTGGGGACTAATGCTTGCCTTGAGATAAAGAACACCAAGTTAAAATGTGGTCAAGCCAAAATGACAGTAACCGAGTTTGAATGAGATTGAGCTTGGAAAATAAAAGTGGATATAAAAATGATGAAGACAAAATTGAAACTGAGAGATGGGATCGCAGAGTAATTAACAAACTGAAAATAAAGAGTTTCAGTGTCCAACACTCCTTCAACGGGAATACTTTAAAAAACTAGTTTCTAAAGTTTCCCTATTTTGAAAGCTCAAAAATAGCAGAGCAGCAAGACTGAATCAAGTTTCAGAGCCTTTCCACTATAATCACCACCCTTTTTTCGCCCCCTTTCAACAGTATTGCATGCAGGTATTTATAGGGAACGGGTGCTCCCAATGAAGGGTCAGGATCTCCTCTGAGGGAGATGGAAGGTTTGGATTTTAAAGGACATAATCTGATGCCTGAGAATTGAAGAGAATCAAAATGGACGGCTGAGATCCTATTCAGAATATTTGTCCCTTCTCTTTTCAATCCAACAGCTCAAAATCCTTTTGTCAAGGGAGATCTGAGGGCCGGGAATAAAAGATGTAGGTCTTATCGTCTTCTCTTTGATCCAAGGGCTCCGGGCTTATCCTTACAAGTAAGATCAACGGTGGAGATCGAGATGTACAGGACTGTCATGACATGTCCTGGCACCTGTCAGCAATGTGGGCGATTCTGCAAATGAGGCGTGCGGTGAAGATTTGTTCTTGTCTGCAACGCTTTAACTACCTCGGCTCTAATTATGACGATAGTTATTGGAAGTTGTCTCATTCTATCTTCACTTTCTGATCTCCCATCCCTTCTGACCTTTCCACCATGACCTTTTTCGATCTCTCATGCTGGGCCCCTCTCCTAATCTCTCCCATTCTTGAACCTTCCCTTATATCCGAGCTGATTCAATCAAAGCATTTATTCCTTCTGTTACCGAGGCATCCACTTCGATTTCCGCTAGTAATAAATGCTCAGACCCTCTATATATATATGCCTTCAACGGGGACTTTCTCCCACATTTCATTCCTTCCTATTTCCCTTTCTCTCTTCTTTTGTTCTAGTTTCCCGGTAACATTATGGCCATGGTGACTGCTTTTGATCTTTTTTCGACTATTCTCTTTGCTCCCCTACTGAAAATTTATGACCCCGGTGATCAAAAAATCATGATAACCACATCTGATGACAGTGAAAGAACTAGACTAATTTACCACTCAAGATCGAAAACATCGATCACACTAATCTCGAGTCGATCTACCAATATAATCGGTGGACTGACTTCGGGCGAGAAGACTGCTAATTTCCCTCTTAACATCGGTGACTGCCTCTTGAAGTTCATTTGGCTCCTCACTACATCAGGCGTCCCAACTGCGGCTCGGTTCTGGTCGATGACATCGACGAGGACTTCTCTTATTATCATGAGAGTCATAGTCACTCCATCTGAGCTGTACATCTGTCCGATGTCGATGGCTGGTTTTTTGATCAAACACATCTTTTGATTCAGCCACGAGACTAGGCTTTGACATAAGTCATTACAAGGTAGGACGTACTGCCGATTTTTAGAGATCACCCAAATGATGTAATCTGACCTTTAATGTAATCCGATCTCTCGAGATCGCCCAAATGATGTAATCTGACTTTTAATGTAATCCGATCTCTTGAGATCGCCCAAATGATGTAATCTGACATTTAATGTAATCCGATCTCTTGAGATCGCTCAAATGATGTTATCTGACCTTTTGGAAATGAAATTTTGTTTTGACAATTATCATTTTATTATTATTGCATTGGTTATTTTCTGATCTCTAATGTATTTATCCGATCTGATTCCTAACTGAATAGCCCTTAGCCGATCTGTAATTCTAAACATCTGCCTTAATCTACCGATCTTTAACCAGCTGATCTCCCCTTATTTATTTATGGAGTTTCTGGAATGTTCTTGCGATGTGTCAGAAAAGCTGACGAATTCCACTAACCGATACATCGCTTGGGACACTGTGAGCATTGAATGCTTAGACGGGTATAAATAGGGGAAGGGTCAGCCAGTTGCTCCCTTCTGTCATTTTCAGCACCTCGCGAGCGATTCCAAAATTCTCTCGTTTCTTCAAGTTCTTCCGACACCGATCACACTCCGGTAAGGGTTTTGATCTTTCTCTTAGTTAAATTTCTCTCTTTTCTTTGAAAATGAGCGGCGCCGAGGGTCAGAGAGCGACGAGCCCCCCTTCCATACATGTCTCATGGTCGTCAGATGAAGTTGAAGTGGTCGGACCAAGGGAGCAAACTAAACCTCCTACGACCTCTGTTTCAGCCCGTGGTCAAGCGGCACCCTTAAAACGAACGCATTCCTCAGGGAGAGAAAATCTTCTCGTGGATGAGCTGTCGTCAATCCTTCAAGAAACTGATCTGCAGTCGATTAGCCAAGAATACAACCTTCAGACCGACTCATATGAGCTTATCAGATGCCATGGTGATCTCCGAGCCGATCACTTCTTTGAAGAAAATGATGCGATCGTGATATACGAAGAGCAATTAAAAGCCGGGCTGCGATTTCCTCCTGATGACTTCTTCAAGGACGTTCTGAAATTTCACCAAGTATGTATAGCCCAAGTACATCCGAACTCATGGCGGATCCTAGTAGCCTTCAGAGGCCTCTGTCGAGCTAAGGGGCTCAATCCTATAGCGAAGGTGTTCGCTGAGCTACATAGGCTCACTCGTCAAAAGGACGATAAGTACTGGTTCTTTCAGGCAAAACCACATTGTGGGCTCTTTACTGATCTGCCCTCCTCACTGAAGAATTGGAAGAATCGCTTCTTTATCCTAAGGAGTAAGATTCTGAACGGTTTTGAGGGTTTTCCACGCAGCTGGCTGCATCTGGGCCCATCACTTCTGAAGCATATCGCCTTAAGTAGGGAAGAGGGCACAATGATAATGGAGCTAAAGGATCAGGTGGCCACTCAGAAGTTCTCCTGTTTAGATGCAGTGATGGGCGAACTGCATCATTGGATGATGCGACTGGTTACCCGCGAAGAACGCGAGCTTCATCTCTCTGACCTCGGCCTTGGTACTTTCTATATCTCTGATCTATGGGCCTTAGCGAACTCACTGACTTTTCTTTATGCAGGTATGGCTGGCAGCGAGGCTTCCAAAGAGAGCCAAAAACATAAGAGAGAGGTCTCCAAGAAGGTATGGGAGATGAAGGGTGCCGAAGCCTCACAGATGCCAAGGCACGATCCAGGAGAGATGCAGGGAGGCTCGTCCCGACCCTCGAGACCATCGATCCCTGAAAAAGAAGTGGTTCGGTCTCCTCCTCGACAAGAAGAGCCGCCACCACCTCCACCAGTTGCTTCGAGTGCGGAAGGGGGTCCTTCCCAACCTACTTCGAGGACCCTTTCCCGCGGTGCTCAGGTCCTGATTCACTCCCTGGAGAAGAACCGATCTGAATGGGAGAATCCGGGTTTGGCAAAGTTTCTGGGAGCTTCCATATGCCTCCAAGAGGATCGGCACAGGCTGACCCAAGGCAACATCAATGATCTCCTGGCCCAGACGATGAGCTTGAACGTGGAGAGCTTAGTGAATCAGCATATCATAAAGGAAAAGGCTCATCATTTGAGGCAGGAGATCCAGAAGGTGGGTCAGGATGCAGCTTCCGCTCGAGCCCAACTTTCATCCACCTGGGAATATATAGCTAAAATTGAGGGGCGGATGAAATTTTATGAGGATAAATTGGCCGAGCAGGCTCATGATCTTGAAGAAGCTCGGGCTCTCTGAGCTGCTAATGTTGCTCGTCTCACTGAAGAACTTAGAGCCAAAGAAGAAGAGGTAGTGACGAGGGAGGCCGGTGCTTACGTGAATGCCTACGGGGACCTTTTGGCCGAGCTCAAGAAGCGTTATCCTGAGGAGGACTTTTCCCGGATGGTGGACCTGGCTCCCCAAGATGAAGAGGAGAGCGAGGAGGAGGCTGAGGGAGATAGAGAGGGTGAGCGAAATGTTGAACAGGCTGGGGGTGATCCTCTAGTCGAATGACTTATACTTTTTTATTTTGAACTGAAATGAAATTCTCTTTTATTAATGACTTGATGAGATAGGAAAGTATCTAAGTTGTACAAGCGCATGATAGTTTGAACATATTAGAACACCAAACTTGGAAGCAGTTATTAATCTATGTATGAGAGGTCAGAAAAAACATTATAAGCATGAGATTGGCCGAGAACAAACACCAAATGGAACTTAAGATTATTAAAATTGGAAACCTGATTTGAACACTTAAGATCGAAAGCACCATCAAACCGGATTGAAACCTTAAATTTATTAAACGGTTATCTACAAAATTTATAAAAAGGGAGATCGAAAATGAGACTGGATGACACAAAGACCTGATGTTGGTTTGATTTCGTTTGATGAGAGATCGGAAATGTGATTGACTGGCCAGGAGACTTGATAATTGATTTGAGAGATCGGTAATGAATTGGATGACATGGAGACTTAGCATTGGTTTGGTTTCTTTGAAGAGAGATCGGTACTAAAGTGAGCGACATGGAGACTTGGTGTTGGGGATCGGTTTGAAAGTCTACTGATTTCGGGGATCGGCCAAAATATGGTGTCGACAGCTGCCCCTCCTTACATAATTTCTATTGAAGGGAAAAATTTTCCCGTGTAGGAATTTTGTAAAGATTCAGACCCATATTTTGAGCGATTGGGTATTAAAACTGAAAATTAAAGTTAGGAAACCAACTTAGGTCAACGACCTAGAGGTCGGTAACAGGAATTAAATGCTGAAAAATTAAAATCAAGTTGGATCAAGGAACTAGAGGTTGATGGCAGAAACTTAAATGCTGAAAAATTAAAATCAACTTTGATCAAGGAACCAGAGGTTGATAACAGAAATTTAAATGCTGGAAATTAAAATCAACTTAGATCAAGGAACCAGAGGTTGATAACATAAATTTAAATGCTGAAAAATTAAAATCAACTTAGATCAAGGAACCAGAGGTTGACAACAGAAATTTAAATACTGAAAAATTAAAATCAACTTAGATCAAGGAACCAGAGGTTGATAACAGGAATTTAAATGCTGAAAAATTAAAATCAACTTAGATCAAGGAACCAGTGATTGATGGCAGGAATTTAAATGCTGAAAATTAAAATCAACTTAGATCAAGGAACCAGAGGTTGATGGCAGAAATTTAAATGCTGAAAAATTAAAATCAACTTAGATCAAGGAACTAGAGGTTGATAGTAGAAATTTAAATGCTAAAAAATTAAAATCAATTTAGATCCAGAAACCAGAGGTTGATAACATAAATTTAAATGCTGAAAATTAAAATCAACTTGGATCAAGGAACCAGAGGTTGATGGCAGAAATTTAAATGCTGAAAAATTAAAATCAACTTAGATCAAGGAATCAGAGGTTGATAATAGAAATTTAAATGCTGAAAAATTAAAATCAACTTAGATCAAGGAACCAGAGGTTGATAACAGAAATTTAAATACTGAAAAATTAAAATCAACTTAGATCAAGGAACCAGAGATTGATAACAGAAATTTAAATGTTGAAAAATTTAAATCAACTTAGATCAAGGAACCAGAGGTTGATGGCAAAAATTTAAATGGTGAAAATTAAAATCAACTTGGATCAAGGAACTAGAGGTTGATGGCAGAAATTTAAATGCTGAAAAATTAAAATCAACTTAGATCAAGGAACCAGAGGTTGATAATAGAAATTTAAATGCTGAAAAATTAAAATCAACTTAGACCAAGGAACCAGAGGTTGATAACAGGAATTTAAATGCTGGAAAATTAAAATCAACTTGGATCAAGGAACCAGAGGTTGATGGCAGAAATTTAAATGCAGAAATACTAAAATCAACTTAGATCAAGGAGCTAGAGGTTGATAACAGAAATTTAAATGCTGAAAAATTAAAATCAACTTAGATCAAGGAACCAGAGGTTGATAACAGAAATTTAAATGCTGAAAAATTAAAATCAACTTAGATCAAGGAACTAGAGGTTGATGACAAGAAATTTAAAAGCGAAAAATTAAAATGCTTACAAAGTAAGCCTAACCTGACACGAGAAGTTCTTTCGCGATGAATTGTACTTAACAAGATCCTGAAGATGAATGATTAATGGAAGACGAGTTGCAAGACTTAACCCATTATTTTCCATTTCTTACTCACTTCCTAGGACTCTCTTTCTGTTCTTGACTTCCTTATTTTGCGAAAAGCACCCTTGCAGATTTTCACTTTCCATTTTGCCCATCTGACTGGAAACGCCCTTCTAGGTTTTTACCTCTAGTTTTTTTTTTCCCTAAAAATCTCATAGCAAAGTACATAAGGTTATAAATATCCAAATCCTAATCTTATGACAAAGTTTCAATAGATTAATAGCTCACAAAATAAAGATGTAGAAAAAGACAGCATTAGAGTGTGAGTACACGAGAAAGATAAATTAAATGTACAAAGAAGATAGATCGAAGTGAAAGGATGACTTTATTTTGACTCGAGAGATAAAGGTACAGTTTCAAAGAAAAAGGGTTCAACGATAGATCTCACAGATTCCTTGTAGTTGACTTTGAAGTCTCTTAACTGCCATTATTTCAAGTACTCTATTGATGAAGATTCTTGCCGTGATGGTTTATTTCCGTTCCTGTATCCCCTTTCTTATTTCTCCATTTTCTAGTTCTAAGGGCGCCCTTTTGGGTTTTCGCCCTCAGATTTTATTTTTCTTTTTCTTTTTCTTTTCTTTTCTTTTTTAGGGTGCCTTTTCGGGTTTTCACCCTTCACTCATTTTACAGAAAGCGCCCTTCCAGGTTTTCGCCTTCTTTCTCACATTTTGTTAGGGGCGTCCTTTCGGATTTTCACCGCCCCCCCCCCACCGCTTTTTTTTTTTTTTTTTTTTTTTTTTTTTTTTTTTTTAGGCATAATACCTTTTGACAGTGTCGGCATTCATGGGTTTTGGGAATTCCTCACCATCCATATGGGTTAAGATCAGGGCCCCACCAGAAAATGCCTTTTTAACCACGTAGGGTCCCTCATAGGTTGGCGACCATTTACCCCAGGCATCGTTTTGATTTGGGAGCACCTTTTTCAGGATGAGATCTCCTGGTTGAAATTCGTGTGGGCGAACGCCTTTATTAAATGCCCTAGCCATTCTTCTCTGGTATAATTGCCCATGATATGCCGCCGCTAGCCTTTTCTCGTCTAGCAAATTCAATTGGTCCAACCTTGACTGGATCCATTCTGACTCATCAATTCTCGATTCCTTCAGAATCCTTAGGGAAGGAATTTCTACTTGAATAGGTAGAACAACTTCCATCCCGTAAACCAGTGAGTATGGGGTTGCCCCAGTTGACGTTCTTACAGAGGTCCGGTATGCGTGAAGGGCGTAGGGAAGCATATCATGCCAATCTCTATAGGTGACTGTCATTTTCCGTATGATTCTCTTCAGATTTTTGTTTGCGGCTTCCATCGCTCCGTTCATCTGGGGACGATATGGTGAGGAATTGAGATGTTGAATCTTGTACTGATCACATAATTTCTGGATCTTTGGACCATTCAAATTCTTGGCATTGTCAGTGATGATTTGGCTGGGGAGGCCGTGTCGGCAGATGATATTATTTCTGAGGAATTTGAGGAATGTGTTCTGCGTGATGTGGGCGTATGATGTCGCTTCGATCCATTTAGAAAAGTAGTCAATAGCTACCAGGATAAATCTATGCCCATTGGATGCCTTGGGGTTGATGGGACCAATCACATCGATTCCCCACATTGCGAAAGCCCATGGTGAGACGAGGTTGAACAATTGGTGAGGCGGAACATTTATTGGATCTGCGTAGATCTGACATTTATGACACTTTCGAAAGTATTCGATGCAATCCTTCTCCATAGTAGTCCAGAAGTATCCCCGTCTCATGATTTGCTTAGCCATCATATGCCCATTAGCATGGGTTGCACAATTCCCCTCATGAGTCTCGAAAAGGATCCTCTTTGCTTCTTTTGCATCTACACATCTCAACAATTCGCCGTTGGAGCTCCTTTTGTATGGAATTTCACCACTGGGGAAGTATCCCAAAGCTAATCTCCTGATCATTCTTCTTTCGTTTTTACTTGCCCCTGGAGGGAATCCTCTGGTTTTGATGTAGGCCTGGATGTCATGATACCAAGGTTTACCATCTGGTTCTTCCTCGATCATGAAGCAGTATGCCAGCTCACTCCTTGCTTTGATCTGCAATACCTGAGTTGTCTACCCTTCTTCTATTTGAGCCATGACAGCCAGGGTGGCTAAGGCATCCGCGAATTGATTTTTGTCCTGACTGAGGTGAGTGAAAGAAATTTCTTCAAATTTCTTGATCAATTCCAGTAGATACTTTTGATATGGGATTAATTTCGGATCCTTGGTTTGCCATTCTCCCTTAACTTGGTAAATGATCAAGGCTGAATCTCAATATACCTCCACTTTCCTGACTTTCATTTCAATGGCAGCCTGTAAACCCATCACACAGGCTTCATATTCCGCAACATTGTTGGTATATTCAAACCTTAATTTGATAGCTATCGGGAAGTGTCTTCCGTCAGGGGATATTAGCACAGCTCCAATTCCATTACCAGACAAATTGATAGCTCCGTCAAAATACATTTCCCATACATCAGCTGGCTCTTTTTCCTCGCCATCGACTTCATTAACATGCTCATTAGGGAACTCAAAATCCAAGGCTTCATAATCCTGGATAGGATTTTCTGCTAGGAGATTAGCTATTATGCTACCTTTCACTGCTTTCCGGGTCATATAAACAATGTCATATTGAGAGAGTATGACCTGCCATTTGGCTATCCTTCCCAGCACAAATGGGCTTTCGAATACATACTTAATAGGATCCATCCTAGAGATGAGCCATGTCTTATGATTCAACATGTAGTGTTTAAGCCGATTCGCCATCCACGCTAATGCGCAACAAGTTTTCTCTAGGAAAGAGTACCTTGACTCGCAATCATTGAACTTCTTGCTCAGGTAATAAATGGCCCTCTCCTTTCGACCAGTATCATCATGCTGCCCCAAAACACATCCCATTGAGCTTTGTTGGACTGCCATGTACAGAATCAGCGGCCTTCCTGCCACTGGAGGAACCAATATCGGCGGGTTTGACAAGTACTACTTAATTTTTTTGAAAGCCTCTTGGCAAACTGAATTCCATTGAGTGGTGTTCTTCTTTCGGAGTAGTCTAAAGATAGGCTCAGCTTTAGCAGTGAGGTTGGAAATAAATCTTGAAATGTAGTTCAGCTTTCCCAGGAAACTGCGCACTTTCCTCTCTGTTTTTGGGGATGGCATTTCTTGAATGGCTCGAAATTTGTCTGGATCTACTTCTATTTCCTTCTCACTCACTATGAATCCCAACAACTTCCTAGATCTAGCTCCGAACACGCATTTGGCAGGGTTCAATTTTAGCTGATACTTCTTGAGTCTCTCGAATACTTTCCTTAGCACCTGCACATGGCTTTCTCCTTCCCTGGATTGGATGATCATATCATCCACGTACACCTCCACTTCTTTGTGCATCATATCGTGGAATAACATGACCATAGTGCGTTGGTAGGTAGCGCCAGCATTCTTTAAGCCAAAAGGCATGACCCGGTAATAAAATACCCCCCACTAAGTGATAAAAACAGTTTTCTCCTTATCTTGTTCATCCATGGAGATTTGATTGTACCCGGATGCCCCATCGATACATGAACATCTGCCCAATCTTGCAGCATTGTCTACTAACACGTCTATGTGTGGGAGAGGGAAATCATCTTTCAAGCTTGCTTTATTAAGATCTCTGTAATCAACGCACACCCTGACTCTCCCGTCCTTCTTCATTACCGAGACAACGTTAGCTATCCATTGGGGATATTTTACTACTTCCAGAAACCCAGCATCATATTGCTTTTTGACTTCATCCCTAACTTTGAGTAGCGTGTCAGGGTTCATTCTTCTTAGCTTTTGCTTTACTGGGATCGTCCCGGGAATTAAGGGAATTTTGTATGTCACAATCTGAGGGTCTAAACCTGTCATATCATCATAGCTCCATGAAAATACATCTAAGAATTCTTTGAGCAAACTGACCATATCTTCTAATTCTCCACTCCCCACAACCTTAAGTTCCCTTCTTATTTCTTTCGTGCCTAGATTTATGGTGTACGTTTCGTCCCCACAAGGCACTAGGGAAGGTTCATCTCTTTCATCCCTTTCTTCTGTGAGTTCCTCCTCAGAATAACTTGAAGTAATGGCAGTTATGGGGATTTCAAAATTAACCAAAGGAATTTCTGAGTCTATTGAATTATTAGGTGTTAATTGATGAATGGTCCTGAAAAAATGAAAGTGGAATATATTATGAAAATGGCAAAAAATAAGGAAAAGAGAATTGAATGTAAAATGCGCTATTAATCCATTAATATTTGCATCATAAGAAAAGGGTCCATTTATAATATTACACTTGTCACCATGGACGAAATGATCAAGTGTAGATAACCAAAAGTACTTTACTCGAAATTGAGTACAGGAATGTCCTCTGCTATCTAGTTGTCCAGTTCTTGCCCTTCAGCTATTGGCGAGATCAGGGCTTCATATAAGAAATCGAGATGGATGACATCAATGGATGGTTCATCGGGTGATTCTTCAGCTTCCACTGGATTTTCAATAACCAACTTGGTGAAGACCTCTGTGATTTTCGGGACTACCTTCGTTTTCCTGATTTTCTGATCAAATCTCTAATCCCGAAGCATATTTCTCATCCAGAATCGTCCATCCATGAGGGCGTCTTCCTCATAAACGAAGCCGCAATGGCCAACCTTTTGGATGGCTGGTATAGGTTCGACAATCCCCTATAATGTGGCACCTAACCCCTTGCCCTTTTCATAACCACTCTTCAGCATTACCTTCGCCACCATAACCGTGGCCCCTTTATTTCTCGAAGTGGTTTCATGCAATTCAAGGGCCTAGAAAGAGCTTTCCAAAGATTCTTCAGCTGCTTCCACATAAGGAAGTGATTGCGGCTTGGTGACTAGCATGGCTTCCTCCCCCTTCACAGTGATGATCCTGCCGTCCATGATGTATTTAATTTTCTGGTGCAGGGTTGAAGGTACGACATTTGGTGAATGGATCCAAGGCCTAGTATATGCAGGTTCAATGTTCATCACTTGGAATATGATGTAGAAAGTGCAAGCGCCGATTTGGAGTGGCAAGTCAATGTCTCCCAGTACCTCCCTCCTTGTGCCATCAAAAGCTCTTACCACCATGGCACTTTGACGCATGTTTGACCGGTCGATCGGCAGCTTCACCAAGGTGGCATTGGGCAAAACATTAAACGCAGACTCGTTGTCAATTAAGACCTTAGCAATTATGCAGCCTTTGCATTTTACCGTCACATGTAAAGCTTTGGTGTGTTTCAGGCCAGTCGGGTCTATTTCTTCTTCGGAGAAGGCGACAAAACTGGATGCCTGGATTTGTCCCACTATCTTCTCAAATTGCCCTGGCGTGATATTGGGGTTTACGAAGGCCTGATTCAGAATTTTCTGTAGGGCTTGACGGTGCACTTCTGAGCTTAAAATCAATGACAATAACAAAATTCGGGCAGGCGTCTTCCTTAGTTGCTCAACAACTTCGTACTCACTTTGCTTCATTATTTGGAGCAATAGTTCCTCCTCTTCTTTTGGTCCGACAGGTTCTCCTCTCTCCACTTTCTCAACCTCCTCTTCTGTGTTCTCTTGTGGCTCTCCCATTTTTACTTTCCCTCTCTTTTTTTCCTTCCCGTCATCCCCGTAACATCTCCCGCTATAGGTTATAAATTCTACCTCTTGCTCAGGTGGGGAAGAGTTACTAGTAGTGATAGGCTCGGGGTTTGATTAGGGAGTAGCATCACCGAAGGGTCTGGTGTAAGTCATCTTGAAGTGCTCATGAGGAGCGAAGCACGGTTTAGGAGGTGTTGAGGGTGGGGCAAGGCTAGGAGCCGGTGTACTGCTTGATGCTCCTTGGGTAAAGACTTGGAAATTATAGCTCCAAGGCACAGTATGCGTGTTTGTGATAGGGAGCTGATGCGTGGTTCGGATAACTGTCACTGGAGGTGGTGTTATTGGTGCATTGGGGGCAGAGAAGGTCATTCTGGGATTAGAGGTGGAGGCATTCTGGCCGAACCTGGCTGTATTTACTTCGCCGTCCATTTTCAACCTTGCTTGGCATCTTAAGATTTAGAGGGACAGCAAGTTTTGGACCTCTTGTTTAAACTCCCCACAATTTTACAGCTCATGCTTAGCCACTCCTCTATGATAAGGGCATCCTACGTCAACTTCAGATCCCAGTGTTTGAGGGTAGAGGTAACCTTCCCTTACTTCCATTGTAAAAATCTCCTCAAAGTGAGGAATCAGTTGATCCACCTCCAAGGTTGACCCTTCTTCTTCCGAATCTATCATATTTACGCCATTGCCCATACCATGATTGGGCAATAGGTTTGAGGTGACATTGGGAAGGGAACCATTCCCTTCAATTTTTAACCATCCATTTCTGATTAGGGCGTGCACTCTTCCCCTGAGTGCCCCACAGTTATCGGTTGAGTGCCCATGTGCCCCTCCATGATACTCGCACCGGGCACTGGCATCATACCACCTGGGGTATAGCGACTGAATTGGGTCAAGTGGGATTGGCACTATTTGTAACACCCTCCCTGTACCAACTCCGTACATTCTACTGTTCCAGTGACCGGTGTCGGTCCGGACAGCTAGAACGTCCGGAAAAATATTTAAACTAAAGTTGAGAATCATAATTAATTCAAATATTAATAAGAAAAATTTAGTAAAAATTTTTGAAATAAAATACAACCAAGTTAAACGAGCCGGTGCCCTAGCGATGGGTAACCAGAGGGAATGTAACACCCCAAAGTTCGGTAGTGCGTTCTGCTGCTCCGGTGACCAGTGTTGTCCGGACAGCTAGGATGCCTAGAACCGTACTTCGATATGAGTGAGGAGACATAAAATAATGAAATACAAGAAAAGAAAACACAAGAAAAACAAAGGAAAAATCATAGCAAAGAAATGTGATCAAGTTAAACGAGCCGGGAAACCTAGCGATGGGTGACCGCACCGGGAAGTCACGGCGTGGACCGTTGACTAGCTACTCGATCATGGGAACCACGGAAAACATTTTTAGGACTTAAATAGACCCTTATTGAAGAATAAATATCATTAGAAAGATCAAAGAAAAATTAAATAATTAGTACAAAGAAAAGTGAGAAATCGAAAAATAGACAAAATACGGTGTTACCGAAAAATCGGGAAAGCCACCCGAACAGGGGCATTATGGTCATTTGACATCCCGAATTGTCTTTTGACCTAAATGTCCATTAAAAATAAATAGTATTACACTTAGAAAATGAAATGAAAAATTAATTTGGTGGTACCTAAAATAAATAGTGGAAATAATGGGTTAAATGTGGATTAATTGAAAAATTAACTTATAATATGTTTTAATTTTAGTTAGTGGACCACTATAGGATTTATTAAACATGAAATATGGCTGAAGTGGTCCACTAACCACCTGAAATCCCATCTTCCTCAAAACCTCCCAACATTGCCGAATTGATGAACCCTTGAAAACCTCCATTAACGTTTTCTTTGAGCTTGATCCATCCTCCATTTTCAACTCCAAGCTCTTAGGTCCTTTCATGAAAAATGGTCTACACACCACAAGGAAGATATTGATACCAATTTTGGGAAGTTTGGTGAAGGTTTAGCAAGTTACAAATAAAGGTAAGTTTGTATTTCTGAGAAATCCTTTGTTAAAGTTTATGTTCATGTTATGGGTGTTAGTTTGGTGAAGGAAAATTTTGAGTTTGAAGGGTTATTGTTGTTGTCATTTTGGACAGCCATGGTCACGTTTTTGATGAGGAAATTGTGCATATAATTGTTGAGAAATAATGTTGTTCATGGTGATTTAGTAACCTAGTGATTTAATGCATGTATATATGGTGAATTATGCACTTTGATGGGAATTAGCATATGGTACGGCAATGTGATGTTGATGAGTGATTTGTGGCAGCTTGTGGACACTTGAGAAATGGTGTATATTGAAGGAAGTGTGGACAGCATATTGACCTAGAAGGATGGATGTTATGTATGTAAATTAATGTTGTAAAGTGTATGTAAAGTTTGTAATGTTTAGGTGTATTTGTAATGGTACTTAGAATTATAATTGTGAATGATATTTGGTGTGTTAAGGGTGATTGGAATCTGCCCAAAATAATACAAATGTAATGTAGAAAATGTTGTTGGTAATGTGCCAAAACAGTTTGGTAGGGTATGGAAGTGAACCTTGCAAAGGTAAGTGTGTGTTTGAAGTTTGGGTGTGTAATGCATAGTGAGGGCAGTGTATATTTTGGCCTATAACCTTGAATGTGTAACCTCAATTGGTATGAGACCAATTTGGGGTGAAACTAGGCACAAAATGTGCCAACTTTCATTGAGAAACCATGCCAAAATTCTGCTTGCAAGGTGACCTAAAAATTTGACCAATTCGGATTAGATGCAATTAGGACCTGAAAAATGACCAATTGGGCAGCAGTGAGTGTTTAGGCCATAACTCACTCAAACCAGGTCCAATTGACCTGAAATTTTGACCAAGAATAGTTAAGACCCATACCTACAAGTCTTATGAAGACACCAAAGCCCAGAAATGACCATAAGCAAGTCAAACAACTTGCACAAGTTCGGGTCCAAAAACTGGCCGAACCAGAATTGACCACTTTGACCTAAAATTGACCTAAAATGGTACCATTTGACCAGCAATAGTGTAATGACCATAACTTGGTCTACTTAACTCGGATTGACCTGAAATTTTGCACCGCGTGCAATAAGACCTAAATCTACAAGTTTGTAGTTTCGACCGAGACCCGAAAACCGAGGGAACTAGATCGTCCGGTTAGGTCAAACCAGTGTCCCGGAATCCAGAAATTTGCATTAAAATGCACTAAGCAAGAAAATGACTTTGGTAAAACATACCAAACCTAAAGCCTTATCGAGTGTGACATATTAACGACACTAAAACCTAATTTACCTAAAACGCATCGAGGGTCGGTATATTAGGTGATTAAGCGAATAATTGAGTTCAGTGCATTATTTACCAAACCCCATCGATAGAGATAGTTTAATTTGGTACTGAAACACTTCAAATTGTGTTTCTCAGTTAACAAGGACTCAGCAAAAGGGAAAGAAATACTGAGTCAAGACCAGAAGACAAATATCAGAGGTTTGTGCACAACAACTGTTTCTTTTGAATTATTTTCAATGGAAATAAATATTGATTATTTGCATACCATTATTTTAAATTGTGGAAATGTGTTTGAGGAATATTTATTGATTGAAAAATATTGTGAATAGTTTGAAACTGTGAAAAATGGTTTGAATGACATTGATGGATACTTATTGATTAAAAAGCATTAGAAATGGTTTGAAACCACAGCTATCATGTATATTGATTGTATTCCTCTCTAGCTTGTCTAGTGGGATGAATTGAATTCCCTCTCTGGCTGAAGTGTTGAGGTGTGTGCCTGTTGAGGACGAATAGAATGAGTACTCATATTTTTGCTAGCTAGCCATGTTATTCCTCATTAGTCATCGACTTTTGGGATGAATTGAATACCTCATTAGCCATCGGCTTTTGGGATGAATTGAATTATGGATCATGATTAAGCTGTGTGTGATTTCTTGATGTGTATTGTGAGATTGTGAAATGGATTTTAAACTCTCATTGACATATCTTGTCTTTTGAATTCAAACTGATCGACTTATGGAAAATTATTGTGATATTGAGAAATGGAGTTTAAATTCTTATTGACCTTTATTGTCTTAAATTTGACTATGGTTTTAAGTATCCACTATTTACATGATTTATGAATTGTGATTTAAATTGTATTTGGTTAATGTTGTGCACCATGAGACATTGTCTCTGATAGCTTTATTCTTGCCGCAGTAGAGAGATAAACAGTGGCCAGACTAGGTGCATATACATCCAAATGAGGGATTACAGTATATTGAGTATACCGCTTTTGCTTTTGTAATCAGAATGTATGACCTTTGTATGTACATATTGTATTTGGTTTTGAGCAGTTGTAAATTAAATTAAATTGTACTTGAAGTTGTAAATTAATTATGAGTGTTTTGGATTGTAAAAGTTGTATTATATTTCCTTATCTCGACTTTGAAAAATTTCTATGGAATTGAGTTGATGAATTGTTGTGTTGAGAAATGTATTGAAGTTGAGATTTGGAAAATTATAGAAGTGCTTTTACTGTTTTCGAAGAACTGTTTTATCTAAAATACAGATGGCACCTTGCCAAAATTTTTACGAAATTCCAAATAAATCAAATGAGTTAGTTGTTTCACCTCAGTTCACCAAAGTTTTTAACACTGTAAATAGTGCTCACCATCGTAAAAGAAGTAAGAAAAGTTTTTAAAATCCCTTGTAGTGTATTTAATGGGTTATCGTGAGACGAGTTGGTAATTCATTAGGTATACTACGGATCATGTTATGCCTTCAGAGGGGTAAGGTGTGACATGTTTTAGTGGTATCGAGCAAAGTTTTTAAATTCGTTTTCACCTATTATTTGAATGTTCTTTTTGCATAGTACAACCGCTCAATATCATTGTTTGATACATACAAGACATTACAAGATAAATATGCACTAACGAGTGAATATTCTTGTGTTATTGTTCAGAAAGCTAAGATCCTCGCATTGAATATGGAAGAGGGTGATCGTTCGATGATCAGTCTATTGAGGTCGAGGTGCAAGGGGATGCCCTGTACAAAATGTCGTGGTTCAAGATGCACCGCTGCTGATCGCAGATTTCTGCTCGCCGCTCGCCAAGATGGTCGCAATATTCCAACAAATGGTGGTAATGCACCTACTCAAGTCCCAATTCCGACACGTGGTACAACCACGCCTCCTACGAGACAAGATGATAAATTGATGAAGTATGGGGCTCTGAGTTCAAGGGACATAGATCCTCTAGAAGGTGAGCAGTGGTTAGAGAGGATGGATAGGGTGTTCAAGAAACTTCATTGTACAGAGGAGCTCGGACTTGAATACTCGATCCTTACTA
Organism: Hevea brasiliensis; assembly: GCF_030052815.1. Lineage (NCBI taxonomy): Eukaryota > Viridiplantae > Streptophyta > Magnoliopsida > Malpighiales > Euphorbiaceae > Hevea > Hevea brasiliensis. The sequence goes on from NW_026614585.1 coordinate 846,881, forward strand.
CAAGGATGCTTATGACTAGTGGAAAACCATTCCCCACGATGCAGTAGAACTGCGATCTTGACTGGAATGACTTCCTCGGGAATTCAGTAAATACATCCACGATGCCTATGTAGACCTAAACTGCAAGAATTCTTAAGTTTGAAACAGAGGGGCAGATCGGTGGTGAGTATGAAAGAGAATTTTCCCGCCTTTAGCCATTATGCGGTGAGTCTACTCTCTACCACAGGAGAGATGCAAGAGGTTTGAAGCGGCTTGAAGCCCGATGTCAGTACAAGTGCTCGGCTTCAAACACACTAACTTCTCCGAACTTGTTTCTCAAGCCCTAGAGTTGGAAAGAGTTGAGTTTGAGGCGCTCCCGAGAATAAGAGGTCGAGAAGACAGAGAAAGAGGGAAAATCAAGAGATCGAGTTCCAGTGGTCATCTTGGAAAGAGGAAGAACTATGGGGACATGGCGAGGTGGCAAGAAATCGTAGGGGAAGATATTCAGGACAGAGACCTCCCCTATCTGGCCAGCAGAGTACCAGAAGTTCCTATCCTCCCCGCCAATGTGAAACTTGTGGAAAGAATCATGGTGGAATCTGTTACAAGGCTATTGGAGCTGTTATAGCTGTGGAGGCACCGACACTTTGCCAAGGACCGCACGATGAGTCGCAGAGTTGGACCACCTCCTACTACTGCAGAGTGGTCGAGCCAGAGCCTGTCACGAAGCTCACAACCACCTAGCAGAGGTAGAGGGGGGTAGAGGTAACCCACAGCAGCCAGTGGCACAAGAAACAATCGAGCAAGGCGGTGCTCGATCGAGTCTATGCCATGAGACAGAGAGAAGAGGCAGAGACATCTGATGTTGTGGCTGGTACCTTCTCAACTTTTAACCAGAATGTATTTGTGCTATTTGATCCGGGTTCTACCCATTCTTATGTGAGTGCTAGCATCATTGATTGCATTGCTGTTCCATGTACAAAAATGGACTTTGAGGTGCTAGTAACAAGTCCGCTAGGACAGGAGGTCAGGGTTAATAGGATGTATAGAGATTGCCCTTTGGTGATCCAAGGACACACTTTCCTGTCTGATTTCATTGAAATGCCCTTCAGAGATTATGATATCATCTTGGGCATGGATTGGTTAGCTAGGCATCATGCCATGATTGGTATCAGAGATCAAGATCACTTTTGGTCTCCCTCAGTACAGTGATGTGGTGATACATGGGGAGAGGCAGCTATTGCCATCCAACATCATTTCGGCTGCACTAGCCAGAAAAATGATCAGAAAAGGGTGTGAAGCATACTTGGCACATGTGGTAGACACCCAAGTGGGGAGTCCAGCATTGAAGGACATCCCTACAGTACATGACTTTCCAGACGTGTTTCCTGATGAATTGCCAGGATTACCTCCGGAAAGAGAAGTGCAGTTTGAAATTAATGTTCTGCCTGGTGTGGATCCAATCTCCATAACGCCATACAGAATGGCACCAGCAGAGTTGAAGGAGCTGAAGATACAGTTACAAGAATTACTTGAAAAGGGCTTCATCCGCCCTAGTGTGTCACCTTGGGGAGCACCAGTGTTGTTTGTTAAGAAGAAGGATGGTACTCTCCGCTTATGCATTGACTACGAGCGGTTGAATAGGGTGACAATAAAGAACAGATATCCATTGCCTCGCATTGATGATCCATTCGATCGATTGAAGGGTGCAGAAGATTCTCCAAAATTGATTTGCGATCCGGTTATCATCGATTGAAGGTGCAAGAGCGAGTATTCCAAAAGCGCTTTTAGAACTCGATATGGCCACTATGAGTTTCTAGTAATGCCATTCGGTTAACAAATGCTCCACCGCTTTTATGGATCGATGAACACTATCTTGAGACCATATCTTGATCAATTTGTGGTGGTGTTTATTGATGACATTTTGATATACTCGAGGAGTGCAGAGGAGCATGATAGACATGCGGATTGTGCTGCAGACTTTAAGGGAGAAACAACAGACGCCAAATTGTCGAAATGTGAATTTTGGTGAAGGAAATCTCCTTTTGGGACATGTTGTGTCACCAAGGGATCAAGGTAGATTCGATGAAGGTAGAAGCTATCCTTAATTGGAAACGACCAGAACATCACGTAAATTCGCAGATTTTAGGCTTAATGGATATTACCGTCGGTTTGTGAAGGGATTTTCTATGTTATCTTCTCCTTGACCAAGCCGCCGGAAAGATGTAAAATTTCGGTGGGTGATAAATGTCACAGAGTTTTGATGAGTTGAAGAGGTGCTTAATCGAAGCTCAGTTCTCACTTTACCTACTCCGGGTAAAGAATACACGCTTTATAGTGATGCTTCTCACAATGGGTTAGTGTAATCGATGCAAGATCGAATGTCATTGCTTATGCATCACGCCAGCTGAAACCGCATGAGAGGAACTACCCAACACATGATCTGGAGTTAGCAGCTATTGTTTTTGCTCTGAAGATCTGGAGACACTATCTGTATGGAGAGAAATGCTACATCTTCACAGATCACAAGAGCTTGAAGTACTTAGGTACCCAGAAGGAATTGAATTTGAGGCAGAGGAGATGGTTGGAACTCATTAAAGATTATGATTGCTTAATAGACTATCAGCCAGGGAAAGCAAATGTGGTGGCTGACGCCTTAAGTCGCAAGACTATGGCAAGTCTCGAGTTTCTCCTTTGTCCATGGTATATGAATTGAAAGCACTGATGCCGTTTAGAGGTTGATGATGAGGGATGACAAGAGTTGCATGGCATGTACAAACGGTGTTGATTGATCGGTCGTAATGGTCGCCTGCAGTGATGAAAAATATCGGAAGTCACTGAAAGAAGTTCAGCAGGCAAGAAACCTGAATTCTCTGTGAGAGATGATGGTTTATTGCTACATCAGGGCAGAGTGTGCATTCCTAGTGATGTGGAATTGAGACAAACCATTTTGAAGGAAGCACATGAGTCTCCATTTGCTATGCACCCTGGTGGAACTAAAATGTACAGAGGGATTTGAAAGAGCATTCTTGGTGGATGGGCATGAAAAGAGATATAGTGAATTCGTTTCCAAATGCCTAACTTGTCGCAAGTAAAGGCGAACATCAAGTTCCACTGGTTTGTTACATCCTTTGTCGATGCAGTGGAAATGGGAGCGGATAACTATGGATTTTGTTACAGACTTCCAAGGACACAGAGTAGTCATGATGCGGTATGGGTTATAGTTGTGATTGACTAAGTCCGCTCACTTTTGCGATTCGATGGACTATAGCACGGAAAGATTGGCGGATTGTACATATATGAGATTGTAAAATTGCATGGAGTGCAGATCAATTGTGTCTGACAGAGATCCTAGGTTCACTTCTAGATTCAGGGGTAGTCTTGAGAGCCCTAGGAACTAGATTGAACTTCAAAGACATTCCACCCACGCATGGATGGCCACCCGAGAGGGTTATTCAGATATTGGAGGATATGCTACGGGCTTGTGTGATTGAATTTGAAGGTAGTTGGGATACACACTTGCCTTTGATTGAGTTTGCTTATAACAACGACTACCAATCAAGCATAGGGATGCCTCCATATGAAGCTTTGTATGGCGTAAAGTGTAGAACTCCCTTATGTTGGGATGAAGTAGGTGAAAGGAAGATGATTGGACCGTAAATTGTCCAGCAGACAGAGGAAAAGATCGATTGATCAGAGATAGACTCAAGGTGCATCGACCGTCCAAAAGTCCTATGTTGATCTCAAGAGAAGAGATATTGAGCATGCGATGGTGATAAGGTATTCCTCAAAGTTTCTCCTTGGAAGAGGATTATGAGATTTGGCGAAAGGGGAAGCGAGTCCTCGTTTCATCGGACCATATGAAGTTACGGAAAGAGTGGGTCCCTTGGCATACCGGTTGGCATTACCTCCAGAGCTAGCAAGGATACACAGTGTCTTCCATGTGTCCATGTTAAGGAGGTACAGATCGACCCATCTCATGTACTATCGCTAAAGAGATTGAAGTAAATCCGGACCTCTCATATGAGGAAGAACCCATAAAAATTCGGCTTATGAGGTGAAACAGTGAGGAACAAGCAGATACACTGGTTAAAGTCTTTGTGGAACCATCATTCAAAGCCAGAAGCAACTTGGGAACGTGAAGAGGATATGAGGAGACAGACCCACACTGTTCAGAGACTAATGCCAGGTAAATTTTGAGACGAAATTTATTTAAGGGGGGGGGGGGGAGAATTGTAACACCCCAAAGTTCTAGAGTGCGTTCACTGCTCCGGTGACGGTGTTGTCGGACAGCTAGGATGCCTAGAACCGCATGCCGATATGAGTGAGGAGACATAAAATAAAGAAATACAAGAAAAGAAAACACAAGAAAAACAAAGTAAAAATCATACCAAAGAAATGTGATCAATTTAAACGAGTCGGGAAACCTAGCGATGGGTGACCGCACCGGGAAGTCACGGCGTGGACCGTTGACTAGCCCTGGATCATGGGAACCACGGAAAACATTTTTAGGACTAAAATAGACCCTTATTGAAGAATAAATAACAATATAAAAATCAAAGAAAAATTAAATACTTAGTACAAAGAAAAGTGAGAAATCGAAAAAGCAGACAAAATACGATTGTTCAGAAAAATCGGAAAGCCACGAACAGGGGCATTATGGTCATTTGACATCCCGAATTGTCTTTTGACCTAAATGTCCATTAAAAATAAATAGTATTACACTTAGAAAATGAAATGAAAAATTAATTTGGTGGTACCTAAAATAAATAGTGGAAATAATGGGTTAAATGTGGATTAATTGAAAAATTAACTTATAATATGTTTTAATTTTAGTTAGTGGACCACTATAGGATTTATTAAACATGAAATATGGCTGAAGTGGTCCACTAACCACCTGAAATCCCATCTTCCTCAAAACCTCCCAACATTGCCGAATTGATGAACCCTTGAAAACCTCCATTAACGTTTTCTTTGAGCTTGATCCATCCTCCATTTTCAACTCCAAGCTCTTAGGTCCTTTCATGAAAAATGGTCTACACACCACAAGGAAGATATTGATACCAATTTTGGGAAGTTTGGTGAAGGTTTAGCAAGTTACAAATAAAGGTAAGTTTGTATTTTGAGAAATCCTTTGTTAAAGTTTATGTTCATGTTATGGGTGTTAGTTTGGTGAAGGAAAATTTTGAGTTTGAAGGGTTATTGTTGTTGTCATTTTGGACAGCCATGGTCACGTTTTTGATGAGGAAATTGTGCATATAATTGTTGAGAAATAATGTTGTTCATGGTGATTTAGTAACCTAGTGATTTAATGCATGTATATATGGTGAATTATGCACTTTGATGGGAATTAGCATATGGTACGGCAATGTGATGTTGATGAGTGATTTGTGGCAGCTTGTGGACACTTGAGAAATGGTGTATATTGAAGGAAGTGTGGACAGCATATTGACCTAGAAGGATGGATGTTATGTATGTAAATTAATGTTGTAAAGTGTATGTAAAGTTTGTAATGTTTAGGTGTATTTGTAATGGTACTTAGAATTATAATTGTGAATGATATTTGGTGTGTTAAGGGTGATTGGAATCTGCCCAAAATAATACAAATGTAATGTAGAAAATGTTGTTGGTAATGTGCCAAAACAGTTTGGTAGGGTATGGAAGTGAACCTTGCAAAGGTAAGTGTGTGTTTGAAGTTTGGGTGTGTAATGCATAGTGAGGGCAGTGTATATTTTGGCCTATAACCTTGAATGTGTAACCTCAATTGGTATGAGACCAATTTGGGGTGAAACTAGGCACAAAATGTGCCAACTTTCATTGAGAAACCATGCCAAAATTCTGCTTGCAAGGTGACCTAAAAATTTGACCAATTCGGATTAGATGCAATTAGGACCTGAAAAATGACCAATTGGGCAGCAGTGAGTGTTTAGGCCATAACTCACTCAAACCAGGTCCAATTGACCTGAAATTTTGACCAAGAATAGTTAAGACCCATACCTACAAGTCTTATGAAGACACCAAAGCCCAGAAATGACCATAAGCAAGTCAAACAACTTGCACAAGTTCGGGTCCAAAAACTGGCCGAACCAGAATTGACCACTTTGACCTAAAATTGACCTAAAATGGTACCATTTGACCAGCAATAGTGTAATGACCATAACTTGGTCTACTTAACTCGGATTGACCTGAAATTTTGCACCGCGTGCAATAAGACCTAAATCTACAAGTTTGTAGTTTCGACCGACACCGAAAACCGAGGAACTAGATCGTCCTGTTAGGTCAAACCAGTTTCCCTGAATCCATAAATTTGCATTAAAATGCACTAAGCAAGAAAATGACTTTGGTAAAACATACCAAACCTAAAGCCTTATCGAGTGTGACATATTAACGACACTAAAACCTAATTTACCTAAAACGCATCGAGGGTCGGTATATTAGGTGATTAAGCGAATAATTGAGTTCAGTGCATTATTTACCAAACCCCATCGATAGAGATAGTTTAATTTGGCATCAAACACTTCAAATTGTGTTTCTCGATTAACAAGGACTCAAAGAAAAGGGAAAGAAATACTGAGTCAAGACCAGAAGACAAATATCAGAGGTTTGTGCACAACAACTGTTTCTTTTGAATTATTTTCAATGGAAATAAATATTGATTATTTGCATACCATTATTTTAAATTGTGGAAATGTGTTTGAGGAATATTTATTGATTGAAAAATATTGTGAATAGTTTGAAACTGTGAAAAATGGTTTGAATGACATTGATGGATACTTATTGATTAAAAAGCATTAGAAATGGTTTGAAACCACAGCTATCATGTATATTGATTGTATTCCTCTCTAGCTTGTCTAGTGGGATGAATTGAATTCCCTCTCTGGCTGAAGTGTTGAGGTGTGTGCCTGTTGAGGACGAATAGAATGAGTACTCATATTTTTGCTAGCTAGCCATGTTATTCCTCATTAGTCATCGACTTTTGGGATGAATTGAATACCTCATTAGCCATCGGCTTTTGGGATGAATTGAATTATGGATCATGATTAAGCTGTGTGTGATTTACTGATGTGTATTGTGAGATTGTGAAATGGATTTTAAACTCTCATTGACATATACTGTCTTTTGAATTCAAAACTGATCTGACTTATGGAAAATTATTGTGATATTGAGAAATGGAGTTTAAATTCTTATTGACCTTTATTGTCTTAAATTTGACTATGGTTTTAAGTATCCACTATTTACATGATTTATGAATTGTGATTTAAATTGTATTTGGTTAATGTTGTGCACCACTGAGACATTGTCTCAGCGATAGCTTTTTATTGCTGTCGCAGGTAGAGAGATAGACAGGGCAGCAGACTAGGCTGCATATACATCCAAATGAGGGATTACATGGTATATTGAGTATACCGCTTTTGCTTTTTGTATTGCAATGTATGACACTGTATGTACATATTGTATTTGGTTTTGAGCAGTTGTAAATTAAATTAAATTGTACTTGAAGTTGTAAATTAATTATGAGTGTTTTGGATTGTAAAAGTTGTATTATATTTCCTTATCTCAGACTTTGAAAAATTTCTATGGAATTGAGTTGATGAATTGTTGTGTTGAGAAATGTATTGAAGTTGAGATTTGGAAAATTATAGAAGTGCTTTTACAGGTTTTCTGAAGAACTGTTTTATCTAAAATACAGATGGCACCTTGCCAAAATTTTTACAGAAATTCCAAATAAATCAAATGAGTTAGTTGTTTCACCTCAGTTCACCAAAGTTTTTAACACCTGTAAATAGTGCTCACCACTGTAAAAGAAGTAAGAAAAGTTTTTAAAATCCCTTGTAGTGTATTTAATGGGTTATCAGTAGACGGAGTTGGTAATTCATTAGGTATACTACGGGATCATGTTATGCCTTACAGAGGGGTAAGGTGTGACAGGGAAGTTGCGGTTCTCACAACGAGGAGCCCTAGACCCGGGGGAAAAAATTATAAAATAATTTTTGGGACTCCAGAGAAGGGTTATTGAGGTTCCCATGGCATTAGAATGCCAAGAAAATACCTAGAAAAATTTTTCAATCGGTACAGACAATTTTGACCCGTTAAGCCAAACGGAGGGCATTTTAGTCATTTCGCCTTCAGAGGTGATTTTTGGCCGACTTGTCCAGTTGAGTAAATAATTAATATGACATAAAATATGAAGAAACATTACTAGAAATTAAATTGAAAATGAGTAGTGGAGGAAAGGAAAGAAAATAAGGAAAAAGCTTATTTATGACATCATGGTGATGTCATTAAGAAAATTTTGACCAATCACAATTAAGCCATCAATTGACTAACTAATAAAAAGACTAAATGAAGACTAAATAACCAAAAATTGCAGCAGCCACCCCTCCTTCCTCATGCAGCCGAAACCCTAGTCCCATAGCCACCCTCCATTAAAGCTTTTTCAAGCTTTAGATTTCCATCATTTCCACCATATTTCCCTAACCCCTTTCATTAAACCTTGACCATATCACTTGGGGAAGCTTTTGGCAGCCAAGAAGAAGAAGGAAAGTGAAGTTTTGAGCTTGAGAAAAATCTCCCTACAAGAGGTTAGTGCATATATGTAGTTAAAACTCATTAATTCCATGATTGAGGCTTGTAATGGATGAGAAATTGTGAAATAAATGAAACAAATTCATGTGTATGTCCACCAAAGAATTTGGCAGCCCTAATAGAGGAATGGTTTTGATTGTTTTAATGGACTTAAAGTGAGTTAGAAAGGGTATTTAAGGTGTGAATATGCATAGATGTTGAACTAGTGTGCTAATTGAGGTTTACGGGTAAATTGCATTGGACATTAGGGTTTTGAGAAGTAAAAATTGACTTGGCTTATCAAACTGTTAAAGAACATTCTAATGGTCAATAAGTGACCATTTGAGGTATGTTGACCATAATTTGGACTGAAAAATGGTATGGCAAAGTCAAGGTGTAAGCTGCCCTAGGACAGCAGCAAATGGACTGAAATTTCAGTCCAATTACACAGCCATAACTTGGGCTATGTTGGTCCAATTGGTGTTTGGCCAATTGGACATGAAACTAGGCTTATAATGGCACATTTTTGCTGAAGAAACCATGCCCAAAAGACCAAAGCAAGAGGACCAAAAGTTGGCCCCAATCCGGACACCCTACAACTGATTCTGCAGAATGACCAAATGAACAGTAACTGTTCATTTGGCCATAACTCACTGTATATTTGGTCAATTGACCTGAAATTTTTAAAGCAACAAGTTAAGACATAGACAAACAACTTTTATGAAGAAACCTACCCCAAATTATGGCCAGAACCAATTCAAAAATGCAATCACAGTCACTGTTCATGTTACTGTAGATATGGTCAATTCTGCAGATTGGCAATCCGGCCAACTGTGGTTTTTGAGCCATATCTGGAGCTACAAAACTCCAAATGGAGTGATTCAAAAAAGGAAATTCAACTAGACAAAATAAGGAACAACTTTCATGTTTTTCATTTCTTCAAATTCCCACTAAAACAGTGCTTAATGGAACAGCAAACTTATGCTACAAAAACTGAAATTTTCTGCCCTCTTGGTTTAGTTAGAAATAGTAATGGTGACCAATTCTAACAAGTTTTAAACATGAAATGTGGTATGTTGGGAGTGCCAAAGTCAATGTACTTATTTTCTATCCAAAAGTCAACATTTTTGTTGACCAATGAGGTGAATAGTAACACCAAAACATGAAATTCACAAATTGAAGAATTTAAAAGTTTCAAATGCCCTAGTATACCTAACAAGATTGGGTTGGATAGTTTGGCATGCCAATAGGGTTCAGTTAGCAGTACTGCACATGGCAATATGCCATTCTGTGATTTCATGGCTTTTAGCCATTCTGACTTTGTATTGAGACTTGGCCTTGTGCCTGATATTATTTACAGCTTGTTAGCTGTTCTGTTGCACACCGGGAGATGCATATGTGACCGATGGTGTGACGGCCCGAGGTACTAGGTACCCAGTGCCAGTTTACCCGTTATCCAGTCCAGTCGTCTAGTGTAGGTTACTTGGGGCAACCAAATGAATAAAAGTGAACAAAGTTAATGAAATAATGAATATACCAATACCAAACAAAGAAAGCATACTCATTCTATACACATTTATTTTCTTGCTATTTTCTTTTATTATATTATTACACCACTAAGCATTATTGCTTAGCGCGTTGCTTTTGCCATGCGTAGGTACTGGAGATCCCGATTGTGAGCCCAGTAGACCACAGACTGGGTGAGTCCATCCTGCAGTTCTGCACAGTGTCCTTGTCACCTCAACTTCTGCAGTGCATTGGTAGGACACTAGGTGTCATTTTGGCATTCTGTAATTAATTTTGATTTTCATATATGTAATTAAACTTGTGTAATGTATATTAATGTTCATGTAAATTATGAAAATTGTATTTGTAAATGGAAAAGTAAATGTTTATTTGTGATATATATGTGAGCATCACATGTGATGGATGACTGAGAATTGAAATTGAAATGTTGAGATTTTGGATATTGGAGTTTGAGATGATGGAATACAAATATTGGAAGTGTTTTTAACAGGTTCCGAAGAACTGTTTTCTCCATTTTTAGCCGGTACTCCGCCGGATTTTCTTTAAAATCTTCAGAACCTCAAATAAATAATACTTTTGATAAATGGCTAAAATAAATTATATTTCATAAATTATATTCACAAGCATGATATCAATTAATTAAGGTATATTAGAATGTGTCGGTACACCGTGTGGCATTACTTACTCTGGTATACTGTACACGGGTAAGGGGTGTCACACTATTTGATTTATACCGACGAGGTATCAGTATATTTCACTGAGTAGGAGGGGAAGAAGTGGATCAGGATTTCTTTGTGGCCTTGGGTTATTTTGGGGTGGTCTGGGTTGAGTAGGTTGAGGAGGTGGTCTGGGCTGGTAAGTTGTCGGTGGTGGATAATGCGGTCATGGATGAGGATAATTTGGGAAAGGAGGTGGAATGTTTGCAATCGTTGGGCCATGAGAAGGTGGATATGGCCGAAAACTATTTTGTGGGAATGAAGATTGGGTATTCTGTCGGGTGATGGAGTGCACATCACCTTCCTTCTTTTTGCAAAAATTGGTAGTCTTCTTTGTAGGACTCTCAGTCAACTCCTGCAGTCGTCCCATTCTCAAGTTAGCTTCAATCCTCTCGCCAGCTTGAATAATGTCTGAGAAGCTATTGGAGGTGTTTCCAATCATCATATTGAAATATGGAGCCTTCAACGTCTCAATGAATAGGAAGCAAAGCTCATTATCAGTAACCAGAGGATACACCTCCACTGCCTTTTCTCTCTACCTCTGGGCATACTCTTTGAAACTTTCCCTGTCTCTCTACACCAGATTTTGGAGGTCTCTCCTTATGGGGGCAACGTCGCAGTAGAACTTGTATTATTTCAGGAAAGCGTCGGCCAAATCTTTCCAAGAGTGCAATTTGCTCCTGTCCAATTGAATACACCATCTCAGGGCTGCCCCGGAGAGACTCTCATGAAAGAAGTGGACCAGGAGTCTATCGTCTTCTATCAGGGCAGACATTTTGGCAATGTAAGTAACTAGATGAATGCGGGGATTTGAATTCCTGATATATTTGTCGAAGTCCGGGACTTTGAACTTGGGCGGCACCACCACATCTGGCACCAATCTCAGTGATGACACATCAACTCAACCATACATGTTCAGTCCCTCTATTGCTCTTAATCTCTCTTATAGAGTAGATAACTTCTCGTTTTCTCTTGTTTTATTTTCTCCTCCTACTGCATGAGATATTCCCCCAGTTGGGAAATGAGGGGCAGAATGAACCAGAGGGATCAGGATTAAAGGGTGTGGCTCGGCATTTGGGACAGCCGGGTAATAGGAGAAGGGTGGGTCATTATTCAGGGGGGTTGGATTGACAGTGATCGTCGGATTCGGGATAGGTAGCTGGAAGGTAAAAGAGGTTGAAGCATGATGAGAATCAACCGTTGTAGGAGGTGGGGGAGGTAGTGGCAAGTTGGGCTCTGATGCAGGCTTATTTTGGAACATCTCCCTCATTAATCTTATGAGCTCTGAGACTTGGTCTTTCAATTTGGAAACCTATCCTTGTAGGTTCTGGACTTGCTCCTGATCTTCCATTAGCCTTCTTGTTCGTGACCTTGTTAAGTACACTCGTCTTGGTTGAGCTACATGTCTGGTCAGGCTTGCTTTGCTTGAAGCAATGTTGATTTTCTGTAGGGAGTAAAAAAAAGAAGTCCTTTAGTGAATTTTGAATTTTGTTAAAAATTAAAAGGGTCCTAGTTTAGACAAAGGATACGGTGGCATCTGAAAGTCGGGAATGAAATCTGCAGAAGAATAATTGCATCAATTTTATCATAGCATTGTTCGATAGTCTGACAGTGAGGAATGAAATCTGCAGAAGAATAATTGCATCAATTTTATCATAGCATTGTTCGATAGTCTGACAGTGAATGACTGGATTGAATGCGTATCTATGATACTTGTCCATATAGCTCATTCAACTTTTCGCATAACCCTAGCGAGGGCGGTTCCTACGGGAGTCATACTATTCATTCACAATTTGCTAAACAATGGCTCAAAGTTATTCCATTAATCGAATAGTTCATACATAGCACTCTTTACATTGGCCTGGGCTGAGGGAGACTCTTTATAATGTAATGACACTTTTTGAGATACTCATAAAGCCTTTCTTCTTGTCTGGCGGGGTTGGATGTCTTCAGGGCATACTCAGATTCCGGCAAGAGCTCTTGTTTCCCCTGTGCTATCATCCTCTCCAGCTGGTCAACATTTTCTCTTACCTCTTGATAAAGAGTAGCTTGTCTTTCTTTTTCCTTTCTTTCCTTAGCACATTCTTTTAAAATATCATTGATAAGCCGTGCTTGCTCTTTTAGTTCAAACTTCGTCTTTTTCCCCTCTTGTTTGTACTCTTCCATGAGTATCTCTTGGTATTCCACTTTCTCTTGGAGCCTGCTATTCCGGACTTTTGCCTCTCTCATTGTAGCTTGGAGAGAGTTCTTTTCCCTTTCCCATCGTGTTTCTTGCTCTTCAAACTCTGTCTTTTCGGTCATTGCCTCTTCCCTGAGCCTTCTTACTTTTCTTTTGAGGATCTGCTGTTGGTCCTCTAACTGTTTTATTCGTTCTTGTAATTGCCAATTTTCAGTATTCGCCTTTTGTAGAGAGTCGACCAAACGAGCGCTAGCTTCTTCTGAAAGGATGTTTTGACGGGGGCCGCTACCTTCGAGTTTGGTTGGATCAGCAGTTAGGTGTCCTTGATCCCTGCTGGCTCTCCATTTAAGATAATCACCCGTGGCACTCGGGCCTTTAGGCGACTTTTCCATCATAGTGATGTTTTCCCAGGATTTGCAAGCTATTTTCAATTCTTCTTCATTATCGAGCTCATGATAGTAGTGACCCTGGTGGTACTCTTCAATACTGATTGCAGACTGGGTTGAGCTGAACTGCCTTATTACCAATGTTGGGATGTAACTTGTGTATTCGGTCACTCCGATTAGAGAGACTGAATAATTACCCCCTGTGCTGAACAAAATGGGTTGACCCGACCTCCACAATTTCTTCCAACAGTAGTCATGGCTGTTGAAGCTCAGAATCCGTTCTTGCCACTGCAACTCGTCCTTTGGGCTGATTACTAATTTGGTCATCTTCTCAATAAAAGGCTGGTCAAGATACCAAGTTAACCCCTTTGTCTCTACAGGACACATGTGACTGATGATCCAGAGGTGCAACAATTGAGAATAGCACTTAATGGATCCCCTACCTTGTTGTCTGCAGTAAGTAAGAGTCAATAAAGTCTCTGCAAGGATTACCTATATTGGGTTGATCTTCTGTTTTTCTACAGCCCAAAACATTTTCGCTACACTGCAGGTTATAATTCTCGAAGGCCCAGGGAATAAGATCAAGCTATAGATCCCTAGAGCTAGTGCTAATGAAGCTTGCTCCCATTGTTCATTCTTGATGTATCGATCCAACCACTTCTTGAGGTAAGTCCAATACCATCCATGCGTGTTTCCTTTGATAGTTTCTCTTGCCTTTGCTTCTTCCAGGGGAATCCCTAACATATGTGTGAACCGTTTCCAGGTCTGCCTATGCTCGAGGTGTAGGTAGATCCAATTCTGCGCCACATAAGGAATTTCTAGCAACGCCTAATATTCTTCCATAGTGGGAGTCGTATCGATGTCGTTGAAGGAGAACACTCCATACTTGGGGTTCCAAACCGACAGCATGGCCTTTAATGCCGAAACTTGGACTTTGACTCGTATCAAGGTCGCAATCCTTCCGTATTTTTCCTCGAACTTTGCCTTGATGTGATCGGGAAGCGATCTCCAACTACTAGATAGACCCTCGAGACCAGTCATTCTGACCTCAACTTTGCTTAGATCTAATGGAGGTAACAAGCTGGTACGTGCCCTGGTGACATTACTTCATGGGGGCACTGAACTATGAGGCGGTTCGGACCATGGTTTAGCATTCTGTTCCGGTCTAAGGATTTCTTCTACCGACTGACTCGAGGATGCCATGTGAAAAATGATGCTTATTCTTTTACAAACCCTAACTCAATGATGCCTGTGGAGGAAACTTGTTAGTAGGATAAATTCAGGTAATTTTGAATTATATTATTGACAGGGTGACACCTACACATTTGTCAAAGTAGGAAAATGTGTAGATCCTCCTAACAGTATAATCCAAAATTACCCTTAAAAGGTAAAAACATAATAAAATACAAACAAAGAAGGGCGAAAGTAAGTGTGCCCCTTTTGTCCTAAAATAGGGAGGTTCCTAGTACCAGGTAGGTGCTACCTAATTGGATAGTTCTATCTTATGAGGTAGTTTGCTACGGTTTCCAGCTATCATGATAGTTTAGCTTAAGGTCTAATTTTTTCTAAAAGTCACAGGTTCCCAAATTGCCCCTACTGTAAACAGTAGAGCCTCATTCCGTCACTATGATACTAATCGGGAGAATTCCACGGGTATCACAGTAAATGGAATGAGTTTCAATATGAGCAAAAGCCTTCACGGATACTAACGGGGTAAAACCCACGGGTATCGCTACATGACTCACTCCTACTTTCCTAAAAGGTAAGAAAGCCCGGGTATAGAGCTGAAGTGTGTGAGGACATTGTGTGAGTGTTCAGTGTGTGAAGGGACACCTTTACCTCTTCCCAGTACGGGGGAGTTTTTTCCTTTCTTTTTTTTAGACGAAAAGTGCTGTAGGGAAATAAGACAAAAATAAACAAAGCGATTAGCGAAAATAACAATAATCAATAGATTGAGGTTTTCGAATTTTGTAAATTAAACCCACTTAACTACAGTTCTAGTTTACAAGAGCATAAAATTAAATATGTTTTTGGACCTCTAAACTGGGGTTAAGGTGAAGTTCGAGTCCCCAGTGGAGTCGCCAAGCTGTCATAAGGTATTTTGTAGTCGCCTGGACAAACACTCACCGAAGTGGGAAAGAGTGAGGAGTCGCCACTTTAATTTTGAGGGAAATTAAAGAAAACCATTTGTGAAAATATATTAAAAGAAACCACTTCGAAAACAGAGATTCGAGGTTCGGGATCCATATACGAGCGGAGAAGGTGTTAGGCACCCCGCCTCGTCCCTCCACGAGGGTAAACAGATTTAACATTATGCCCTTTACAAGTTAAAATCGGAAGTTAGGGGGGGGGTTAGAATGATGATGTCAATCCCTTTAATAAAAGGGAATATTTGATTTTTCACTGTTTCGGATTACCCAGATACATAAGTAAATGAGAAGACCCTTAGTGAGTTGGTGTTGCGTAGCGGTTTTTGTTTAGAGGGTTACTTTGTGTATTGTGCCATTTTAGTTTGGATTTGAGAGAATCCGGGTAAAAGCTTCTCCCGATCTCTAGGGATAATTTGTTTAAAATTTGAGTGAGGAATCTCAGATAAGAACTCTCCTCCGACCTTTGCATATTTATTGAAATTTTGATTGAGAATCGGATAAGAACTCTCCTCCGATCTCCTTAAGTATTTATTAAAATTTTTGTTGAGAATCGGATAAGAACTCTCCTTCGATCTCTTTAAATATTTATTAAAATTTTGGTTGAGAATCGGATAAAAACTCTCCTCCGATCTCTTTATTTATTAAAAATTTTGATTGAGAATCGGCTAAGAACTCTCCTCCGATCTCTTTTAATATTTATTAAAATTTTTGATTGAGAATCGGATAAGAACTCTCCTTCGATTTCTTTATTTATTAAAAATTTTGATTGAGAATCGGCTAAGAACTCTCCTCCGATCTCTTTTAATATTTATTAAAATTTTTTATTGAGAATCGGATAAGAACACTCCTCCGATCTCTTTTAATATTTATTAAAATCTTTGATTGAGAATCGGATAAGAACTCTCCTCCGATCTCTTTTAATATGCAATTTTAGAGTTTTAATAAAGGATCTCGGATAAGAACTCTCCTCCGATCTCCTGTTTTTTGTTTGAATGAGGAACGGGTAAGAACTCTCCCCCGACCTCTTAAGATTTAATTACGATCATATATCGTAAGGACCTTAGACAAAGGGTTCTGGCATCCGAAGACGCTGAGAACCCGAATAAGGCTTCTCTTAACCCATTGGTACCTTATAACTAGGTAAGGGATACTAGACTAAATTTTTACCAATCTCTTATGTGATCGCCTTACCAGTACCTTTCGATAAGCAATATTCGATCTCTTTCGTTTACTAGTCTGGGATCCGATCTTACTTCGATCCCCCACTATACCCAGTTATCTTCTGAGCTAGTTTAGTGGTTCGACTTCATAATTTTCCTCTGATTTATTATCCAAACTTTTATTATTTTAAAGAAACTCTCGTGTTAAGGTACAGCTACCAATATTTTATCGAACTACCTATACGTTACTCTTGACCAGAACACCTACATTTGAAGTTAATAAAGGCTAAAAATAAATAACATGAACTGATGAACAAAAAGGTAAACTCAAGAGAATAACCACCTTCGTGGAACTCTTTAACATAACATAAACTTGAAGAAAATTATGAGCATGAAAACAAAGAAAAAAAAAAAAGCTTGATAAAACAACGGTTCAGACGCTCACCTGTAGGGAGTTGAATCTATTGAACTAACTATGGAGTCACAAATATAGTAGAGCTGCGTGCTAATAGTCTGGGGACTAATGCTTGCCTTGAGATAAAGAACACCAAGTTAAAATGTGGTCGAGCCGAAATGACAGTAACCGAGTTTGAATGAGATTGAGCTTGGAAAATAAAAGTGGATATAAAAATGATGAAGACAAAACTGAAACTGAGAGATGGAATCGCAGAGTAATGAACAAACTAAAAATAAAGAGTTTCAGTGTCCAACACTCCTTCAACGGGAATACTTTAGAAAACTGGTTTGTGAAGTTTCCCTATTTTGAAAGCTCAAAAATAGCAGAGTAGCAAGACTGAATCAAGTTTCAGAGTCTTTCCACTATAATCACCACCCTTTTTTCGTCCCCCTTTCAACAGTATTGCATGCAGGCATTTATAGGAAATGGGTGCTCCCAATGAAGTGTTAGGATCTCCTCTGAGGGAGATGGAAGGTTTGGATTTTAAAGGATATAATCTGATGCCTGAGAATTGAAGAGAATCAAAATGGACAGCTGAGATCCTATTCAGAATATTTGTCCCATCTCTTTTCAATCAAACGGCTCAAAATCCTTTTGTCAAGGGAGATTTGAGGGCCGGGAATAAAAGACACCAGTCTTGTTGTCTTCTCTTTGATCCAAGGGTTTCGAGCTTATCCTTACAAGTAAGATCAATGGTGGAGATCGAGATGTACAGGACTATCATGACATGTCCTGGCACCTGTCAGCAATGTGGGTGATTCTGCAAATGAGGCGTGCAGTGAAGATTTGATCTCGTCTGCAACGTTTTAACTACCTCGGCTCTGATTATGACGACAGTTATTGGAAGTTGTCTCATTCTATCTTCACTTTCCGATCTCCCATCCCTTCCGACCTTTCCACTATGACCTTTTCCAATCTCTCATGCCGGGCCCCTCTCCTAATCTCTCCCATTCTTGAACCTTCCCTTATATCCGAGCTGATTCAGTCAGCATTTATTCCTTCTATTACCGAGGCATCCGCTTCGATTTTTGCTAGTAATAAATGCTCAGGCCCTCTATATATATATATGCCTTCAACGGGGACTTTCTCCCACATTTCATTCCTTCCTATTTCCCTTTCTCTCTTCTTTTGTTCTAGTTTCCCGGTAACATTATGGCCATGGTGACTGCTTTTGATCTTTTTTCGACTATTCTTTGCTCCCGACTGAAAATTTACGACCCTGGCGTTCGAAAAATCATGATAACCACATCTGATGACAATGAAAGAACCAGACTAATTTACCGCTCAAGATCGAAAACATCTATTGCACCGATCTCGAGTCGATCTACCGATATAATCGATGGACTAACTTCGGGCGAGAAGACTGCTAATTTCCCTCTTAACATCGGTGACGGCCTCTTGAAGTTCATTTGGCTCCTCACTACATCGAGCGTTCCGACTGTAGCTCGGTTCTGGTCGATGACATCGACGAGGACTTCTCTCATTATCATGAGAGTCATAGTCACTCCATCTGAGCTGTACATCTGTCCGATGTCAATGGCTGGTTTTCTGATCAAACACATCTTTTGATTCAGCCACGAGACTAGGCTTTGACATAGGTCTTTACTAGGTAGGATGTACTGCTGATTTCTGACCTTTAATGTAATCCGATCTCTCGAGATCGCCCAAATGATGTAATCTGACCTTTAATGTAATCCGATCTCTCGAGATCGCCCAAACGATGTAATCTGACCTTTAATGTAATCCGATCTCTTGAGATCGCCTAAATGATGTAATCTGATCTCTTGAGATTGCCCAAATGATGTAATCTGACCTTTTGGAAATGAAATTTTATTTTGACAATTATTATTTTATTATTATTGCATTGGTTATTTTCCGATCTCTAATGTATTTATCCGATCTGATTCCTAACTGAATAGCCCTTAGCCGATCTGTAATTCTAAACATCTGCCTTAATCTGCCGATCTTTAACCAGCCGATCTCCCCTTATTTATTTATGGAGTTTCTAGAATGTTCTTGCGACGTGTCAGAAAAGCTAATGAATTCCACTAACTAATGCATCACTTGGGACACTGTGAGCATTGAATGCTCAGACGGGTATAAATAGGGGAAGGGTCAGCCAGTTGCTCCCTTTTGTCATTTTTAGCAACTCACGAGCAATTCGAAAATTCTCTCATTTCTTCACGTTCTTCCGACACCGATCACACTCCAGTCAGGGTTTTGATCTTTTTCTTCATTAAATTTCTCTCTTTTCTTTGAAAATGAGCGGCGCCAAGGGTCAGAGAGCGACGAGCCCCCCTTTCGTCCATGTCTCGTGGTTGTCAGATGAAGTTGAATTAGTCAGACCAAGCGAGCGATCTGAACCTCCTACGACCTCCGTTTCAGCCCGTGGTCAAGCGACACCCTCAAGACGAACGCATTCCTTAGGGAGAGAAAATCTTCCCGTGGATGAGCTGCTGTCAATCCTTCAAGAAACCAATCTACAGTCGATTAGCCAAGAATACAACCTTCGGACCGACTCATACGAGCTTATCAAATGCCATGGCGATCTCCGAGCCGATCACTTCTTTGAAGAAAATGATGTGATGATGATATATGAAGAGTAATTAAAAGCTGGGCTGCGATTTCCTCTTGATGACTTCTTCAAGGACGTTCTGAAATTCCACCAAGTATGTATAGCCCAAGTACATTCGAACTCATAGCGGATCCTGGTAGCCTTCAAAGGCCTCTGCCGAGCTAAAGGGCTCAATCCTACAGCGAAGGTGTTCGCTGAGCTACATAGGCTCACTCATCGAAAGGACAATGAGTACTGGTTCTTTCAGGCGAAACCGCATTGTGGGCTCTTTACCGATCTGCCCTCCTCACTGAAGAATTGGAAGAATCGCTTTTTTATCCTGAGGAGCAAAATTCTGAATGGTTTTGAGGGTTTTCCACGTAGCTGGCTGCATCTGGGCCCATCACTTCCGAAGCATATCACCCTAAGTAGGGAAGAGGGCGTAATGGTAATGGAGCTAAAGGATCAGGCGGCCACTCAGAAGTTCTCCTGTTTAGATGCAGTGATGGCCGAACTGCATCATTGGATGATGCGGCTGGTTACCGGCGAAGAACGCGGGCTTCAGCTCTCTGACCTCAGCCTCGATACTTTCTATATCTCTGATCTTTGGGCCTTAGCGAACTCACTAACTTTTATTTGTGCAGGTATAGCTGGCAGCGAGGCTTCCAAAGAGAGCCGAAAGCTTAAGAGAGAGGTCTCCAAAAAGGTGTGGGAGATGAAGCGTGCCGAGGCCTCACAGACGCCAAGGCACGATCCAGGAGAGATGTAGGGAGGCTCGTCCCGACCCTCGGGACTGTCGATCCCTGAAATAGAAGTGGTTTGGTCTCCTTCTTGACAAGAAGAGCCGCCACCACCTCCACCAGTTGCTTCGAGTGCGGAAGGGGGTCCTTCCCAACCTACTTCGAGGACCCTTTCCCGCGGCGCTCAGGTCCTGATTCACTCCCTGGAGAAGAACCGATCTGTACGGGAGAATCCGGGTTTGGTAAAGGTTCTGGGAGCTTCCATATGCCTCCAGGAGGATCAGCACAGGCTGAACCAGGGCAACATCGATGATCTCCTGGCCCATACGATGAGCTTGAGCATGGAGAGCTTTGTGAATCAACATATCATCAGGGAAAAGGCTCATCATTTGAGGCAGGATATCCAGAAGGTGGGTCAGGATGTAGCTTCCGCTCGAGCCAAACTTTCATCCGCCCAGGAATATATAGCTGAAATTGACGGGCGGATAAAATTTTATGAGGATAAATTGGCCGAGCAGGCTCATGATCTTGAAAAAGCTCGGGTGCTCCGAGCTGCTGATGTCGCTCGCTTCACTGAAGAACTTAGAGCCAAAGAAGAAGAGGCAGTGACGAGGGAGGCCGGTGCTTACGTGAACGCCCATGGGGACCTTTTGGCCGAGCTCAAGAAGCATTATCCTAAGGGGGACTTTTCCTGGATGGTGGACTTGGCTCCCCAAGACGAAGAGAAGAGCAAGGAGGAGGCTGAGGGAGATAGAGAGGGTGAGCGAAATGTTGAACAGGCTGGGGGTGATCCTCCAGTTGAATGACTTGTACTTTTTTATTTTGAACTGAAATGAAATTCTCTTTTGTTCAATAACTTGATGAGATCGGAAAGTATCTAAGTTGTACAAGCGCCTGATAGTTTGAACATATTAGAACACCAAACTTGAAAGCAGTTATTAATCTATGTATGAGAGGTCAGAAAAAACATTGTAAGCATGAGATCAGTCGAGAACAAATACCGAACGAAACTTAAGATTATTAAAATTGGAAACCTGATTTGAACACTTAAGATCAGAAGCATCATTAAACCGGATTGAAGCCTTAACTTTATTAAATGATTATCCATAAAATTTATAAGAAGGGAGATCAGAAATGAGACTGGATGACACGAAGACCTGATATTGGTTTGATTCATTTGACAAGAGATCGGAAATGTGATTGACTGGCCAGGAGACTTGATAATTGATTTGAGAGATCGGTAATGAATTGGACGACATGGAGACTTGGCATTGGTTTGGTCTCTATGAAGAGAGATAGGTACTGAAGTGAGCAACATGGAGACTTGGTGTTGGGGATCTATTTCAAAGTCTACTGATTTCGGGAGTCAGCCAAAATATGGTATCGACAAAAGCAGCACCACTTTCTATGTTCATATAGGAGAAGTTTTATTTGCAATAATATTAAACTTCATTAAGAGTGTAAATACTCATCCTCATTCTATTAACTTAGTGCATTAAGTACTTAATTATAATATTTACTAATGACTTGTTGTTACCCTTTAAACATTATTTAGTAATAATACTATAAAGTGGGGTTCCTATCACTAGTAAATTTAATAGAATTTTCTAAATCCTAATTCGGCACATGTATTTATGATCATAACTCTCGAGAGCCCATTTGTTAAAGGATCTGCTAAATTATTACAGGATTTAACATAAACATGGTAATAACGCTATCAAAGACTAATTGTCTCCTATATTCATGTTTATCATAATGCAAAGAAATAGATGGCATCGGTTGTGGTCACAAGTTAATATCTGATAAGAAGTTTCTTAGTCATTCTGCTTCTTTACATACAGCTGCCAAAGCTATAAACTCGGATTCCATTGCAAAATGAGTTATACAAGTTTGTTTCTTTGATGCCCATGAACTAACTCCTTCACCCAAGGTGAACACCCAGTCAAAGGTTGACTTATTATCCTTAGCACTAGTGATCTAACTGACATCTGTATAACCTTAGAATCTCTGCCAATTTGTTTCACTAGTCTGCCATAGATAATTCACAATCTAGATGTGTACCTTATTTATAGAAACAAATTGCTCTATAACTTATTTAAAATGAGAGCCTCTAAAATTAAGAAACAAGCCAAACTTGTACATGCACAAATATTCATTCATTTGTCCATTTGTCACTCCTTACAATGACTTGTTAGGCTCTTATATTTACTACTCAAAGTGTACCAGCTAACAAATTCATCTCTTCATGCATATAACTATTAAGAAGTATTGCATTTCTTTATTCAGTTATATCTTTTAACCAATGGACACAACTCTTTATATGGATACAACTCTTTATATGTTTTTAATACAATTTGAAATTTATTATAAAACAATCCATAGTTTATTTCTTTTTAAATATCCAAAAAACCCTTGAAATTTATTTCCAAGGTTCAATACTATGATTACTAGCATATCTTATGTGGCGTGGAGGGTTATGTGCCATTAGGTAAAAGATTATCTACTAAAATAACATAAGATGCACCAGGTAATGCCCAGAAAAGATGGTGGAGTCACATTGATGGCTGTCAAATCTACCATAAATTAAATTAACTAAAATTACCAGTTGTGCAATATTTTCTGTAGTAAGTGGTAAATCCAGGTCAAACCCTAGAGACTGAATTATTAAATTTCGTACACTTGTGTAATGGAAAAAAAAGAAATAAAGGTTGGGGGGGTAATTCGCAATCCAAAGAAAAAATCAAAAATCAAAAATTAAGAACTAAAATTAAATATGAAACTCTCAAATTAAACAAACTTCAGTCCAAGGTAATTCGCATTCCAATGCATTGATTCAATCATAACAAAAGAAATACAATTATATCTTATTGAATACTTAATGTAGATTTACCAAACAGTGAGGTAAAATCCCTAACTTCTATATACTCATCAATTCAAGCCCAACACTCTTGTTGACTCTAATTATTAACTGAATTGGTATTAAGCAATCCTCATCAAATTAATAACTGCTTTAAGAATAGGAAGTAGTTAAGCTAAACAATAATTTATGAAGCATAAATCATTTAATTCACCCTATTGTTTCCTTAGGTTATTATCGAAAATTGGGATCGTAATCAATAAAATCTAATTGCTACTCATGTTCAATCTTACACAACAATTACGGATTATGAAGATAAACTAGCAATTGATCACATCAAACAATTAACTAATAGGCCTTTTTAGCAAATCATTCAATAGATCAAAGACAATGAAATCAGAAAACAATAGATATTCAAAAGACATAAATTAAATTAAGAACCTGGTCTCACAAATCACGCAAAAGAACTTGAATCTCTTGAACTGAATTAAGAACTTAGCCACTCATGTTTATAGCTTACAGAAAAATAAAGCAGAAAATTGAAGAAATCTAGAATGTATATGAAGAATGAAGGTCTGATTCTTATGTCAGCTGCTGCCTCTTCTATTTATAATCAATGGCCTAGGGTTAGGTTTTTAGAGTCCCTGAGGTGTTAAGAGTCTTTCTCTCTGTCAAAAAATGCAACTGGAGCAAAATCAGGAAACTGATTGTCAACGGATACACGGCTCATGTATCACCACACGGCCTAAGGTCGTGTAACTTACTTGAGCTGAATGGGTATGTCTTGCATTAGCACAAAAGGTTACATGGGTCTTCAGGATTTACACGTGTCAAGTTACACAGCCCGTGTACTTTGTTTCTTCCTCAGCTCTCTAGATTTCTTCTGGCAGAAAGTTACACGGATCCATGGTTGTACTTACACGACCTGTGTACTTTGTATCAACAATGCTTCTCAATCTTTTGACCTTTCCAAGCTTCCTTCCACACTTCTATACTCTGGTACTTCACCAAAACCCTAAAAAATATAGCAAGAGTCAAATTAATGCACATGCTAAAAATTTCTCCATTTAACACAATTATTTCAATAACTCTCTAAACATATACCTAATAGATAATTATACTTTAATCAACTGAATTAGGCATAAAGATACCCTAGAAACACTAAATGTGATGGAAGTAAAATTAATAAATTATGCACTTATCACACATCGGTCTCACTTAAGTACCACTTTCTAAGATAACATTTCCTAGACATGTAATTTATACAATCTTAATAGAATCAAGTCTACGGGTAAGCACCATCTTCCCATGCTACTACTACAGTACTAATGATTTATACCACAAAAGCATATATAGACAGGAGTCACCACCCGAATAATAATTGGACATATTCATTATTTCTTTCGAGGGACATCTAATTGAGGTATCAATTTTTGATAGGGTCATGGATGGTAACTTAATTCTTGCACAGGTTCCACAACCGTCATCACCATAAACCAATGTCTATGTTTGGGATAGTTTAGGCAGATCCCTCCAGGATAATAGCCAAAACAAAATTCTAGAAAATAAATTTTACAATTCTTCTAAGAATAAATTAAAGAATAATAATATTGATTGCGGGTAAAAATGAAGAGAAGAGAAAAGAAGAGAAGAGATAAAAGAGAAAAATTAATAGATTTATATTCCAAGCTACTTTTTATAAAGCATTTGTACCTCTTCGAGCATATAGAACAGCTCACTTTATCTATTAGAATAATTATATATATTTACTTATACCTTTTAGAATAGATATAATAGTTTACTTTGTATTTCTCAGAATAATTATATTTGTTCATTTACAGCTTTTAGAATAGAAACAATTGTTCACTTTGTATCTCTTAGAACAATTACATCTATTCTATTATACTTGTAACACCCCTACATGCATAGTTCTGTGCAAATCACTGTTTCAGTAATCAGTGTTGGTCCGGACCATTAAGAGGATTAGAACTATATTTAAGGCACCTAGAAAAGCCCTGAATGAAAATTAATAGTGATTACCAGAAGGTGAAGTATAAATAAGAAAAACAGACCATAAAAGGTGAAATGAGCCGGGAGTCACAACGATGAGTGATCGTACCTGAAAGTGACTGCGAGGTCAATTGTAACCCTAATTTTGTAATGCACATTGTGACACCGTAGTCCTAAGAATTATTAAGAAGCTGGTGGAAAAGAGAAAATCACAGAAAGGAGCTGAGAAATAGGTCAAATAATTAGATCAGGGTTCTTGAAGAAATACTGAATTATTAGTAAACCGGATCAAACCGGCGAGGGGCAAATTAGTCAATTCACCCCTAGAGGTGACTCATGGCCTAACTGTCTAATGAAATGTAAGAAATTAAAATTGTGATATATATAATTAAATTGAAGAAGTTATGGAAAAACAAAATAGAAAAAAATGAAAATTAAAACAATTGATGACATCATCATGATGATGCAACTATGACTTCATAGTTAATTTTAATTAAATTAACTAATTGACTAAGTCAAATTAAGGAATAAAAACAAAATTGAAAAGCCAAATTTTTGTCTTCTTCTTCCATTTGCCGTGGCCTCTCATCTCTCTCTCTCTTCTCTCATTAAATCCTCCATAGCTACTTAATTTCAAGCTTTTAAAGCTTGAATCAACCCCATAAATCTCACAATTTCCCTAAATAAAACTTGTTCTTAGATCTTGGCAAGCCTATTGAGAAGGAAATTTGAAGGAAAATAAAGGGAAATTGAAGCTTTGGGAAACTTCACAAGAGCTTAGTGACAAATTCTTCAATTATCTATTTGAATTCTTGTTTAAGTAATTGAAGTAAGTTAGAAATTATTGTAAATGAAACAAAAACACTATGTTTGGGATATAGAGGAAATTTCGGCCAAGATGTGGGGATTAGGGTTTGATGAGTTCAATTGAATTAAACTTGTATTATGGTGGTGTATGAGGTGGAAGACTTGATTCATGGAGTGAATTTGGTGTGAATTATGCAAATTGAGAAATTAGGGTTCTTGACCCTTAGGGAAATTGGGGAAAATTTGAGAATTTTTGAAATTGAAACAAATTGACCTAATTGAGACTCAAAATGGTCAATTGGGGCCAATTGGAGTGTGTTGGAATGGTGAGAAATAAAATCAAATTCGGATTGGTAGGAGTCCAATTTTAGACAGCCAGACCAAGGTCCACTTCAGGGACCCAAACTGTAATTCTGATACTCCAATTGGTGTGAGGCCAATTGGAGATGAAATTAAACACATTATGCCACGATTTTCATGCAGAAGCCAAGCCCTGAAAATTACTTTAAGTTAGTGAACAATTAGGTCAAACTTGAAATTGGCACACTGCCACTGTACAAAAATGATCAAATGAACAGTATTTGTTTATTTGGCCATAACTTGGTGTAGAAAGGTCTAAATAACCTGATTTTTACACCATTGGAAAGCTATGACATAGTACTATAATTTTTATGAAGAATATAGACCCAAATTATTCCCATAACCAAGTTAATTTGTCATCCAAAATTGGGTCACCAAAACTGCCAGAACTAGAATTGTGCCCAGAATTCTGGGTTACAACCAATCCGGCCAGCCTTAGAAAAATAGGCATAATGTGAGCTACAAAACTCCAAATGGAGTGATATAAAAAGGGAATTAAAGCTAAGACAATAAGGAACAACTTTGATGAAGGGCACTTAACCAAATTCCAAGAGTAACCAGATCAATGGAATAGTAGAATATAGTGATTCAAAACTGAAAATTTACAATTTCTCTTTGGAGGCTTTGAAATTAGAATGGCAAACAATGCCAACAAATGTGACACTCAAAATGTGGTATGTGGGTGCAATTAGAGTTAATAAACCTATTTAGTATGAAAAAGTCAACATTTTGACTTGAATAGTGTAATGAATAGTGCCACTATAAACAAAAATGTAAAGAACCCAAATTTATAAACCGTAATGGGTAGGATAAGTCTGCAAAAATTTAATTATTGGAATCAGTTATTAGAAATTATTTGGATGGATACTGAAACACTGTAAAATTATGTGTTTCAGTTAAAAAGAGGTCTTCGAAGGAAGGAAGAAAAATTGAATTAGATCAAGACAATCAAAAGAGGCTTGTGCACAACTAGTTTTCAATTTATAAGGTTTTGCATATCTCATTTGATTAAATGATCTTATGTTCTTTATGTATTATGTTTATCAAGTATTGAATTTATTTTAACAATTATTGAAATTTGTTATGATATGAATGAGTTTAGTTTTGGTAAATGGATTAATTATGATTTTATTTTTGTTATGGATCGAATAAAATTTGCTTTGGAAAAATTTTAATTGTAAAATGATTTACATGGAAAAAGGACAAATTATGCTTTGAATTGTGATGGGCATGGAAATTATCGGTTATTGGAATTGGCATTGATTGAATTGTATTATGATTTTATGCTCACAAAAAGGATAATGAAATTTATTATGATGATTTATATCTCACTACAAGTGCTCGACATGTTATTATCCGTCCCTCCTTTGTTGAGAAGACACTGGAGTTAGCTTTGTTTTGATTACCATGGTACGTGCACATGCTTAGATCTTCCTCTTATCAGAGGTTAGATCTAAGTTAAACTTGGCCCTTTTCGGAAGTAATTTGTTATGGATGTAATATGCATAATTCGATCTCCCTGACCATAGGGAGTTAGAATCACTTTGAAGATGGCCCTTACGGATTAGTCCTGCATAAAGTTAGTGAGAATAAAAATGGTTTTTGAAAAGTAAGCAATGGTGATTTTAAAATGATACTTGGGTATAATTGATTTGAAAGAGATTATTTGTTTAATTGGTTTATACTTTTATTCCTTTACTTGTTTTGTAATAATTATTTTCATAGTTGATGGAATTGTTTCAAATGTCCAATTAAGTTTGGAAAAAGAAAATTCAATTATTGACTTTGATTTTATGATTTGTGAAGAAATTAACATTTCCAACCTTTGCTCTGAATTGTCAATATATATATATTTAAAGTGTATATATATATATATATATACACTTTAAATTATAGTTGTTCACCACTGAGTTCACCACTCAGCGATAGCTTTGTATGCTGTCGCAGGTGAAAGGAATAAAGAGCAGCTGAGTAAGAATCCTTGAAGACATATTGGGACTAGCTCCGGGTATATCATAGGTATACCCTAGTGTATTAGATTTTGATGTATTCATGTAATTATATGTATGTAGTTTTATTTCAGCAGTTGTACAAAAACTCTTATAAAATATTTTAGTATGTAATTAAATGTAAATTATTGTAATATAAATTTAACATTTTATTTACCTGTATAGTTTTGTAATATTAATTTTATTACCTTAATGAATGTAATATTCAAAATTCTTTCTGAGTTTGGTAATGAATGAATTGTTTCCTTTATGATGAGTTTGACTTGAAAATTGAATTGAGTTGCTTGTATTGAATTGGGAGATGAAATTGAGTTTATTGGAGTTGTGGTTGAGAAAACATATTGAAAGTGTTTTTCTTTTCAGGTTTGAAGAACTATTTTCTTAAAAATACAATCGGCACTCTGCCAAAAATTTGAAAAATTTTCGTAACACCAGATTTTAATCGAGGATTTGATCCATGACCAAAATTTCAATTAAAGGTTTTTTAATAAATATTCAACATTCCCACCACTATAAAAATGATCAGAAAGTGTTTTAAAATCCCTTATAGTATATTTAATGGGTTACAAGTAGGCGAAGTACGGTAATTCATTAAGTGTACTACGGGATCATGTTACATCTTATGAGGAGTAGGGTGTGACATGTTTAGTGGTATTAGAGTAGGTTTTAAAGTAAATTTTGAACTGTGAATTTGAAATATTTTTCGGCAAATACAACTGCTCAAATGTTTGATACATATAGTACATTTACATCATAAATATGAACTGATGGGAGAAATCTCCTTGTGTTAGTTGTACAAGAAATAGAAAATCCTATGAAAAGATATGAAAGAGAAGAATGAGACAATAGAACAGTATGTGACGACGAAAGTACAAGGTGAGGCCCCAACTCTTCAGAGTGTTGGAGGCCCAATTGTACCAGCCCCACTTGTACAAATTACCACACAAATGGCCCAGCAAATGGCTGATAATCTATTAGCCCAAGCCCAAGTATAAACCCAACCCCCACAAGGGCAACATAAACTAGAGAAAAGTGAGAAACCTATGGGTCAGAGTTCGGGTAATAATTTAGGAAAAAGAAATCATTTTGAGGGACCCTGAGTTCCTAAGTATGACGGAGGCAGATCTTCGAGGTAGAAGCAATTGAGAACTAGTCGGCAAAGAACCAGAAGTTCCTACCCCATTCGTACCTGTGACATTTTGTGGTAAGTTACATGGGAGTATTTGCCACAAGGCTACTGGAGCCTACTACAATTGTGGTAAAATCGGGCATTACGCCAGAGATTGTACTAAGGCATGTCGACCTATGTCACATACTACCCTAGAAGGATTAGTCCAAGATTCTGCTTACAGAGATTCATAGATAATTAGTGGAGGCAGAGGTTAAGGTAGAGGTGGTGTTACTGACAGCCAAGGCACAAGGCATCAATCTGAACGGAGAAGTACACCAACTCGAGTGTACCTCACGCATCAAGAGAGCAAAGTAGAGACTTCAGACATAGTTGCTGGCATGTTTTTAATTTTTAAAAGGAATAATTATATATTATTTGATTTTCAACTCTATTTACTTATATACTAACGTTAGGAATTATATATTTTGCTGCTATTTCTTTGCATAGAAATAAATTTTGATTCTTTAGTGACTATTCCTTTAAGATAAAGACTACTGTAATAAGTGTGATTGAAATTAGTTTTGGAAGAGTTTGTCAGTGAAAAGTATTTGCTAGCATACAATAATTTATAAAGCTAATTGGTGAGCCTATTTAATGTAAGACAAGATGACCTAAAAGTAAGTTACAGTAATAGAATTGCTCTAGATTAGGGCAAAGATGTTACTGTTAGTAATTGTCCATGGATATTGTAATCAGAATAAGTTTAGGATATTAGTGGATTCGAAAAGGATAAAAAAAAATAGGAAAGTTTGATCTATTGGAATGTATTGTAGTAACTATGCAATGTTCTTAATGTTTATACTGTAAGCTGCAGATTACAGTACCAACTTAGGATTATTGTATAGAGCTATGTACTACCCGATAGTGCACTAAGATAAGGATATTTGTAAACGGTATCTATTTTGGTATAGTTATGATAGGACAGAATTTTATTAATGGAAATGAGGTTGAAAATCCTACATAAGGATTTAAAACTCTAAAGTAAAAATATCAAAAGATCATAGGTATGAGATAACTAGAGTCATTGACTCGATTATCTAATACGAGCTACAGTACATTGGGAATTGCTATAAGATTACTAATTGCATTATAATTATAAATTTAAGATAACCTTTATACAGTAAAGTCATCTGGTCTTTGGTATGGGGTTTATAGTTATTTTGGTATTGTAATGAACTTTTGCCTAAAGTCTACAACTTGTGTAGCAATAAGACACAAAATATGATTTTGCTCCCCCGAAAGAGACAGGATGCTATGGATGATAATTATAACTTGCAAAATAATAATAATAATAATAATAATAATAATAATAATAATAATAATAATAATAATAATAATAATAATAATAATAATTGGCCAGGAATTTCTTAGAGAGAGCATAATTCTATTGCGCGGGCCATAATGACTAGATTATGATTGGTATATAACAAGAGAAAAAGGAGAGTTTTGTAGACCCCCTTCTTAAGATATTAGAGGCTAGTTTATAGTTAAGTAGAAAAGAAGACACTAATTTCAAATCAGTGAAAAATAAGCTATAGAATATCGATAGATAAAAGAAATGTGAAAGTAAAAATTTAAATAGTTGGCTCAAATGCAACAAAGAAATATTACGATTATTAGAATTTCAAATCAGTGAAAAATAAGCTATAGAATATCGATAGATAAAAGAAATGTGAAAGTAAAAATTTAAATAGTTGGCTCAAATGCAACAAAGAAATATTACGATTATTAGTGAGAGTGCTGACTAGAATGGTCAAAGGACCAGATCAGAGTAATATCGAAGTATAGCGGATTTATTAGGGATGTTAAGAGGTACTAAATTTTGACTCGATAGTCGAGTTAAGGAATAAGATAAGACTGAGGAATGAAATAATTAAAGTTAATTTATGGAATAGAAAAAGAAGTAAATAGAAAAGTAAGGATGAGGATGGTAAAAAGGAATAACATTAGGAAAAATATTTATTGTAGCATAAAAGCATAGAAGCATGAACTTTGGAGTAAGTTAACTTTGAACAGTGTTAAGAACCCAACCATGGAGATCAAAAGCATAGGATAAGGGTTAACCCCTGTTATCCCAATTTTAAGTTAAATAAGGTAGTATGGGGATAATATCCATTTAAGTTATAACAATGAGAGACACTAGTTGAGGATTGCCATCAGGGCAAACAACTTACTTAAGACACGAAATGGTATCCTGAATTATTCTATCAAGTAAGAAATAAGTTAAACAAAAGCAAATAAGATGGTATAAAATGGCACATAGGCATAGATTCGAAATAAAGTTGGCAAGATAACAGTTATGAATCTATGGCCAATGATTAGATAAGTAATTCTAATATGACCACAATGGTCATTTAATAAGGAACTTGGCACATGAGGTGAAGTAGTCGGGAAATAAATAAGTACCATTGGGTAAAGTGTTATGGACAATCATTCAGACTATGAAGCTACATAGAAATGTGAGAAAGACATGAGAAAACAATACATATGACTATTTAAGGACTAACAGTGAGCAAAATTTCAAGGACGAAATTTCTTTTAAGGGGGGGAGAATTGTAACACCCCTACATGCATAGTCCTGTGCAAATCACTGTTTCGGTGACTAGTGTCGGTCCGGACAATTAAAGGATTAAAACTATATTTAAGGCACCTAGAAAAGCCCTGAATGAAAATTAATAGTGATTACCAGAAGGTGAAGTATAAATAAGAAAAATATACCATAAAAGGTTAAATGAGTCGGGAGTCACAGCGATGGGTGACCATACTGGGAAGTGACTGCGAGGTTAATTGTAACCCTAATTTTGTATGGGATATTGTAATACCCCAGTCCTAAGAATTATTGCAAAGCTAGTAGAAAAGAGAAAATCACAAAAAAGAGCTGAGAAGTAGGTCAAATAATTAGATCAGAGTTCTAGAAGAAATAATGAATTATTAGTAAATCGGATTAGACCGGCGAGAGGCAAATTGGTCAATTTACATCTAGAGGTGACTCATGGCCTAACTGTCCAATGCAATGTATGAAATTAAAATTGTGAAATATAAAATTAAATTGAAGAAGTTATGGAAAAACAAAAGAGAAAAAAATGAAAATTAAAACAATTGATGACATCATCATGATGATGTAACTATGACTTCATAATTAATTTTAATTTAATTAACTAATTGACTAAGTCAAATTAAGGAATAAAAACAAAATTAAAAAGCCAAATTTTTATCTTCTTCTTCCATTTGCCGTGGCCTCTCATCTCTCTCCCTTCTCTCACTAAATCCTCTATAGCTACTTAATTTTAAGCTTTTAAATCTTGAATCAACCCCATAAATCTCACAATTTTCCTAAATAAAACTTGTTCTTAGATCTTGGCAAGCCTATTGAGAAGGAAATTTGAAGGAAAAAAAAAAGGGGGAAATTGAAGCTTTAGGAAACTTAACAAGATATTAGTAACAAATTCTTCAATTATCTATTTGAATTCTTGTTTAAGTAATTGAAGTAAGTTAGAAATTGTTGTAAATGAAACAAAAACACTATGTTAGGGATATAGAGGAAATTTCGGCCAAGATGTGGGGACTAGGGTTTGAGGAGTTCAATTGAATTAAACTTGTTTTACGGTGGTGTATGAGGTAGAAGACTTGATTCATGGAGTGAATTTAGTGTGAATTATGCAAATTGAGAAATTAGGGTTCTCAACCCTTAGGGAAATTGGGGAAAATTTGAGAATTTTTGAAATTGAGACAAATTGACCTAATTGAGACTCAAAATGGTCAATTGAGGCCAATTGGAGTGTGTTGGTGTAACATCCTCATTTTCATAGCCCGTACATCCTACTGTTCCGATGGCTAATGTCTGCTTTGGAAAGTCGGAATGTTTGGAACTACACTTAATTGAGAGTGAGGAAGCATAAAATAATGAAATATGTGATGAAAAATTAAAGAAAAATAAAAGAGATAAAATGTGACTAAGTTAAACGAGCTAAACCCGTAGCGATGGGTGACCGCACCAGGAAGGCCGTTGCCGACCCCAAGACTGCGGGGAACTCTCGGAATTAAATTTCAGGACGTGAGTAAAGGTTTATTGAAACATAATTGACACTAAAATTATCAAAGAAAAATTAATAAATTAATAGAAAGAAAAATGAAAAATCGAGAAATAGACAAAAATTGGTGTTATCGAAAAATTGGGAATACAACCCAAAGTGGGGCACTTTGGTCATTTGACACCTAGAGTTACCTTTTGACCTCAATGTCCATTAAAAATAAATGATATTACACTTTAGAAATGTCATGAAAAATTTGAAATGAGATACATTATGTAAATAGTGAAAGAATTGAGATAAAGGTGCAAATAATGAAACTTTGAATAAATAAATAATAAAACTAATCCTAGTGCCCCACTAACTACATCATAAGAGACATATATATGGATTTAGTGGACAGAAAATGTCACACCCTACCCCTCTGTAAGGCATAACATGATCCCGTAGTATACCTAATGAATTACCAACTTCGTCTACTGATAACCCATTAAATACACTATAAGGGATTTTAAAACTTTTCTTACTTCTTTTTTTACAGTGGTGAGTATAATTTACAGGTGTTAAAAACCTTTTTGAACTGAAGTGAAATAGCTAACACATTTGAATTACTTGGACTTTCTGTAAAAATTTTTAGCAGAGTGCCATCTGTATTTTGCATAAAACAGTTCTTCAGGAAACCTATAAAAAGCACTTCAATATATTTCTCAATCCCAACTCCAACAGTTAAACAACACAATATTTTTCTCAACTCAATTCCACAATAATTTTTCAAAGACTGAGATTAAAGAGATACAGTACAAATTTTAAAAATCAAAATAACTCATAATTTATTTTACAACTTTAAGGTACAATTTTATTTTACAACTGCTCAAACCAAGAACAAAATATACATACAGTGAATATACATTACAGTAGAAAATGCAAAATGGAGTATACTCAATATACCCGATGCTCTCTCGCGGAATGCTCTAGCAGCCTAGTCTGTTGCCCTGTCCGTCTATCTACCTGCGACAGCAATGAAAAGCTATCGCTGAGACAATGTCTCAATGGTGCACAACATTAACCAAATACAACTTTAAATCACAATTCATAAGTTAAATAAATAGTGGATACGTAAAACCATAGTTAGATTCAAGACAATAAATGTCACAAGGAATTTAAACTCTATTTTACAATATCACAATAAATCTCAGAGATCAAAACATAGTTAAATTCAAAAGACAGTGAATGTCAATAAGAATTTAAACTCCATTTCACAATCTTACAATACATATCAATAAATCACACAAAGCTTAATCATGTTCCAAAGTTCAATTCGTCCCAAAAGCCGATGGCTAATGAGGTATTCAATTCATCCCAAAAGTCAATGACTAATGAGGAATAACATAGCTAGCTAGCAAAAATATGAGTACTCATCCAATTCGTCCTCAACAGGCACACACCTCAACACTTCAGCCAGAGAGGGAATTCAATTCGTCCCACTAGACAAGCTAGCGAGGAATACAATCAATATACATGATAGCTGTGGTTTCAAACCATTTCCAATGCTTTTCAATCAATAAGTATCCATCAATATCATTTAAACAATTTCTCACAATTTCAAACCATTTACAGTGCTTTTCAAGCGATAAATATCCATTCAAACACATTTCCACAATTTAAAACAATAATGTACAAATAGTCATAATTCATTTCAATTGAAAAATTCAAAAGAAATAGTTGCTGTGCACAAACCTCTGATAACTGTCTCCTGGTATTGACTCAGTGTTTCCTTCCCTTTTCCTGAGTCTTTGCTAACTGAGAAACACAATTTGAAGTGTTTCAGTACTAAATTAAACTGTCTCTAACGATAATGCTTGATAATTAATTCACTGAATTCTAATATTTGCTTAGTCAACCTAAGATGTCGACTCTCGATGCATTCCAAGTAAATTAGGTTTTAATGTTATTAATATGTCACATTCGATAGTATTTTAGAGTTGGTACATGTTACCAAGTTCATTTCCATGTATACTGCATTTTCTTGCAATTTGTTGGATTCCGAGATACTAGTTTGACCTAGCCGGACGACCTAGTTTCCTTGGTTTTCGGGTTTTGGTCAAAACTACAAACTTGTAGATCTATGTCTTATGGAACGCGGGGCAAAATTTCAGGTCATTCTGAGTTATGTAGACCAAGTTATGGTCATTTTACTATTGCTAGTCAAATTGCACCAAAATTGGTCACTTTAGGTCATTTTAGGTCATTTTAGGTTCGGCCAGTTTTTGGACCCGAACTTGTGCAAGCTGTTTGACTTGCTTATGGTCATTTCTGGGCTTTGGTGTCTTCATAATACTTGTAGATATGGGTCTTAACTATTCATGGTTAAAATTTCAGGTCAATTGGACCAGTTTTGAGTGAGTTATGGCCTAAATATTAACTGCTGCCCAAATGGTCAATTTTCAGGCCTCAATTGCACTTAATCCGGATTTGGTCATTTTTCAAGCTACCTTGCAAGCAGAATTTTGGCAAGCTTCCTTCATGAAAGTTGGCACATTTTGTGCCTAGTTTCACCTCCAATTGGTCTCATACCAATTGGAGCCACACACTTAAGTTATAGGCCTAAAACACAAACTGCCTTATTGCATTTCTTTCATACACATCAAGCATCACTTTTAACACTTACCAAACTTAACATTCAAACCAATTCTGGTTGTACCACAACCTAAACATAATTTACAACATTTTATAGGTCATTTTGGCAGCTTACAATTACATTCAATGTGCACCAATAAGTGCAGAATTTGTCCAACTCAATTTACAACAATTCAATCACTAATTCATGCTCATTTACATATCCAACTTCACACCATCATACATGCACTCAAACTGCCATAACCCCTATCACAATTTAACATCATTATTCCATAAACCAAGCATGAATTCCAGCATTCTTTAAGAGCTAACAAACTGCCACAATGGTACATTTACATTCCATTAATTTCTAAGCTTTAAATTTCATTTCACATTTACATATATTAAGTATAATCACCCAAATGATTTCCCATACACATAAATATTTAATCAACCTTTTAATCCACCATTTACAAGCAAGAGTAAACTATCTTCAAGGTGTTTCCATGGCTACTAAAAGTACACATTCCCATTCAACATCAAACCTAAAAAATTTCTTCATAAATCAAACACCCATAACACCCTTACAAACTTTAACAAAGCAACAATCAAAAACTCAAACTTACCTATGGATGAGACTTCTTAAATCTTCACCAAAACTTCTTGAAATTGCTATCAAACTCTTCCTTGTGATGTGGGGATAAATTTTAATGAAGCAACCTTGGTGTTTGGAGGTGAAATGGAGAGGATGATGAAGCTCCTTCAAATTTCGACAATGGAGGTTTCTAAGGCTTTCATTTCAGCAATGGTGATCTTCAAAGGTTGAAGATGAAGTTTTAGTGGAGCAATCTGCCCACTTAATACATATTATAATCCTTAGTGGTCCACTCACATGAAATCAATTATATTATATGCTTAAATATGTTAATTACCTAATTTGAACCCCATTTTTGCTATTTATATTAGGTACCCCTAATTTAATTTTTCATTATATTTTCCAAGTGTAATATTATTTATTTTTAATGGACATTTAGGTCAAAAGACAACTCGGGATGTCAAATGACCACAATGCCCCTGTTCGGATTGCATTCCCGATTTTTCGGTAACACCGAGTTTTGTCCGTTTTTCGATTTCTCACTTTTCTTTGTACTAATTATTTAATTTTTCTTTGATATTTCTAATGATATTTATACTTCAATAAATATTTATTTGAGTCCTAAAATATTTTTCAGGGTTCCCCGCAGTCCAGGGCTAGTCAATGGTCCACGCCGTGACTTCCCGGTGCAGTCACCCTTTGCTAGGGTTCTCGGCTCGTTTAACTTGGTTACATTTCTTTGCTATTATTTTTCCTTTGTTTTTCTTGTATTTTCTCTTCTTGTATTCCATTATTTTATGTCTCCTCACACATATCGAAGTGTAGTTCTAGGCATTCTAGCTGTCCAGACAACACTGGTCATTGGAACAGTAGAATGCACTACCGAACATAGGGGTGTTACAGAAAAAGGGTCATCTTCAACCTTTAAAGTTTTGGCCAAATTGAACCACCATGGAAGTCCACCATGGCCGAACTCCTTCCATCACCATGCACCATTGATTAAGCCATCCTTTCCACTTGGACCCTTCATTAAAGCTTGCCTAATCACCTTGGGGAAGATATTGGCAATAAGAAAAACAAGATTTGATAAAGTTTGATCAAGCACAAAAAAGGTTAGTGCTTAATCTTCCCATTTTCCTTCACTAATTCTTGTGTTGAGCTTTGGGTAAGTTAAATTGCTAAGAAAAATTAAGGAAATGATTGAGTATTGGTGAACCTTAGTTTTGGAAGCCATAAAAATGCATGGTTAGTGACTTATTCTTATATTTATATGGATGGGAATTAAGGTTGATTAACTCAATGGAAGTTGTAGTAGGTTAATATCCAAGTGTGTATATGTTAGTGCTTGAATTAAGGGTTTAATAGTGGGACTTTGATGCCTTAGTAAACTGCCATGTTGGGCAGCCTTAAATATCATGAATTTGTGTGTGAGTTTATGAAATTTATCAATGAAATATGATGGTGTTGAATGGTGGCCAGTTTGTGTAATTGCCATGGAAGTGTATGTGTGATATATGTATTATTGTATATTGAATTTGGATTGAAGTAAATGATAAACATTAATGGTGTATTGTATGCATTGAGCACTTGAGTATTCTACCCAAAATGCTTGCTGGAATGGTGTACAATATATATAGAAGTGCCATGATTAAATGTTGAAGTATTGGGAGAAGGAGGATTGTCAAAATTGGAAGTGTGATGTTCAAATGCAGGTTGTATATGTTGGCAGCACCTAAATTAGGTCACAAATGCAAAACTTTGAACCTAATTGGTATGAGGCCAATGGGGGGGTGAAACTAAACACCAAATAGGCCAACTTTCATGCAGAAATGTTGCCAAAATTTTGCCTAGAAACTGACCTTAAAAATGACCAAATCTAGAATGGCAACCTTGCAAACCTAGATTTTTGACCATATGAATAGTAGTCATTAGGATGACCATAACTCACTCAAAACAGGTCCAATTGACCTGAAAATTTTACCATGGATAGCTTAGACATAGAGCTATAACTCTTATGAAGACACCAAAGCCCAGAAATGGCCGGAACCAAGTCAAATAGCTTGCACAATTTCGGATACCAAAACTGCCAGAACTAAAAGTGACCTAAAATAGACTAAATTTTGCACTAAAGGTGCAATCTGTTCAGCCTTAGTAAATTAACCATATCTTGGTCTATACAACTATGAATGACCTAAAATTTTGCCCAGAGTGCAATAAGACATAGAGCTATAATTCTTATGAAGACACCAAAGCCCAAAAATGGCAAGAACCAAGTCAAATAGCTTACACAATTTTGGGTACCAAAATTGCCTGAACTAATTGTGACCTAAAATTGACTAAATTTTGCACTAAAGGTGCAATTTGTCAAGCTTTAGTAAATTGACCATATCTTGGTCTATACAACTCAGAATGACCTGAAATTTTGCCCTGAATGCAATAAAACATAGAGATACAATTCTTATGAAGAAACCAAAGCCCAAAAATGGCAAGAACCAAGTCAAATAGCTTGCACAAGTTCGAGTACCAAAACTGCCAGAACTAAATGTGACATAAAATTGACCAAATTTTGCACTGAAGGTGCAATCTGTCCAGCTTTAGTAAATTGACCATATCTTGGTCTATACAACTCAAAATGACCTAAAATTTTGCCCAGAGTGCAATAAGACATAGAGCTACAATTTTGCTTCTTTGACCAGAAGCTAAAAACCAAGCGAAATAGGACTTTAAGCTAGACCAATCTAGCACACAAAAATTGAGAATTTGACATTTACATACAATGATGCTTGATGTAATTTGGCAATGAATGCCAACTTGTAAAAAGGGTAAATTGCATTATATTGACAGCATATTGAATTGTAAATTGTGATATGATGATACTAGAATCAACTTATCCATGGTGTATAAAAAGGTCAACATTTTCATTGACCAGTGAATTGTATAATGACTAGTAAACCCTGAAAATAGAGAAATAAATATTTAATCTTGTAATATGCCCTAGTTTGCCTAGTTGACTAGTTTGGATAGGTTGCCATGCCATAGGATTCTGACAGCTGTTCTGTAAATGGCTTTACGTCATATTATATTTTATGGCTTATTACGCCATACTATGATTTTAATAGCCTATGGCTATACATATTATTTTATTATACTCGGCTTAATGCCTGATTGATTATATGGCTTTTTAGCCGCACTGTTTGCACACTGGGAGATACTTTGTGATAGATGGTGTGATGGCCCGAGGTACTAGGTACCCAGTACTAGTATATCCATTTATCCAGTCTAGTCAGTGTATAGGCTACATGGGCAGTCAATTAAAACATTATTCAATTCAGGAAGTTAAGTTAAGTATATGGAAATTTCTATACAATTAAATTAAGCATTGAATGAAATGAGTAAAAGAGATTAGCAATAGAAACATAACAAAGATACAATTTGCAGAACCGTAGAGACTTAAAATACAATATAGTTAGAATAATGAATTCCTGGATATCTGAATTATGATTTATTTCTTTCTTTATTTGTAGATATTATTTCTTGTTATACTATTGCACCACTAAGCAGAAATTCTTAGCGCGATGGAATTGCTTTCTCGCGCAGGTACTAAAGGTAAAACCAGTAGACTGTCGACTGAGATTTTTAGAGTCCAGATCTATAGAAGTGTCAGAAGAGTTCAAGATTGTTACCTCCTCGGCAATGCATGTAGATAGGGCTCATTTTAAGCATGTTTTATAATCTGTACATTATAATTACTGCTATTATTGTAATGTGAATTAGTAATTGTAACTTCATTTGTCTATCTTGTACTTGATAAATTTATGTACTTAATTGGAAAATTTGTATAAGTTAATGAAATATAAGAATTTTGATATTTAAATTGATTATCTAATCATAATGATTCTGAATGAGAATGAGTTTGAGAAATTTTGAGACTGAATCTGAGTTTGAGAAACTGATGAGAATGCTTTAAGATAATTTGAGTTATGAATTTGAGCATATATTGAAATTGTTTTTGGCAAGTTCAGAAGAACTGTTAGTCCAAATTACAGCTGGCACTCTGCCATATTATAGTTAAAATTTTTGAAATTTCCAAATTAATTAGATTTTGATAAAAGTAAAAATAGCCTAAACCTTAAATAAAGTTTTTGAATAAATAAATCAAGAACTGTAATGAAATCAGATAAGATCAGGTGCTCCGGCACGCCATGTAGCACGCTTTGCTCGACTACACTGTAGACGGACGAGGGCTGTTTTATTTAGTGGTATCAGAGCACGGTTTAGGCGTTCCTAGGCACAGATCAGTAGAAAGAACTAGTGCGCATATATGCATTGCATTCATAAGAGTCGAGGTGACACTAATGTAGATCTGTTTACTTTTGATTATTCAAGGTTAAGATAAGGACTCAGAGTCGCAGAGGGCGTTAGAAAAAAAAGTAAAAAACCTAGTTCATGAGGTTATAACGTAGTGACTACGTAATGTTCTCAATGTTTGTATTGTAAGCTATAGATTATAGTACCGACATGAGATTATTGTATAGAGCTACGTGCTTCCTCATGGTACAATAAACTAAGAACATTTGTAAGTAATTTATAATTTGATACAGTTATGCCCGAATAGAGTACTATTACGAGAAATAAATGTGAAAATTCTAGTCAGAAATTTAAAACTTCAGAACTAGCCTGTCGAACGACTACACTTGTAAGGTAGTTAGAGTCAGTGACTCGGTTACATTAATGTGAACTACCTGTACCACAGTAATTGCTATAAGCTTAGAGATATCAGTACGACTTATCATTCTCAGACGGATGGACAGTCAAAACGAGTAATTTAGGTAAATTCTGAAACTCATTGAGTTCCTATAAAC
Organism: Hevea brasiliensis; assembly: GCF_030052815.1. Lineage (NCBI taxonomy): Eukaryota > Viridiplantae > Streptophyta > Magnoliopsida > Malpighiales > Euphorbiaceae > Hevea > Hevea brasiliensis. The sequence continues at coordinate 888,609 of NW_026614585.1, forward strand.
AATGAAATGAAATGATAATAATAACCTGTAATATGTGACAAGCCCTCGAGAATATACTGAGCACTTGTGTCATTGAATCTGAGGGGAGATGGGACAGATACCTCCCACTAATAAAATTTGTATACAATAACAAGTGTAATGCTAGCATACAAATGGCACCCTATGAAACACTGTAAGGGAAAAAGTGCAGAACACCAGTACGTTAAACTGAGTAGGAAAAAGATATCTAGACATTGATATAGATTCTTATAATTATTTTGATATTTTTTTCAGAAAAGAATGATTTAGGTATTTGAAAATATATTTAGAAGTTGTAGTGTTATTCCCTCTAGAAGCAAGAATAAATACCTTTCATTTATGGAGTTTGTGTATAGTGATATTTATTAAATAAGCATGAAGATACCAAGGCATAAGGTCTTGTATGAGATAAATGCAGAATACCTAGACAATGGCAAGTTAACAGAATTGGAATTGGTAAAAGAGACTGAAGGACTGGTAAAGAATCCTAGTATGAGAGATCAAGAAACTATTTAATAAAAGAATTTTATGAGTAGGAATACTAAAGGCAGAGGAAAACAATGATGGGAAAGTGAATAAAATTATGAGATAATGATAAGCTTAGTTGTTTGAATCCGATGAATTTCGAGGACAAAATTCCTTTTTAGAGGGGAAGAGTTGTAACATCCTCATTTTCGTAGCCCATACATCATACTGTTCCGAAGGCTAATGTCTGCCTCAGAAAGTCAGAATGTTTGGAACCACACTTAATTGACAATGAGGAAGTATAAAATAATGAAATATGTGATGAGAAAAATTAAGAAAAAATAAAAGAGATAAAATGTGACTAAGTTAAACGAGCCGAACCCGTAGCGATGGGTGACCGCACTAGAAAGGCCGTTGCCGACCCTAGGACTGCGGGGAACCCTCGGAATTAAATTTCAGGACATGAGTAAAGGTTTATTGAAACATAATTGACACTAGAATTATCAAAGAAAAATTAATAAATTAATACAAAGAAAAATGAAAAATCGAGAAACAGACAAAAATCGGTGTTATCGAAAAATCGGGAATACAACCCGAAGTGGGGCATTTTGATCATTTGACACCTAGAGTTGCCTTTTGACCTCAATGTCCATTAAAAATAAATGATATTACACTTTATAAATGTCATGAAAAATTTAAAATGAAATACATTATGTAAATAGTGAAAGAATTGAGATAAAAGTGCAAATAATGAAACTTTAAATAAATAAACAATAAAACTAATCCTAGTGTCTCACTAACTACATTATAAGAGACATATATATGGATTTAGTGGACAGAAAAAGGGTTATCTTCAACCTTTAAAGCTTTGGCTGAATTGAACCTCCATGGAAGTCCACCATGGCCGAACTCCTTCCATCACCATGCACTAATGATCAAGCCATCCTTTCCACTTGGATCCTTTATTAAAGCTTGCCTACCCACCTTGGAGAAGATATTGGCAACAAGAAAAACAAGATTTAATGAAGTTTGATCAAGAACAAAAAAGGTTAGTGCTTAATCTTCCCATTTTCCTTCACTAATCCTTGTGTTGAGCTTAGGGTAAGTTGAATTGCTAAGAAAATTTGAGGAAATGATTGAGTATTAGTGAACCTTAGTTTTGGCAGCCATGAAAATGCATGGTTAGTGACTTATTCTTATATTTATATGGATGGGAATTAAGGTTGATTAACTCAATGAAAGTTGTAGTAGGTTAATGTCCAAGTGCGTGTATGTTAGTGCTTGAATTAAGGGTTTAATAGTGGGACTTTGATGCTTTAGTAAACTGCCATATTGGGCAGCCTTAAATATCATGAATTTGTGTGTGAGTTTATGAAATTTATCATTGAAATATGATGGTGTTGAATGGTGGCCAGTTTGTATAATTGCCATGGAAGTGTATGTGTGATATATGTGTTGTTGTACATTGAATTTGGGTTGAAGTAAATATTAAACATTAATGGTATATTGTGTGCATTGAGCACTTGAGTGTTCTACCTAAAATGCTTGCTGGAATGGTGTACAATATATATAGAAGTGCCATGATTAAATGTTGAAGTATTGGGAGGAGGAGGATTGTCAAAATTGGAAGTGTGATGTTCCAATGCAGGTTATATATGTTGGTAGGACCTAAATTAGGCCATAAGTGCAAAACTGTGAACCCAATTGGTATGAAGCCAATGGAGGGTGAAACTAGACACCAAATAGGCCAACTTTCATGTAGAAATATTGCCAAAATTCTGCCTAGAAACTGACCTTAAAAATGACCAAATCCGGAATGGCAACCTTGCAAACCCAAATTTTTGACCATATGAACAGTAGTCATTAGGATGACCATAACTCACTCAAAAAGGTCCAATTGACCTGAAAGTTTTACCATGGATAGCTTAGACATAGAGCTACAACTCTTATGAAGACACCAAAGCCCAGAAATGGCCAGAGCCAAGTCAAATAGGTTGCACAAGTTCGGGTACCAAAACTGCCAGAACTAAAAGTAACCTAAAATAGATCAAATTTTGCACTAAAGGTGCAATCTGTCCAGCTTTAGTAAATTGACCATATCTTGGTCTCTACAACTCAGAATGACCTAAACTTTTGCCCAGAGTGCAATAAGACATAGAGCTACAATTCTTATGAAGACACCAAAGCCCAAAAATGGCAAGAACCAAGTCAAATAGGTTGCACAAATTCGGGTACTAAAACTGCCACAACTAATTGTAACCTAAAATTGACCAAATTTTGCACTAAAGGTGCAATCTATCCAGCTTTAGTAAATTGACCATATCTTGGTCTATACAACTCAGAATGACCTGAAATTTTGCCCATAGTGCAATAAGACATAGAGCTACAATTCTTATGAAGACACCAAAGCCCAAAAATGGCAAGAACCAAGTCAAATAGCTTGCAAAAGTTCGAGTACCAAAACTGCCAGAACTAAATGTGACCTAAAATTGACCAAATTTTACACTAAAGGTGCAATCTGTCCAGCTTTAGTAAATTGACCATATCTTGGTCTATACAACTCAAAATGACCATAGTGCAATAAGGCATAGAGCTACAATTTTACTTCTTTGACCAGAAGCTAAAAACAAAGAGAAATAAGACTTTAAGCTAGACTAATCTAGCACACAAAAATTGAGAATTTGACATGTACATACAATAATGCTTGAGGTAATTTGGCAATGAATGCCAACTTGTAAAAAGGGTAAATTGCATTATATTGACAGCATATTGAATTGTAAATTGTGACATGTTGATACTAGAATCAACTTATCCATGATGTATAAAAAGGTCAACATTTTTGTTGACCAGTGAATTGTATAATGATCAATAAACCTTGAAAATAAAGAAATAAATATTTAATCTTGTAATATGCCCTAGTTTGCCTAGTTTGTAACACCCCTGTTTGTATAGCCTAGTATATTTCACTGTTTCAGTGACCGGTGTCGGTCCGGATAATTAAGGGGATTAGAACCATACTTAAGACAACTAGATAACCTATAAACACAAATAATTAGTAATTGCCAATTAGTTAAGTATAAATAAGAAAAACATAACATAAGAAGTTAAACGAGCTGAGAGTCACAGCGATGGGTGACCTTCTCGAAAAGGACTGCGGTGTCATTTTAAACTCAAATTTCGAACCGTAAAATGTAATGCTGCGGTCCTTAGGACCATTACAAACACAGTAGAAAAGAGAAAATCACAAAAAAAAAACTGTTAAGCCAGTCAAATAATTAAGTCAGGGAGCCGAAATAAATATTGAATTATTTGCAAACCGGGATGAACCGACGAGGGGCAATTTGGTCAATTGACCCCGAGAGCTGACTCCTGACCTAACTGTCAAATAAAATCGGAGAAAAGAAAATTTTGAAATTGAGAATTAAATTAAAGAACTAATAGAAAAATAAATTGAAAAAAAAAAAATGAAAAAGTTAAAAAGGTGATGACATCATGCATGACATCATGCATGATGCCATAAAAATAATAATTAATATATTTAATTAATTAGATTTTTGGTCTTCCTAAGACATAAAAGAAAAGAAAAGAAAAGAAAAAAAAATAAAGTCATCTTCTTCTTCAAAAAAACGTGACCCATCTCTTTCCTCCCTTCCTCACCAAAAACCACCATTGAAGCTCATCTTTGAGCTTGAAGACTGCAAAATCCCACCATAGAAAATTGTCTTACCATGGTTAAAGTTTGTTTGGGCAACTAGAAAAGAAGATTCAAGGGAAAGAAAGAAGAAGAAAATTAAGAAAAGGGAGATTGAAAATTATGCATTCAAGGTTAGTAGCTAAACTCGGAAATTATAGTTTAATTTAAGTATTTATAACATGAAGAACATGGAAATATGCTTAAAATGAAAAGAAATTAATTATTGGAGGACTAGATGGAAATTCTAGCAGCTAGGGTGTCTAATGAAAAGCATGTGTTTTGATTGAATTTAATATGTTAGGCAAGCTTATGTGAATGTGGTAGTGAGATTGAAATGTTTAGATTTGGTTAAATGCAAAGAAATTGTGAACTAGGGTTTTGGACTTAGGGTTTAGAGACAAAATGGGAGAAATTGGTAAATGATGTCTTTGACCTAATGTGAAGTGAAAAATGATCATTTGTGACCTAATGAAGAGTGTTAGAGGTGTTTGAATCAAAGCCAAATTCGAATGGAGTATGCAGCATGACCAAATTTCCTTTGAGGGACCAAAAATGACATTTTACAAGTCCAATTGGTATGGGACCAATTGGGGATGAATATAGACACTAAATGACACAATTTTCATTTAGGAAGCATGCCCAAAAAGTGACCACAACCTAGTGAACAAATTGACCAAACTTGAAAAATCACAGTCTGCCTCTGTACAAACTGACCAAATGAATAATATTTGTTCATTTAGTCATAACTTGAGCTAGGAAAGTCTAAATGATCTGAAATTTTACCAATAGTTAGATGAGATATAGACCTAAAACTTTCATGAAGAACACAAACCCAAATTATGCCATTAACAAAGTCATTTGGCCACCCAAATTTGGTGACCTAAAACTGCCAGAACCAAAAATTGCCTAGAAATTCTGGGTTGTGTTCAATCCGGCAGCCATGGTTCAAATGGCTATAACTTGAGCTAAAAAACTTCAATTAGAGTGATTCAAAAAGGAGAATAAACTTAAGACAATAGGGAACATTTTCTATGAAGAAAGTTTTGCCAAATTCTAACAATAAGATGACCAATGGAACAGTGCAACCTTAGACACCAAAACTAAAATTTTATCAAATTTACTTAAAAGACTTAGAATTTGAATAAACAACCAAAACCAACAAATTTAGTGACCAAAATGTGGTATGTGGGTGAAGTTGAAATTTCCATACCTATTAAGCCTTAGAAAGTCAACATTTTGACTTGAATAGTGTAGTAAATAGTAACCCGAAACACAAAAATTTCAAGAACGTCGAGTTTAGCATGTTAGAGCTAGGTAAAAGTGAAGTTAAATTTATTTTTGGATTTATGCTAAGTTATGGTACTAAAACACTATAAAATTGTGTGTTTCAGTTGAAAAGAACACCGGGAAAGAACCTGAAGAATCGAGTCAAGGCCAAGAGGTGACTCGCTTGAGGTTTGTACACAACATCACTATGCTTTAAAATTCATTGATAAAGTAAATAAAATATGCATTTTACTTTTGCTTTGAATTGTTGAAAGTTTATTGTGACCTTATTTATGATGTTTTGATTTAAATTGTGAAAGTTATCGTGTATATTTGAAATGACAATGTTTAGCAAATTATTAAGATAAGTTTTGAAACCACAGTGTTATGACCATATATTTGAACACCTCACTAGCATGACTAGTGGGGGTAATTAGTTTCGAATTTTGATTCCTTCTCTGGAGAAGTGTTGAGGTATGCCAGTAGAAGAGGATGTGAATGGATATCCATATATTTGAGCTAGCTAGCCTTGTGATGTGATTTCTCTTTAGCCTCTGGCTACTGAGATTCTACTTGTTTCGAATGGCATGATCTAACTATGGGTTTTATGAAATATGATTTGATACTTCAAAATGAAATTGTTTGGGACTAAAATCTCATAATGCATGATTTGTATTTAATTCTCATGTTCAGTCAAATTTTTGAATAAATGTGATTTAAGTTCTGCATAAAGATTATTTTAGTATGTTGTGCACCACGGAGTCCTAGTACTCAGTAATAGCTTTTATTGCTGTCACAGATATAGAACTAGAGGAGCAGTAGACTGAGCTGCTGAGGATTGAGGATTTATCAGCTTGAAGTTGTCGGGTATAATTTATACCCTGCCTGTAAATATTTATTTTGATGTATGTATTGCACATAAATGTATGGACATGTAAATCGGTCTTGAGTAGTTTGTACAAAGTTTGTATAAAGTTGTAATAAAATTTAGTTTGAATTTTCATAATGTAGATTTTAGTATGATATATATATATATATATATATATATATATATATATATATATATATAGATTGTTGTCTTTAATGAATGGAAATGTTTTATTTTAATTTGAATGAGATTGATAGATGTTATTTTAATGATTATTGAATTTTGGAAATTGAGAAAGGTTGACTATTGAATTTTGAGACTTGAGAAATTATTTGAGAATGATTGTGAAATTAAAGTAGTGGTTGAGAAAATTATTGGAAGTATTTTTTTTCAGGTATTTGAAAATTTGTTTTCTCAAAATATAGACGGAACTCTGCCAAAATTTTTATAAAATTTGCGGAAAAATAAAATGGGCAAAAAAAAAATTTTAGCTAGTTTTCAACTTGAATTAAATCTGTTAATACCTATTAGAAAATGCTCACCACTTATTAAAAGTAAGAAAATTGATTTAAAATCCCTTGTAGGGTACTTAATGAGTTATCGGTAGGTGAAGTTCGGTAGTTCGTTAGGTATTCTACGGGATCATGTTATGCCTTACAGAGGGGTAAGGTGTGACATGTTTTAGTGGTATCAGAGCAAAATTTTTTAAAGTATGTTTTACTTATGAATTTGTGTCTTTTCTTTGTTAAGTACAACTGCTCAATGTCCATATTTGTTACATATAGTGCATTACATCATAAATTATTGAAGTATGGGGCTGCAGAATTTAAGGGTACAGTGGACCCTTTAGAGGCAGAGCAATGGCTTGAAAGGATGGATAGAGTATTTAAGAAGCTGCACTGCCAAGATGAACTGAAGTTTAAATATTCTGTGTCTCTACTACAAGGGGATGCGTATGATTGGTGGAAGACCATCCCCCACAGCTTGGCTGAACCACCAGTGCTGACCTGGGATGACTTCATCAGAGAGTTCAGACGAATATACATCCCAGATGCATATGTTGATCAGAAGTTACAAGAGTTTCTGAGTTTAAAACAAGCCAACAGAACAGTGGCAGAGTATGAGAGGGAGTTCTCCCGCTTAAGTCATTATGCTGGGAGTCTCTTTTCCACTAGCAAGGCAAGGTGCAAGAGATTTGAGACGGGTTTGAAGCCCAGCATAAGGATGCAAGTAGTGGGATTCAGACACAGCAATTTTTCAAAACTCATGTCTCAAGCACTTGAGTTAGAGAGAATTGAATCAGAGGCGACCCCAATAAAAGAAAAATCAGAGAAAGCTGAGAAATTAGAGAAAGACAAGGGGGAAAAATCAGTTGAACAGAGTTCTGGTGTTACCTCTAGAAAGAAGAAGAAATTTAGTGGACCAGCAAGGGTCGAGGTGGAAGATTTGGTAGGGGCAGATTTTCCAGACAGAGACCCCCTAGGTCTGGTCAGCAGTCGAACAGGGGTTCACATTCTGCCCGCCCTTGTGAGACTTGTGGCAAGATTCATGGGGGGGAATGCTATTGGGCCACTGGAGCCTGTTTTAACTGTAGAGGCAAGGGCCATATAGCTAAAGACTGCACTAGTGCTCCGTCTCCGAGATATGGTCCAGCTCCTACTACTGCCAAGGGATCTATTCAGAGTCCTGCTCCCAGAAGTTCACAGTCTATTGGCAGAGGAAGAGGCAAAGGTAGAGGCACTACTTCTGGCAGTCAGGGAACAGTTGGTCAGTCAGCACAAGGAAGTGCTTCAGCCAGAGTCTACATAATGAGACAATAAGAAGAGGCTGAGACTTCTGATGTTGTAGCTGGTACATTTTCTATCTCTGATGAAGAAGTATTTGTGTTGTTTGATTCAGGTTCAACCCATTCATATGTTAGTGCTAGCATAGTCAGTTCACTTATTATTTCAAGTGTGCAAATGGGTTTTGAAGTGCTAGTAACTAGTCCGTTAGGACAAGAGGTCCGAGTTAACAAAGTTTATAGAGACTGTCCTTTGGTGATCCAAGGACATGTTTTCCTATCAGATTTGATTGAAATGCCCTTCAGAGAGTGTGATATTATCTTGGGCATAGATTGGTTAGCCAAGCATCATGCTATGATTGACTGTAGACTGAAGATAGTCACTTTTGGTCTCCCTTTGCACGGTGATGTGGTAATACATGGGGAGAGGCATTTACTGCCATCAAACATCATTTCGGCTGCACTAGCCAGAAGGATGATCAGAAAGGAGTGTGAAGCATATTTGGCACATGTGATAGACACCCAAGTGGGGAGTCCAGCACTAAGGAACATCCCTACTGTATGTGATTTTTCGAATGTATTTCCTAATGAATTGCTAGGATTACCTCTAGAAAGAGAGGCGCAGTTTGAGATTGATGTTATGCCTGGTGTGGACCCAATCTCCATAACGCCATATAGAATGGCACCTGCTGAATTGAAAGAGTTGAAAGTGCAATTGCAAGAATTGCTTGATAAGGGCTTTATCCGCCCTAGTGTGTCACCTTGGGGAGCACCAGTGTTGTTTGTTAAGAAGAAGGATGGCACTCTCCGGTTATGCATTGACTATCGGCAGTTGAATAAGGTGACAATAAAGAATAGATACCCATTGCCCCGCATTAATGACTTATTTGATCAGTTGAGGGGTGCAGCTATGTTCTCCAAAATTGACCTGAGATCAGGTTATTATCAGCTGAAAGTGCAAGAGCAGAGTATTCCTAAAACTGCCTTCAGAACCCGTTATGGCCATTATGAGTTATTGGTTATGCCATTCGGGTTAACTAATGCTCCGGCTGCTTTCATGGATCTGATGAACACTATCTTCAGACCATACCTCGACCAGTTTGTTGTGGTATTCATCGATGATATATTGGTCTATTCGAGGAGTGCAGAAGAGCATGATAGACATCTGTGGATTGTATTGTAGACTTTGAGGGAGAAACAGCTATATGCCAAATTGTCGAAGTGTGAATTTTGGCTGAAAGAAATATCTTTCTTGGGGCATGTAGTATCAAAAGAGGGCATCAAGGTAGATCCAAGTAAGATTGAAGCTGTCCTTAATTAGAGACCACCCAGAAATGTCATAGAGATTCATAGTTTTCTGGGTTTAGCTGGATACTACCGTAGATTTGTAAAGGGATTCTCCAAGTTGGCATCTCCATTGACCAAGCTGCTTAGAAAAGATGTGAAATTTCAATGGATGGATAAATGCCAATAGAGTTTTGATGAATTGAAGAAATATTTGACTGAAGCTCCAGTCCTTACTTTACCTACTCCGGGTAAAGAATACACAGTTTACAGTGATGCTTCTCACAATGGGTTAGGCTGTGTATTGATGTAAGATCGAAATGTCATTGCCTATGCATCGCGCCAGCTAAAACCGCATGAGAGGAATTATCCGACACATGACTTGGAGCTTGCAGCTATTGTGTTTGCTCTTAAAATCTGGAGACACTATTTGTATGGGGAGAAGTGTTACATCTACACAGATCATAAAAGTTTAAAGTATTTGGGCACTCAGAAGGAGTTGAATTTGAGACAGAGGAGATGGTTAGAGTTGATAAAAGACTATGATTGTCTGACAGACTATCAGCCAGGGAAAGCTAATGTTGTGGCTGACGCCTTAAGTCGCAAGACTATGGCAAGTCTACGGGTTACTCCTTTGTTTTTGGTACATGAGTTAAGATCATTGTATGCCAGCTTAGAGATTAATGATGATGGGAAGACAGCAGTTGCATGGCATGCACAGCCAGTGTTGATTGATCAGATCAGAATGGCTGCTCAGAATGATCAGAAATATCAGAAGCTATTGGAAAAAGTCCGGTAGGGCAAGAAACCAGAATTCTCAATCAGATATGATAGTCTATTGTTACACCAGGGCAGAATATGTGTTCCTAATAATGTTGATTTGAGGTAGATCATTTTGAAGGAAGAACATGAGTTTCCTTTTGCCATGCACCCTGGTGGCACAAAAATGTATAGAGGGCTAAAAGAGCATTACTGGTGGATGGGTATGAAGAGAGATGTGGCAGAGTTTGTTTCTAAATCCCTTACTTGTCAGCAAGTGAAGGCAGAGCATCAAGTACCCACTGGGTTGTAACATCCACTACCAGTACCGGAATGGAAATGGGAGAGAATAACAATGGATTTTGTGATGGGACTTCCGAGGACACAGAAGAGTCATGATGCAGTATGGGTCATTGTTGATAGACTAACCAAGTCTGCTCATTTTCTGCCAGTCTGGATGGACTACAGTTTAGAAAGATTGGCCAAGTTGTATATTGATGAGATTGTGAGACTACATGGAGTGCCAATATCCATCGTATCAGACAGAGATCCTAGGTTCATTTCTAGATTCTGGGGTAGTCTTCAGAGAGCCCTAGAAACTAGATTGAACTTCAGTACTACATTCCACCCACAGATAGATGGCCAGTCTGAGAGGGTAATTCAGATCTTGGAGGACATGTTACGGGCTTGTGTGATTGAATTTGAGGGCAGTTGGGATACACACTTGCCTTTGATTGAGTTTGCTTACAACAAAAGCTACCAATCAAGCATTGGGATGCCTCCATATGAAGCTTTGTATGGCAGAAAATGTAGAACCCCATTGTGTTGAGATGACGTGGGTGAAAGAAAGATGATTGGACCCGAAATTGTTCAGCAAACTAAAGAGAAAATCAGGGTGATCAGAGATCGACTTAAGACTGCATTAGACTGTTAGAAGTCCTACATTGATCTGAAGAGAAGGGATATTGAGTATGCAGTGGGTGAGAAAGTATTCCTCAAGGTTTCTCCTTGGAAGAGAATTATGAGATTCGGCAGAAAGGGGAAACTGAGTCCTCGTTTCATTGGGCCATATGAAGTTCTGAAAAGAGTGGGTCCTTTGGCTTATCGTTTGGCACTACCTCCAAAGTTAGAGAAGATACATAATGTCTTCCATGTGTCTATGTTGAGGAGGTATCGATTAGACCATCTCATGTACTACCAGTGGAAGAAATTAAAGTAAATCCAGACCTTACATATGAGGAAGAACCCATAGTGATTCTGGCTTATAAGGTGAAGTAGCTACGGAACAAGCAGATACCGTTGCCAAAAGTGCTGTGGAACCATCATTCAGGCCAAAAAGTTACTTGGAAACTAGAGGACGACATGAGGAGACAGCACCCACAGCTTTTCAGAGATTGATACCAGGTAAAATTTTGAGACGAAATTTATTTAAGGGGGGGAGAATTGTAACACCCCTGTTTGTATAGCCTGGTATATTTCACTGTTTCGGTGACCGATGTCAGTCCGGATTATTAAGGGGATTAGAACCATACTTAACACAACTAGATAACCTATAAACACAAATAATTAGTCATTACCAATTAGTTAAGTATAAATAAGAAAAACAGAACATAAAAAGTCAAACGAGCCAAGAGTCACAGCGATGGGTAACCTTCTCGGGAAGGACTGCGAAGTTGTTTTAAACTCAAATTTCGAACCGTAAAATGTGATGCTGCGGTCCTCAGGACCATTACAAACACAGTGGAAAAGAGAAAATCATGAAAAAGAACTGTTAAGCCAGTCAAATAATTAGGTCAAGGAGCTGAAAGAAATATTGAATTATTTGTAAACCAGGATGAACCGGCGAGGGGCAATTTGGTCAATTGACCCCTAGAGCTGACTCCTGACCTAACTGTCAAATCAAATGAGAGAAAATAAAATTTTGAAATCCAAAATTAAATTAAAGAACTAATAGAAAAATAAATAAATAAAAAAGAAAATAAAAAAGTTAAAAAGGTGATGACATCATGCATGACATCATGCATGATGCCATAAAAATAATAATTAATATATTTAATTAATTAGATTTTTCATCTTCCTAAGACATAAAAGAAAAGAAAAGAAAAAAATAATAATAAAGTCATCTTCTTCAAAAAAAAACATGATCCATCTATTTCCTCCCTTCCTCACCAAAAACCATCATTGAAGCTCATCTTTGAGCTTGAAGACTACAAAATTCCACCATAGCAAATTGTCTTACCATGGTTAAAGTTTGTTTGGGCAACTAGAAAGGAAGATTCAAGGGAAATAAAGAAGGAGAAAATTAAGAAAAGGGAGATTGAAAATTCTGCATTCAAGGTTAGTAGCTAAACTTGGAAATTATAGTTTAATTTAAGTATTTATAGCATGAAGAATATGGAAATATGCTTAAAATGAAAAGAAATTAATTGTTGGAGGACTAGATGGAAATTCTGACAGCTAGGGTTTGTGATGAAAAGCATGTGTTTTGATTGAATTTAATATGTTAGGCAAGCTTATGTGAATGTGGTAGTGAGATTGAAATGTTTAGATTTGGTTAAATGCAAAGAAATTGTGAACTGGGGTTTTGGACTTAGGGTTTAGAGACAACATGGGAGAAATTGGTAAATGAAGTCTTTGACCTAATGTGAAGTGAAAAATGATCATTTGTGACCTAATGAAGAGTGTTAGAGGTGTTTGAATCAAAGCCAAATTCGGATGGAGTATGGTCATGCTGCTGGCAGCATGACCAAATTTCCTTTGAGGGACCAAAAATGAAATTTTACAAGTCCAATTAGTATGAGACTAATTGAGGATGAAAATAGACACTAAATGACACAATTTTCATTTAGGAAGCATGCCCAAAAAGTGACCAAAACCTAGTGAACAAATTGACCAAACTTGAAAAATCACAGTCTGCCTCAGTACAAATTGACCAAATGAACAGTATTTGTTCATTTGGTCATAACTTAAGCTAGGAAGGTCTAAATGATCTGAAATTTTACCACTAGTTAGATGAGATATAGACCTAAAACTTTCATGAAGAACACAAATCCAAATTATGCCATTAACTAAGTCATTTGGCCACCCAAAGTTGGTGACCTAAAACTGCCAGAACCAAAAATTGCCCAGAAATTCTGGGTTGTGTCCAATCCGGCAGCCATGGTTCAAATGGCTATAACTTGAGCTACAAAACTCCAATTGGAGTGATTCAAAAAGAGAATAAACTTAAGACAATAGGGAACGTTTTCTATGAAGAAAGTTTTGCCAAATTCTAACAGTAAGATGACCAATGGAATAGTGCAACCTTCGACACCAAAACTAAAATTTTATCAAATTTACCTAAAAGACTTAGAATTTGAATAAACAACCAAAACTAACAAATTTTGTGACCAAAATGTGGTATGTGGGTGAAGTTGGAATTTCCATACCTAGTAAGCCTTAGAAAGTCAACAATTTGACTTGAATAGTATAGTGAATAGTAACTCGAAACACAAAAATTTCAAGAACGTCGAGTTTAGCATGTTAGAGCTAGGTAAAAGTGAAGTTAAATTTATTTTTGGATTTATGCTAAGTTATGGTACTGAAACACTGTAAAATTGTGTGTTTCAGTTGAAAAGAACACTGGGAAAGAACCTGAAGAATCGAGTCAAGGCTAAGAGGCGACTCGCTTGAGGTTTGTGCACAACATCACTATGCTTTAAAATTCATTGATAAAGTGAATGAAATATGCATTTTACTTTTGCTTTGAATTGTTGAAAGTTTATTGTGGCCTTATTTATGATGTTTTGATTTAAATTGTGAAAGTTATCGTGTATATTTGAAATGACAATGTTTAGCAAATTCTTAAGATAAGTTTTGAAATCACAGTGTCATGACCACATATTTGAACACCTCACTAGCATAACTAGTGGGGCTAATTAGTTTCGAATTTTGATTCCTTCTCTAGAGAAGTGTTAAGGTGTGCCAGTAGAAAAGGATGTGAATGGATATCCATATATTTGAGCTAGCTAGCCTTGTGATGTGATTTCTGTTTAGCCTCTGGCTATTGAGATTCTATTTGTTTCGAATGGCATGATCTAACTGTGGGTTTTATGAAATGTGATTTCATACTTCAAAATGAAATTGTTTGGGATTAAAATCTCATAATACATGATTTGTATTTAGTTCTCATGTTCAGTCAAATTTTTGAATAAATGTGATTTAAGTTCTGCATAATGATTATTTTAGTATGTTGTGCGCCACTGAGTCCTAGCACTTAGCGACAGCTTTTATTGCTGTCGCAAATATAGAGACTAGACGAGCAGCAGACTGAGTTGCTGAGGATTGAGGATTTATCAGCTTGAAGTTGTCGAGTATAATTTATACCCTGCCTGTAAATATTTATTTTGATGTATGTATTGCACATAAATATATGGACATGTAAATCGGTCTTGAGTAGTTTGTACAAAGTTTGTATAAAGTTGTAATAAAATTTAGTTTGCATTTTCATAATGTAGATTTTAGTATGATGTATATATATAGATTGTTGTCTTTAATGAATGGAAATTTTTTATTTTAATTTGAATGAGATTGATAGATGTTATTTTAATGATTATTGAATTTTGGAAATTGAGAAAGGTTGACTGTTGAATTTTGAGACTTGAGAAATTGTTTGAGACTGATTGTGAAATTGAAGTAGTGGTTGAGAAAATTATTGAAAGCGTTTTTTTTCCAGGTATTTGAAGAACTGTTTTCTCAAAATATAGATGGAACTCTGCCAAAATTTTTATAAAATTTGCGGAAAAATAAAATGTGCAAAAAAAAATTTTAACTAGTTTTCAACTTGGATTAAATCTGTTAATACCTATTATAAAATGCTCACCACTTATTAAAAGTAAGAAAATTGATTTAAAATCCCTTGTAGGGTACTTAATGAGTTATCGGTAGGTGAAGTTCAGTAGTTCATTAGGTATTCTACAGGATCATGTTATGTGTAACACCCCTATTTGTATAGCTAGGTATATTTCACTGTTCCGGTGACCGGAGTCGGTCCGGACAATTAAGGGGATTAGGACCACACTTAAGACAACTAGAGAAACCATAAACACAAATAATTAGTAATGTTCAATTAGTTAAGTATAAATAAGAAAAACAGAACATAAGAAGTTAAACGAGCCGAGAGTCACAAATGATGGGTGACTCTCACGGGAACGACTACAAAGTCGCTTTTAAACTCAAATTTCAACCGTAAAAGTGATGTCATGGTCCTTAGGACCCTTATAAACACAAAGTGGAAAAGAGAAAATCACAAAAAGAATCATTAAGCTACCAAATAATTAGGTCAGGGAGCCGGAAGAAATATGGAATTAATTGCAAACCGGGATGAACCGGCGAGGGGCAATTTGGTCAATTGACCCCGAGAGCTAACTCCTAACCTAACTGTCAAATAAAATTGGACAAAAGAAAATTTCGAAATCAAGAATTAAATTAAAGAACTAATAGAAAAATAAATAGAAAAAAAAAAGGAAATGGAAAAATGGAAAAGTCAAAAAGTAATGACATCATACATGACCTCATGCATGATGCCATAAAGAATATAATTAATTTATTTATTTATTTACATTTTTGGTCTTCCATAAGACTTAAAAATTCATAAAAAAAAAAGAAAATCATTTCTTCTTCTTCAAAAAACGTTTTTATCTCTCTCTCACTTTTCTCTCCCAAGGTTCCTCCATTAATAAGCTTTTAAAGCTTGAAAAACTTAGTTCTTCCCCATAAATTTCAACCCTAAACCCTAAAAAGCTTCCAATCTACACTAGAAAAGAAGATTGAGGGAGAAGAAGAAAAAAGAAAGTGAAAGAATTTGTGGACTGTTAATCAAAGAATTAAGGTTAGTTTTCTTCTTCATTCTCTCTTTAAATCTATGTTTAAGTAGTTAAGTTATGCTTGTAAATAAACTTAAAATGGAAAGAAAATTTGTTGAGGGATTATATAGAATTTTGGACAGCTAGGGTTTGGTTGGACAAAGTATAAATTTGTTTGAGCTAAACATGTTGGAAGCTTAATTGAGTTAAGGGAGTATGCTTATAAGTGTTTAATTAGCTAAATGCAACAAATGACATGAATTAGGGTTTTGAAATTAGGGTTTGTGAACCAAAAATGCAAGAAATGAGCAAATGGCATGTTTGACCTATTGTGAACTGAAAAATGGTCAATTGTGACCAAATAAGTTGTGTTTGAGTTATTAGAAGTGAAGCCAAATTCGGAGGTTGTATGGTCATGCTGCTGGTAGCATGACCAAGTCAACTTTGAAGGACCAAAACTGAAATTTTACAAGTCCAATTGATATGCCACCAATTAGGGATGAAAATAGACATAAAATGACACAATTTTCATTGAGGAACCATGCCCAAAAACTGACCAAAACCTAGTGAACAAATTGACCAAAGTTGAATAAGAGCAGTCTGCCACTGCACAAACTGACCAAATGAACAGTAATTATTCATTTGGTCATAACTCGAGCTAGGTAGGTCAAAATGACCTGAAATTTTACCAGTAATTAGATAAGATATAGATCTAAAACTTTCATGAAGAACACCAACCCAAATTATTCCATTAACCTAATCAAATTATTGAGCAAAGTTGAGTTACTGAACCTGCAAAACTGCAGATTTCCATTTGAACAGTAAAGTTCCAATGGCTATAACTCTCTCTAAAAAACTCTGATTTAGGCGATTCTTGAACCGATGGAAACCTAAGACATAGTAGAACATTTCGTATGAAGGAAATTAGACCAAATTATGGACTTAACTTGATCAAATTACTGAACGAAGTTGGATAAAAAATCTGCCAGAACCAAAATAGCAAAGATGAATAAAGGCTCAGAAACAAGAATCGTATTTTGGCTATAACTTGAGCTAAAAAACTCCAATTGGGGTGATCCAAAAATGAGAATACACTTAAGACAATAAGGAACATTTTCTATGAAGGAAGTTTTGTCAAATTCCAACAGTAAAGTGACCAATGGAATAGTACAACCTAAGGCACCAAAACTAAAAATTTGTAACTTTGCCTAAAGGACTTAAGTTTTGAGAAAATAACCAAAACCAACAAGTTTGGTGACCAAAATGTAGTATGTAGGTGAAGTTGAAATTCCCATACCTATTAAGCCTTAGAAAGTCAACAATTTGACTTGAATAGTGTAGTGAATAGTAACCCCAAAATGAAAATTTCTAAGAACGTTAGTTTAAGCATATTTGGGCTAAAATTAAGTATTTATGAATTAATTATTGAATTTATGGTAAGTTATGATACTGAAACACTGTGAAACTGTGTGTTTCAGTGGAAAAGAACACCGGGAAAGGACCCGAGGAATAGAGTCAAGGCCGATAGGCGACTCGCATCAGGTTTGTGCACAAAAATTTATAAATTATAGTTTTTACAATGAAAATTGATTTGTTATACATTGTGAATATGTTTATTTTATTATGAATTTCGAGAATGTTGTGCTACCTATTTTACAATGGAGATTTGAAATGAAGCTTGTTTAATTTTCTGCATTGTGAAATTTTTGTGTTAATTATGGGTTTTAAGTACTACGGTGTTGCCACCTGTGAATGAAAATTTGACTTTAGAAATTGATTGTGTTTCGCATAAAATATTTGAATAACTTGATTTAAATTGTTTTAATTCACACTTGGCATGGCAATATTAATATGTTCCTCATCCACTTGTGGGGTGAGTTTGATATTTGATCGCTTCTCCTCTCTGGCTTCCCACCGAGGGGCGAGTTTCGATCAGTACTCATTAGCTAGCAAGCCACCACTCACATTGATTTCGATTAGTGAGGGTGTTTGCCTTGTCGTGATGTACACACGGCATGTTCGGAAATTTTGTGTCATGGCCTAAGTTGTGTTATTGTTTGGCAACACTATGTTTATTAAATTGTTTGATCAAGTTGTGCTATATTAAGCTTGAAATTATGATTTGTTATAAATGCAATTTGATAAAGAAATTGTGAAATGCGATTATGCGATTTTTGAATGATGATTTGTTCATAAATGTCTTATATTATACATTTTATTCTTTATTGTGCACCACTGAATATTTATATACTCAGCGATAGCTTTAACTTGCTGTCGCAGATAGAGAAAATGACATAGCAGTAGAGTGAGCTGCTACAGTCAGAGAGGAGCACGATTGAAGAATTTCTATACGGGTATTGTCTATACCCTGGTAGTTTAGTTTGATGTAAATATGATGGTATGCATATGTATCTCTGTAGTTTGAGCAGTTGTACAGATAAAATTGTAATAATATTATTCTTGAGATTTTGTGTTTGTAAATTTAATAGTGAATGTAAATTAAATATTTAAAATGCAATGTGCATGAGTTTATGAAATGTTTTGTGTTATTAATTTTTGATTTGAAATTTGGATTTTGAGTTGAAGTGTTGCCATTGTTGTTGATTTGAAATTTGGTGGTTGCAAATGAAGTTGTGATAGAGAAAAATATTGGGAGTGTTTTTATTTTCAGGTTTTGAAGAACTGTTTTATCAAAATACAGACGACTCTCACAAATTTTTGTAAAATTATAAAATCTTAAATATCCAAAAATTTGATTTATGTTTGGACTTTAAATAAAGGTTTTTAATATTTGAAAAAAATTTTACCCACCAATTCCAAAATGAACGAAAATTGTTTTAAAATCCCTTGTAGTATATTTAATGGGTTACCGGTAAGTGAAGTACGGTAATTCATTAGGTGTACTACGGGACCATGTTACATCTTACGAGGAGTAGGGTGTGACATTATGTCTTACAGAGGGGTAAGGTGTGACATAGTTGACCAGTTTGGATAGGTTGGCATGTCAATAGGATTCTGACAGCTGTTCTGTAAATTGCTTTACGTCATATTGTGTTTTATAGCTTATTACGCCATACTATGATTTTAATAGCCTATGGCTATACAGATTGTGTTATTATACTCGGCTTAATGCCTGATTGATTATATGGCTTTTTAGCCACACTGTTTGAACACTGGGAGACACTTTGTGACCAATGGTGTGACGGCCCGAGGTACTAGGTACCCAGTGCTAGTATATCCATTTATGCAGTTTGGTTGGTGTATAGGCTACACGGGCAGTCAATTAAAACATTATTCAATTCAGCCAGTTAAGTTAAGTTAAGTATACAGAAATTTCAGTACAATTAAATTAAGCATTGAATGAAATGAGTAAAAGAGATTAGCAATAGAAACATAACAAATATACAATTTGCAGAACCGTAGAGACTTAAAATACAATACAGTTAGAATAATGAATTCCTGGATATCTGAATTATGATTTATTTCTTTCTTTATTTGTATATATTATTTCTTGTTATACTATTGCACCATTAAGCAGAAATACTTAGCGCGATGGAATTGCTTCCTCGCGCAGATACTGAAGGTAAAACCAATAGACTGTCGACTGAGATTTTTGGAGTCCAGATCTGCAGAAGTGTCAGAAGAGTTCAAGATTGTCACATCTTCAGCAATGCATGTAGATAGGGCTCATTTTAAGCATGTTTTATAATCTATACATTATAATTATTGCTATTATTTTAATGTGAATTAGTAATTGTAATTTCATTTGTCTATCCAGTACTTGATAAATTTATGTACTTAATTGGCAAATTTGTATAAGTTAATGAAATATAAAAATTCTGATAGTTAAATTGATTATCTAATCATAATGATTCTGAATGAGAATGAGTTTGAGAAATTTTGAGATTGAATCTGAGTTTGAGAAACTAATGAGAATGCTTTGAGATAATCTGAGTTATGAATTTGAGCATATATTGAAATTATTTTTGGCAGGTTCAGAAGAACTGTTAGTCCAAATTACGCCCGGCACTTTGTCGAATTATCGTTAAAATTTTTGAAATTTCCAAATTAATTAAATTTTGATAAAAGTAAAAATAGCCTAAACCTTAAATAAAGTTTTTGAATAAATAAATCAAGAACTGTAATGAAATCAGATAAGATCAGGTACTCTGGCACGCAGTGTAGCACGCCTTGCTCGGCTACACTGTAGACGAGCGAGGGGTGTTACAGTTGGAATGGTGAGAAACAAAATCAAATTTGGATTGGTAGGGGTCCAATTCTGGATAGCCAGACCAAGGTCCACTTTAGAGACCAAAACTGTAATTTTGCTACTCCAATTGGTGTGAGGCCAATTGGAGTTGAAATTAGACACATAATGCCATAATTTTCATGTAGAAATCCTACCCTGAAAATGACTTTAAGTTAGTGAACAATTAGGTCAAACCTGGAATTGGCACACTACCACTGTACAAAAATGATCAAATGAACAATTTCATTTGGCCATAACTTGGTGTAAAAAGGTTCAAATGACCTGATTTTTACACCATTGGAAAGTTATGACATAGTACTACAACTTTCATGAAGAACACAGACCCAAATTATGCACATAACCAAGTCAATTTGTCACCCAAAGTTGGATCACCAAAACTGCCAGAACCAAAATTGTGCCCAGAATTCTGGGTTGTAACCAATCTGGCCATTCTTAGAAAAATAGGCATAATTTGAGCTACAAAACTCCAAATGGAGTGATTCAAAAAGAGAATTAAAGCTAAGACAATAAGGAACAATTTTGGTGAAGGGCACTTAGCCAAATTCCTAAAATAACCGGATCAATGGAACAGTAGAATATAGTGATTCAAAACTGAAAATTTATAATTTCTCTTAGGAGGCTTTGAAATTAGAATGGCAACCAATGCCAACAAATGTGACACTCAAAATGTGGTATGTGGGTGCAATTAGAGTTAATAAACCTATTTAGTATGAAAAGTCAATATTTTGACTTGAATAGTATAATGAATAGTGCCACTATAAACAAAAATGTAAAGAGCCCGAATTTATAAATCGTAATGGGTAGGATAAGTTTGCAAAAATTTAATTCTTGGAATCAGTTATTAGAAATTATTTGGATGGATACTGAAAACTTTAAAATTATGTGTTTCAGTTAAAAAGAGGTCTTCGAAGGAAGGAAGAAAAATTGGATTAGATAGAGACAATCAAAAGAGGTTTGTGCATAACTAGTTTTCAATTTATAAGGTTTTGCATATCTCATTTGATTAAATGATCTTATGTTCTTTATGTATTATGTTTATCAAGTATTAAATTTATTTCAACAATTATTGAAATTTGTTATGGTATGATTGAGTTTAGTTTTGGTAAATGGATTAATTATGATTTTATTTTAGTTATGGATCGAATAAAATTTGCTTTGGAAAAATTTTGATTGTAAAATGATTTACATGGAAAAAGGACAAATTATGCTTTGAATTGTGAAGGGCATGGAAATTATCGGTTATTGGAATTAGCATTGAAGTGATTGTATTGTGATTTTATGCTCACAAAAAGGATAATGAAATTTATTATGATATTTTATATCTCACTACAAATGCTCCACATGTTATTACCCGTCCCTCATTTGTTGAGGAGACACAGGAATTAGCTTTGTTTTGATTACCATGGTAGGTGCACATGCTTAGATCTTCCTCTTATCAGAGATTAGATCTAAGTTAAACTTGGCCATTTTCGAAAGTAATTTGTTATGGATGTGATGTGCACGATTCAATCTCCTCGACCATAGGGAGTGATAATCATTTCGAAGATGGCCCTTATGGATTAGTCCTTCATAAAGTTAGTGAGAATAAAAATGATTTTTGAAAAGTGAGCAATGGTGATTTTAAAATGATACTTGGGTATAATTGATTTGAAAGAGATTATTTGTTTAATTAGTTTATACTTTTATGCCTTTACTTGTTTTGTAATAATTATTTTTATAGTTGATGGAATTGTTTCAAATGTCCAATTACGATTGGAAAAAAAAAATTTTAATTATTGACTCTGATTTTAATTTGTGAAGAAATCAACATTTCCAACCTTTGTTCTGAATTGTCACTGTATATATTTATATTTTTTATATATATATACTTTAAATTATAGTTGTGCACCACTGAGTTCAGCACTCAACGATAGTTTTGTATGCTGTTGCAGGTGAAAGAAATGTAGAGCAGCTGAGTAAGATTCTTTGAAGACACATTGAGACTAGCTCCGGATATATCATAGGTATACCGTAGTGTAACATCCTCCCGGTAGCAATTCCGCACAGTCTACTGTTCCGGTGACCGGTGTCGGTCCGGACAGCTAGAACGTCCGGAAAAATATTCAAATCAAAGTGAGGGACCATAATTAACTCAAATATTAATGAGAAAAATTTAGTAAAAATTTTAGAAATAAAATACAGTTAAGTCAAAAGAGCCGGTGCCCAAGCGATGGGTAACCAGAGGTAAGTTGCGGTTCTCGCAACGAGGAGCCCTAGACCCGGGGGAAAAATTATAAAATAATTTTTGGGACTCCAGAGAAGGGTCATTGAGGTTCCTATGGCATTAGAATGCCAAGAAAATATTTAGAAAAATTTTTCAATTGGTACAGACAATTTTGACCTGTTAAGCCAAACGGAGGGCATTTTGGTCATTTCGCCTTCAGAGGTGATTTTTGGCTGACTTGTCCAGTTAAGTAAATAATTAATATGACATAAAATATGAAGAAATATTGCTAAAAATTAAATTGAAATGTGGTAGAAAAGAAAAGAAAAGAAAAATGAAGGAAATTAGGGATAATGACATCACATGATGTCATTTACATACCCTCCACCAATCACCATTCAATAAGTCTTTTTTTAAACAATTAAAAGAGACAAATGGACTCAAAATTCTGCTGTTTCCTTCTTCTTCTTCAGCCAAAACGTGAATCTCTCCTCTTCTCCTCCATTGATTTTCAAACAAAAGCTTCATTTCTCATGCTTCCTCACCATATTTCCTCAAGACCCCAACACTAAAATGAATCCTTGGACCTAGAGGAAGTGTTTGGCAGCCAAGAGAGTACAAGAAAATGAAGATTTAACTTGGAGAAATCTTCCCTACAAGAGGTTAAAGTGAGGTTAGTGCCTACTTATATATATACTTCTTTGATTCCATGTTAGAAGCTTGAAATAAGTGAGAAATTGTAAATTAAATGAATAAAAGTTAAGTGTATGCATCCCTTGAATTTTTGGCAGCCCTAAGGAAGGATGAGTTTGATTGTTTTAATGAATTTAGAGTGGATAGAAATGATGTTTAAGGTATGAATATGCATGGATGTTGAACTAGTGTGCTAATTGAGGTTTATGGGCAAATTGAATTGGACATTAGGGTTTTGAGAAGTGAAAAATTGATTTGGCTTATGAAATTGTTAGAGCAAATTTTAATGGTCAATTAGTGACCATTTTAGGTAAGTTGACCATATTATGGACTGAAAAATAGGATTGCAAAGTGAAGTTGTAGGCTGCCCTAGGACAGCAGCAGAGGGACTGAAAATTCAGTCCACTTGCACTTCCATAACTTTGGCTGTGTAGGTCCAATTGATGTTTGACCAATTGGACATGAAACTAGGCTTATAATGGCACATTTTTGCTGAAGAAACTATGCCCAAAAGACCAAAGCAAGAGGACCAAAACTTGGGCCCAATCCGGATACCCTGCAAACAGCCCCTGCAGAAATGACCAAATGAACAGTAACTATTCATTTGGCCATAACTCACTGTAGACATGGTCAATTGACCTGAAATTTTTACAGCAACAAGTTAAGACATAGACAAACAATTTTCATGAAGAAACATACCCCAAATTATGACCAGAACCTAATCAAATCATTGAGCAAAGTGAAGTTTACTGTACTGAGATTTCTAGAATTTTCATTTGAGCAGCAATGTTTGGAGGACTATAACTCTCTCTAGAAAACTCGGATTTAGGCGATTCTTGAACCGATGGAAACCTAAGGCATAGTAGAACATTTCATATGAAGAAACTTAGACCAAATTATGAACTTAACTTGATCAAATTACTGACCAAAATTGGACCAAAAATCTGCCAGACCCAAAATCTCAGCATGAACAGTGCACGTGAACAGTAAACTTATTTTGGCCATAACTTGAGCTACAAAACTCCAAATGGAGTGATTCAAAAAAGGAAATTCAACTAGACAAAATAAGGAACAACTTTCATGTTTACCATTTCCTCAAATTCCCACTGTAAAAATAACAAATGGAACAGTAAAGATGAAGCATGAAAACCGAAAATTTTGCTCAATTAGCATTAAGCTTAAAAATGGTATTAGCAACCAATACCAACAAGTTTGAAATACAAAATGTGGTATGTTTGGAGTGCCAAAGTCAATGTACATATTTGCTATCCAAAAGTCAACATTTTTGTTGACCAATGAGGTGAATAGTGACACCAAAACCAAAAATTGGCAATTTTGCCAAAATGACCTAAACTTTGAGAAAGTGACCAAAACCAACAAGTTTTGAATGCAACATGTGGTATGTTGGGAGTACTAAAACCAATGTACCTATTGTTTATGCAAAAGTCAACATTTTAGTTGACTAATGAAATGAATAGTGACATGAAAACTTGAAATTCAAAAATTGTGAAACTTAAAAATGCAAAATGCCCTAGTAGGCCTAATGTGATTGGTTTGGATAGTTTGGCATGCCAATAGGGTATTGTTTTAGCAGTACTGCGAAAGGAAAGGCTTTATGCTTGTATTCATGGCTTTATGCCCGTATTCATGGCTTTTTATGCCGATTATGTGATATCATGGCTTTTTAGCCATACTGACTGCATACGTGGTTGACGTTCTGCATCCCATGGTATGATGGCCCGAGGCACCGCGGTGTCCAGTGCCAACGACCCGTTATCCAGTCCAGTCATCCAGTATAGGTTACTTGGGCATGGAAAAGTATAACTGTGATTGAACTGATTATTAAAGAAAATACGAAAATTAAGAATCAGGAATGATTACAAAAATACAAAGAAAGCTCAAGATCATGAAGAAAATAATTAACGAAATGCATGAAGAAGTTAATATCATAAAACATGATTAGCCTTCGACTAAACAATAAGTTAGTAATTATTCATTTCTTATGAACACAATAGCAAGGAAATTATTATTTTTATTTGCATATTATATTTTCTTGTATTATTTGCACCACTAAGCTTTATGCTTAGCGCGTCGCTTTTGCAACGCGTAGGTACTGAAGATTTGGACAGAGGGCCCAGTAGACCACAGATTCGGTAAGGCAGTTCACAGTTCTGCATAGTGTCCGTGTCACCACAACTTCTGCAATGCATTGGTAGGACACTAGGTGTCATTTTGGCATTCTGTAATAAATTTTGATTTTCTCATATGTAATGAAACTTATGTAATGTATTTTGATTTTCATGTAAATAATGCAAATTTGTGTTTGTAAATGGAAAAGTGAATATTGATCTGTGATTGTTACATGACTATCAAATGAGATGAATGATTGAAAATTGAAATTGAGAAATGAATGGTTGACAAATGTTGAGATGATGATTATTGGAGTTTGAGAGTAATTGAATACGAATATATGAATATTGGAAGTGTTTTTCACAGGTTCCGAAGAACTGTTTTCTCCATTTTTAGCCGGTACTCCGCCGGATTTTCTTTAAAATTTTCGGAACCTTAAATAAATTATAATTTCGATAAATGGCTTAAATAAATTATATTTCACAAGTTATATTCAAAAGGAAGAATAAAAATGAAATTAAGATAAAATAGAGTGCTCGCCACACTGAGTGGCATAACTTGCTCGGCTACACTGTAGTCGGGTAAGGGGTGTCACACGTAGTGTATTAGATTTTGATGTATTCATGTAATTATATTTATGTAATTTTATTTGAACAGTTGTACAAAAACTCTTGTAAAATATTTTGGTATGTAATTAAATGTAAATTATTGTAATATAAATTTGAGATTTTATTTATCTGTATAGTTTTGTAATATTAATTTTATTACCTTAATGAATCTAATATTCAAAATTCTTTAAATTATAGTTGTGCACCACTGAGTTCAGCGCTCAGCGATAGCTTTGTATACTATTGCAGGTGAAAGAAATGTAGAGCAGCTGAATAAGATTCCTTGAAGACACATTGAGACTAGCTCCGGATATATCATAGATATACCCTAGTGTATTAGATTTTGATGTATTCATGTAATTATATTTATGTAATTTTATTTGAACAGTTGTACAAAAACTCTTGTAAAATATTTTGATATGTAATTAAATGTAAATTATTGTAATATAAATTTGAGATTTTATTTATCTGTATAGTTTTGTAATATTAATTTTATTACCTTAATGAATGTAATATTCAAAATTCTTTCTGAGTTTGGTAATGAATGAATTGTTTCCTTTATGATGAGTTTGACTTGAAAGTTGAATTGAGTTGCTTGTATTGAATTGGGAAATGAAATTGAGTTTATTGGAGTTGTGATTGAGAAAACATATTAGAAGTATTTTTCTTTTTAGGTTTGAAGAACTGTTTTCTCAAAAGTATAGCCGACACTCTGCCGAAAATTTGAAAATTTTTCGTAACAACAAATTTTAATCGAGGATTTGATCCATGACTAAAATTTCAACTAAAGGCTTTTTAATAAATATTCAACATTCCCACCACTATAAAAATGATCAGAAAGTGTTTTAAAATCTCTTGTAGTATATTTAATTGGTTATCGGTAGACGAAGTATGGTAATTTATTAAGTGTATTACAGGATCATGTTACATCTTACGAGGAGTAGGGTATGATAATACCTCTTAAAACAAATACAACAGTTCACTTTATATCTATTATAATAATTATATTTGTTCACTTATACCTTTTAGAAGAGATTTAATTATTAGTAATAATCAGTTCATTTTGATGCCTTTTAATGAACATATATAACTCTTTCAATTATGCAACAACTTTTTTCTATCACTAATTATTTCTAACAATATCCTCCACTTTGTTAGTGATAAACACAATCAACACAAATTAAGATTTATGCATACAAAAAGTGTCTTTCAACTTATGCACATAAATCTTCTTGAACATATTCACTGTGAGCTTTGGCATCGCATTATAGCCTTGTATTTCTTCTAATTATAAGCATGTCATCAACATAAGACAAATTATAACATAAAAAACTTTTCAATGTGCAAGTGTTTCTGAATCTGTTTAAAAAAAGAAAGTCTTATGTAGTATACAAAAATTTCTTCTTATAAACATTCAAACTAGGAGTAAGTTTTGCTATTATTTCTCCTATTTGCCATGACTTAGGAACCACCTTTCAAATTCTTAATTTTTGAAATAAGGATATGTAACTCATGGAAGAGTATGTTACTTATCGATAATAGACACATTATTAACTATTTGAAATTCAATAATATTTTATGATAAGAAATTTATTCACACCTTATTTTTCTGTGTTGTATTTGAATTCCAACGAATTCTAAATTTCCTTTGGAGACTTGACAGAAGTAAATAGATCATACAGCCTATCTAACAAGTTGTTGAGAATATGACCTCTGCATAGCAATTTATCTTCTTCACTTTTTTTTTTTTTTTTACTTTCGCCTTTTCAGTGAATATAATTTGTTCCTTCAAAATGATCCAGTTTTATGAACTCTTGATTCATCACAGAAATAGCCTTCGACTCCATTGCGATTAATACCTTAAAATTGTTGAGGCAGTAGGTGTAGAATAGGCTTTTAGGTGTGATGAATCACTATCTTCAAGGTATAAATTGCCCCCACTAGATTGCTGCAAGGTTATGGCAATATACCTCCAGGATACAACAAAACTTGAAATATGCAAATAGCAACTCCTGAATATTTTCCTTAAGAACTCTTTACACAAACCGAATTTAGAGAGATTAGAAAAGAAGAAGAAAAAGAAATAGAAGTAGTATATTTCTAAATTGAAAACTCATCTATATTTATAGATGTTAAAAAGTCATGGCACCTATTCTAGACAAATATATCTATTTATTTCCAACAAACATGACTGTTTGTTTAAATCGATATATCTTCTAACAGATGTGATTATATTTATTTATTAAAAGATACATTTTTTAACAGTAATAATTGTTTATGTATAATAGACATGTCTGTTTACTAACAGATCTACTTGTTAACAAACACATCTATTCGTAATTTGTTTATGAGAATTAAAATAAAATAATTATTTTATTTCATACGCATTCGTGCCAAGTGCCATAATAGAATAATATATATATATATACATATATATATATTTGATTCTATATATCTTTTCACTTCTTCCTTTTCATATATTTCGATAATGTGAGAATTCTTTCTCTCTTTATTATCTAACATACAACCTATTTATAACACTTAAAGTGTACAAAAATAAGGTTGAAAGTCAATTAAAAAGAAAGGTGAAAAATAGTGAGGTTAGATAGAGATGGTGTATACTATGGGAAACCTAATGAATTGGGACAATATGTCCTAGTCATTTTACAAAGTTCTTAGAAAGTCTTGGCATATGTATACAGTATACTATGCCAGGTACATCTTAAAAAAATGGAGAAGTGAAAAGGAAAAGTCAAACTTTAATAGATATGGTTAGGAGTATGATGATTAACTCTTATTTATTTATATCTTTGTGGATGTATGCTCTTAAAACTGCTATATACCAGTTAAATAGGATTTCTAGTAAGGTAGTCTTAAAAACACCTTATGAGTTATGGAATGAAAGGAAACCTAGTTTAAGGCACTTGTATGTTTGGGTTGTTGAGCAAAAACAAGAATTTGTAACCCTCATAAAATGGAGTATGAATGATAAGTGGATACTTTATTCATTATCTAGAGAAATCTAAAGGGTATAGGTTTTATGTTCTAAACCATAGTCTGAGAATTGTGGAAACTAGTAACGCCAGATTCCTTGAGAATGGTGAAGTTAATGGGAATGTTAAGAGACAAGATGTGGATATACTAGAAATTAAAGTTGATTTTTCTATGCCTATTGATGTTTTTATATCCACCCCTACTCCACGTGTTGTTCCAACAATTGTTGAATGTCCTAACAATGCTATACAATATGATGATGAAACACACACTAAAAAAGCTAACCTATGAAGAATTAATGATGGTGAACCACAAGAAACGCCATTAAGAAGATCTCAAAGAGAAAGGAGATCGGCAATTACTGATGATTATGTGATTTACTTACAAAAGTCAAATTTTGACATTAGAATCAACAAACATCCAATTTCATCTTCATAAGCCATAGAAAGTAAGTTAAAATCCATGGAATAAAATAAATTATGGGATCTCGTTGAATTGCTTAAAGTATCTAAACGAGTTAGGTGTAAATGAGTCTTCAAGGCCAAGCACAGCTTGAATGGCAATATTGCATGATATAATGCAAGACTTATGTTACACCCTATTCCTCTGTAAGATGTAACATGATCTCATATTACATTTAATGAATTACCGTACTTCGCTTATCGGTAACCCATTAAATATACTACAAAGGATTTTAAATCAATTTTCATGAAATTAAATCATCGATTAAAATATGATGTTATAAAAATTTGTTAAAATTTCGGCAGAGTGCCGGCTGTATTTTGAGAAAACAGTTCTTCAACCCTGAAAGGAAAACACTCCCAATATGATTTCTCAAATACAACTCCAATAAACTTTATTTCATCTCACAATTCAAATCTCAATAATCAAATCAATTCATTTTCAAACCAACCTCATCATAAAAGAAACATTTCATTGATTACAAGACTCAAAAATTAATATTACAAAACTATACAGGTAAATGAAATCTCAAATTTACATTACAATAATTTACATTTAATTACATATCAAAATATTTTACAAGAGTTTTTATACAATTGCTCAAATAATTTACATATATATTATTACATGCATACATCAAACCTATGTACATGGGTATACCTATGATATACCTGGAGTTGATCTGAATGTGTCTTCAAGGAAGCTTATTCAACTGCTTTATGCTCTTTTCACCTGCGACAGCATACATAGCTATCGCTGAGTGGTGAACTCAAGGGTGCACAACTATAACTTAAAAAATAGTACAATATATCTTAGCAAAATTACAACAAATAATTTGAAAATCTGGATACTCATCAAATTTCAAAAATCAAAATATTCGTTGCCAATATTATAAATCATTTGTATAAAATGACTTTTAGCAAGAAATTTAATTCATGAAATCACAACTGGACATTTAAAGTAATTCCAACAATTTATGGAAATAAAGATTAATTCCAATAAAATCAATTATGCATAAATCCCATTTGAAATCGAAATTCTTTACTATTTAAAAATCATTCTTTATCTCACTAACTATGCAAGACTAATCTAAAAGGGCCATCTCCGGGGTGATTCTAACTCCCTATGGTCGGGGAGGTCAAATCGGATTCTAACTCCCTATGGTCGGGGAGGTCGAATTATCGTGCATAGTATACAACACAATAATGAAACTTCTGAAAGGGCCATAACTAAAAAAAACTTAGATCTAACCTCTAATAAGAGGAGAATCTAAGCCTGTGCACGTACCATGATAATCAAAACAAAGCTAACTCCATTGTCTTCCCAACAAATGAGAGAGATGGGTAATAACCTAGTCAAGCATCTATAGTGAGATATAAAACAATATCATAAATCTCTTTGTCCTTTTTATGAGCATAAATCACAATACAATTCGATTCAAAGTCAATTCCAATATCCAATAATTTTTATGCTCATCACAATTCAAAACATAAATTTGTATTTTTCCATGTAAATTGCCCATCAAAACTTAAAACATATTCTATCATAATTTTCTAAAACATAATTTATTCAATCCACAACAATGCTTAATACTTGTTGAAATACTATTTCACAAAGCTAAATTCACACATACTATAACAATTTCAATAATCATTGAATTAATTCCAATACTTGATAAGCATAATATATAAGGAAAATATGTCATTTAGTCATATGAAATTTTCAGAACAAAATCAATTAAAAACTAGTTGTGCACAAACCTCTTATTTACTTCAATTCTTGTTTTTCCTTTGAAGATTCCTTTCCAGTCTCTTTTTCAATTGAAACACACAATATACAGTGTTTCAGTACCATATCGCATAATTAATCCAACAATTTATTTCATACCCAATGTTAACTGTTCTATTGGACCAAGTTACAGTGGGAATTTGGCAAAATTCTCTTTATCAAATTGTTTCTTATTGTGTCTTTAATTCTCTTTTTGAATCACTCCATTTAGAGTTATATAACTCAAGTTATAGTCAATTAACTATAACTAGGTCAAATCTGAACTTTGGTTTCCTTAATAGGTAGATTCGATACAGAATTTGACTAATTTATTTGGATAGTTTGTAGTAACATTTAGGCTTAGAATTCTTTATAGGATTTGTTGCCCTATGTCTTATAGTCATTTAGAATTTTATTGCAATTTTTCAAACTTTATAGAATTATTTATAGCCAAATTGTTGACTTAGACTCAAAGGTCTTATATTGGCATGGTCCTTAATTAAGTTAATGGCTTTGACCTTAAATTCTGACTTTATACATTTATAATTTGAGGAAGTTGCCTAAAACAAAGTTTTAGGTATCTTTCTTAGCTTTCCAAATTGGTATGGCTCATTACATTGGGAGAGTTCTTGTGGGACATATGCCTATTTGAATTTTCTGGACTTAATGGTCAATTGTACCAATTCTATATTTTATACATCAACTTGATCAAACAAATTGACATATTTCTCTAGGTTTCTGGCTTTTGGTCCAATCACCAAATTTGTAGGTCTATGTCTCATTGAATTTTTGGCACGGATTTCAGGTTATTTGGAGTTTTCTGAATCAAGTTATGGTCATTTTACTAATGCTGGTCAAGTTGCACTTATTTGACAATTCTGGGTAACTTTTAGGTCAAAATCAATTCGGTCAGTTTTTATAACCCAATTTTGGCAATCATTTTGACTTGGTAATTGGAATTTCTGGGCTTGGTGGTCTTCATCAAAGTTGTAGCCCTATGTCTAAGCTTTCCAACGGTATAATTTCAGGTCATTTGGACCAGTTTTGAGTGAGTTATGGTCATTTTAATAACTACTGTTCATACGGTCAATATCTGGGTTGTCAAAGTTTCAATTCCGGATTAGGTCATCCTTTTAGGTCACTTCTAGGCAGAATTTGGGCAACACTTCTACATGAAATTTGGCCTATTTTCTGTCTAGTTTCACCTTCAATTGGCCTCATACCAATTAGAATCACAACTTTACACTTATAACCTAATTTATACACTGCCAACAATCACAACCTGCATAAGAGAATTTACACTCCCAATTTGGCAATCCTCCTCCTCCCAATACTTCAATATTCATTCTTGGCACTTCCATATTTATTCAACACAATTCCAGCAAAGTAAATTAGCCAGAATACTCAAGATTTCAAGGTACACAATACTCCATTAATATTCAACATGTAAGCCAACCCAAATTCAATATACATACTCATGAAATTGTCACATACACTTTCATAACATATACACACATACTGCCCCCAATTCAACTCTATCATATTTCATGAATAATTTTCATCAATTCACATACAAATTCAAGGGTTTACAAGCTGCCAACTATGGCGGTTTACTAAGGTATTCAATTCCCTTTTTAAACTCCTAATTTCAAGCACTAACATATGTATAAATGGGCATTAACTTACTACACTTCAATTTGAGTTAATCAACCTTAATTCCCATCTATTTGAGGTAAGAAACAAACTCAAGTAAACTAAGTTTCATGGCTGCTGAAATCATGGTGCAGCAAAACTCAAACATTTCCTCACAATTTCTTAACCATTTAACTTGTCTCAAGCTTAACAAAACTTTTACTTAAGAAATTTTATGAAACTAACACTTACCTTGTTATGGAGCTTGATCAAACCTCAACTAATCCCCTTCAAATTACCATCAATCTCTTCCTTGTGATGTGGGGAGTAAAGTTAGTGAAGCAAGCTTTGGGGTTTGAGTTGAAAATGGTGGAGGTATGAAGATTGTGAAGAATTTAACTATAGAGGAAAATTGGGTCTTCAATTCAGCTGGAGAAGATGAATGCAGAAACCAAAAATTTAGTGGACATACACATGTCCCTTAATATGTTTAAATATCCCTTAGTGCTCCACTTAAGTTTGATTAATCAATATTATATGTTAAAGTTTTAATTATTCAATTTATATCCCATTTCTTTCATCATTTATATTATGTACCATAGTTTTAAATTTTCATGACATTTTCAAAGTGTTTTTCAAAGTGTACTATCACTCATTTTTAATGAACATTGAGGTCAAAAGGCAACTCTAGGTGTCAAATGACTACAATGTCCCTCTTCGGGTTGCCTTCCCGATTTTTCGATAACACAAATTTTTATCGATTTCTTGAATTTTTTGTTTTTCTTTGTACTAATTCTTTAATTT
This sequence comes from Hevea brasiliensis, assembly GCF_030052815.1. Taxonomy (NCBI): domain Eukaryota; kingdom Viridiplantae; phylum Streptophyta; class Magnoliopsida; order Malpighiales; family Euphorbiaceae; genus Hevea; species Hevea brasiliensis. The sequence continues at coordinate 922,152 of NW_026614585.1, forward strand.
TCTTTGACATTTCTAATGTCAATTATACTTTAATAAGTCTTTAATTATGTCTTAAAACTTAATTCCAAGGGTTCCTCACGATCCCGGTGTCAGCTATTGCCTGTGCGGTAACTTCCTGGTATGGTCACCCATTGCTTTGGTGTCGGCTCGTTTAACTTAGTTTCACTCTCTCTCTTTTATTTTCTTTAATTTTTCTTGTATTTTTTTTTATTTTATCATTTTATGCCTGTTTATTATCACTGTAGTATATTTTCAGACATCCTGACTTATCCGGATCGACATTAGGTCACCGGAGTAGCTGAATGTACGGACTACGTAAAGTGAGGGTGTTACAATTCTTTCCCTCTAAATAAAAATTTCATCCTCAAAATTTATTAGATTCATATAACTGATATTGTTATCTCATAATTTTACTCACTCTCCCATCATTGTGTCCTTTGCCGTTTGTGTTTCCACTCATGAAATTCTCTTATTCATTAGTTCCTTAATTTTTCATGCTAGAATCCTTACTAGTCCTTCCGTCTCCTTTACTTACTCTAATCCTGTTAACTTGCCCTCATCTAGGTATTCTATATTTATCTCACACAAATGTCTTAAATGCCTAAATCATTTCTTTCTGACAAAATATCAAAATAACTATAAGACTCCATATCGAGGTCTAGATATCTTTATCCTCAAGGTATTCTTTTTAATTTATAGTTATACTAAAATCTCTAATTTTATCGTAATTCCTGTCGTATCGGTAGCTCACATTAGTGTAACCGAGTCACTGACTAATAATGACCTTTCGATATGTTAGTTTTAAAGTTTTCAATTTCTAACTAAAATTTTTACATTTATTTCCCTTAATAGTACTCTTCTGTACCAAATCAAAGACTACTTACAAATATCCTTATCTTGGTGTACCACGAGGAAGCACGTAGCTCTACACAATAATCCCACGTCGGTACTGTAATCTGCAGCTTATAATACAAACATCGAGAACATTACATAGTCACTACGTTATAACCTCATGGACTAGGTTTTCTAACATCTTATGTTTCTCGAATCCACTAATATCCTAAACCTATTCTAATTACAATATCCATTGACAATTACTAACAGTAACATCTTTGCCCTCATCAAGAGTAATTCTATGACTGTAACTTACTTTTAGGTAACTGATAATTTTTTTTTTCAAAATTAATGTCAATCATACTTATTATCCTAGTTTTGATCCTAAAGGACTAATCATTAATACATCAAAATTCATTCCCATGTAAAGGAATAGCAACAAAACATATAATTCTAACACTAACATACAAATAAGTAGTGCTAGGATCAAATAATAACTCATTGTTTCATTTAAAAATTAAGAACTTACTAGTAGCTACATCCAAAGTTTCTGTTCTTTCTCCTTAGCGCATAGTGGATGCTCTGACTGGTGCGCTACTATATTCGGGTTGATTCACTGTGTTATGATTGTGAGGAGTACCAACTCTATTTCTATATCGACCTTTACTGACTGTCTGTGAACTTCGGAGAGCAGATCGAGGTGCTCTAGTACAATCTCTAACAAAGTGTCCAAGCTTTCCACAATTGTAGCAGGCTCCAGTGGCCTTACGACAAATACCCTCATGTAACTTACCACAAACATGACAGATACGGGCAGAATAGGCACTTCTAATTGTTCAACGACTAGATCTTGGTGATCTCTGCTCTGATGATTTGCCTTTATCATATCCCTAAGCTCCGGGCTCCTCAAATTCTTTTCTCTTTCCAAAATGACTATTCGAGCTTTGACTCATAGGTCTCTCCCTCTTCTCTATTTCATACTGCCATTGTGGGGGTTGGGTCTGTACTTGGGCTTGGGCTAACAGATTATCAGCCATTTGTTGAAAGAAAGTGGCCATTTGTTAGGCCATTTGTACAGTAATTTGTACAGGTGGGGCTAGTAAAGTTGAGCTTCCGACTCTCTAAGGGGCTGGGGCCTCACATTGTACTTTCACCGTCACAGGCTGTTCTATTGTCTCATTATTCTCTTCCATATCTTTTCACAGGATTTTCTATTTCCTGTACAACCAACATAAGGAGGTTTCTCTCCATTAGTTCATATTTATGATGCAAATGTACTATATGTATCAAACATTTGAGCAGTTATATTTACCGATAAAAAGATTTTAAATTCACAGTTCAAAATTTACTTTAAAACCATTGCTCTGAAACTACTAAACATGTCACACCCTATTCCTCTGTAAGATGTAACATGATCCCGTAGTACACCTAATGAATTACTGTACTTTGCCTACCGGTAACCCATTAAATATACTACAAGGGATTTTAAATCAATTTTCATGAAATTAAATCATCGATTAAAATCTAGTGTTATAAAAATTTTTCAAAATTTCAGCAGAGTGCCGGCTGTATTTTGAGAAAACAGTTCTTCAAACCTAAAAAGGAAAACATTCCCAATATGATTTCTCAAATACAACTCTAATAAACTTCATTTCATCTCACAATTCAAATCTTAATAATCAAATCAATTCATTTTCAAACCAACCTCATCATAAAAGAAACATTTCATTGATTACAAGACTTAAAAATTAATATTACAAAACTATACAGGTAAATAAAATCTCAAATTTACATTACAATAATTTACATTTAATTACATACCAAAATATTTTACAAGAGTTTTTATACAACTGCTCAAATAATTTACATACATATTATTACATGCATACATCAAACCTATGTACATGGGTATACCTATGATATACCTGGAGTTGATCTGAATGTGTCTTCAAGGAAGCTTATTCAATTGCTCTATGCTCTTTTCACCTGCGACAGCATACAAAGCTATCGCTGAGTGGTGAACTCAGTGGTGCACAACTATAACTTAAAACATAGTATAATATACCTTAGCAAAATTACAGCAAATAATTTGAAAATCTGGATACTCATCAAATTCCAAAAATCAAAATATTCGTTGCCAATAATATAAATCATTTGTCTAAATTACTTTGAGCAAGAAATTTAATTTATCAAATCACAACTGGACATTTAAAGTAATTCCAGCAATTTATGGAAATAAAGATTAATTCCAATAAAATCAATTATGCATAAATCCCATTTGAAATCGAAATTCTTTACTATTCAAAAATCATTCTTTATCTCACTAACTATGTAAGACTAATCCGAAAGGGCCATCTCCGAGGTGATTCTAACTCCCTATGGTCGGGGAGGTCGAATCGGATTCTAACTCCCTATGGTCAAGGAGGTCGAATCATCGTGCACAGTACACAACACAATAATGAAACTTCCAAAAGGGCCATAACAAAAAAAAAAAACTTAGATCTAACCTCTAATAAAAGGAGAATCTAAGCCTATGCACGTACCATGGTAATCAAAACAAAGCTAACTCCATTGTCTTCTCAACAAATGAGAAAAATGGGTAATAACCTAGTCAAGCATCTATAGTGAGATATAAAACAATATCATAAATCTCTTTGTCCTTCTTATAAGCATAAATCATAACACAATTCGATTCAAAGTCAATTCCAATATCCAATAATTTTTATGCTCATCACAATTTAAAACATAAATTTGTATTTGTCCATGCAAATTGCCCATCACAATTCAAAACATATTCTATCACAATTCAAAAACATATTCTATCACAATTTTTCAAAACATAATTTATTCAATCCACAACAATGCTTAATACTTGTTGAAATACCATTTCACAAAGCTAAATTCATACATACTATAATAATTTCAATAATTATTGAATTAATTCCAATACTTGATAAACATAATACATAAGGAAAATACGTCATTTAGTCATATGAAATTTTCAGAACAAAATCAATTAAAAGCTAGTTGTGCACAAGCCTTTTATTTACTTCAATTCTTGTTTTTCCTTCGAAGATCCCTTTCCAGTCTCTTTTTCAACTAAAACACATAATATACAGTGTTTCAGTACCATATCTCATAATTAATCCAATAATTTATTTCATACCCAATGTTAACTGTTCTATTGGACCAAGTTACAGTGGGAATTTAGAAAAATTCTCTTTATCAAATTGTTTCTTATTGTGTTTTTTTTTTAATTCCCTTTTTGAATCACTCCATTTGGAGTTCTATAACTCAAGTTATGGTTAATTAACCATAACTAGGTCAAATCTGAACATTGGTTTCCTTAATAAGCAGATTCGATACTGAATTTGACTAATTTATTTGGATAGTTTGTAATAACATTTAGGCTTAGCATTCTTCATATGATTTATTGCCCTATGTCTTATAGTCATTTAGAATTTTATTACAATTTTTCAAACTTTATAGAATTATTTATAGCTAAATTATTGATTTGGACTCAAAGGTCTTATATTGGCACAGTCCTTAATTAAGTCAATGGCTTTGACCTTAAATTCTGACCTTATACATTTATAATTTGAGGAAGTTGCCTAAAACAAAGTTTTAGATCTCTTTCTTAGCTTTCCAAATTGGTATGGCTCATTATATTGGGAGATTTCTTGTAGGAGATATGCCTATTTGAATTTTCTAGACTTAATGGTCAATTGTACCAATTCCAGATTTTATACATCAACTTGATCAAACTAATTGACCTATTTCTCTTGGTTTCTGGCTTTTTGTCTAATTACAATTTTGTAGTTCTATGTCTTATTGAATTTTTGGCACTGATTTCAGGTCATTTAGAGTTTTCTGGACCAAGTTATGGTCATTTTACTAATGCTAGTCAAGTTGCACTTATTTGACAATTCTGGGTCACTTTTAGGTCAAAATCAATTCGGCCAGTTTTTGTAACTCAACTTTGGCGATCATTTTTACTTGGTAATTAGCATTTTTGTGCTTGGTGGTCTTCACCAAAGTTGTAGCCCTATGTCTAAGCTTTCTAACGGTATAAATTTCAGGTCATTTGGACCAGTTTTGAGTGAGTTATGGTCATTTTAATAACAACTATTCAAATGGTTAATTTTTGGGTTCTCAAAGTTTCAATTCTGGATTAGGTCATCCTTTTAGGTCACTTTTAGGCAGAATTTGAGCAACACTTCTACATAAAATTTGGCCTATTTTATGTCTACTTTCACCTCCTATTGGCCTTATACCAATTGGAGTCACAAATTTACACTTATAACCTAATTTATACACTGCCAACAATCACAACTTGCATAAGATAATTTACACTCCCAATTTGGCAATCCTCCTCCTCCCAATACTTCAATATTCATTCCTGGCACTTCTATATTTATTCAACACAATTTCAGCAAAGTAAATTGGGTAGAATACTTAAGATTTCAAGGTACACAATACTCCTTTAATATTCAACATGTAAGCCAACCCAAATTCAATATACATACTCATGAAATTGTCACATACACTTCCATAACATAGACACACATACTGCCCCCAATTCAACTTTATCATATTTCATGAATAATTTTTATCAATTCACATACAAATTCAATGGTTTACAAGCTGCCAACCATGGCAGTTTACTAAGGTATTCAATTCCCTTTTTAAACTCCTAATTTCAAGCACTAACATATATATACATGGGCATTAACTTGCTACACTTTAATTTGAGTTAATCAACCTTAATTCCCATCTATTTGAGGTAAGAAACAAACTCAAGTAAACCAAGTTTCATGGCTGCCGAAATCATGGTGTAGCAAAACTCAGACATTTCCTCACAATTTCTTAACCATTTAACTTGTCTCAAGGTTAACAACACTTTTACTTAAGAAATTTTAAGAAACTATCACTTACCTTATTATGGAGCTTGATCAAACCTCAACTAATCCCCTTCAAATTACCATCAATCTCTTCCTTGTGATGTGGGGAGCAAAGTTAGTGAAGCAAGCTTTGGGGTTTGTGTTGAAAATGGTGGAGGTATGAAGCTTGTGAAAAATTTGGCTATGGAGGAAAATTGGGTCTTCAATTCGGTTGGAGAAGATGAATGTAGAAACTGAATGTTTAGTGGACATACACATGTCCCTTAATATGTTTAAATATCCCTTAGTGCTCCACTTAAGTTTGATTAATCACTATTATATGTTAAAGTTTTAATTATTCAATTTATATCCCATTTCTTTCATCATTTATATTATGTACCACAATTTTAAATTTTCATGACATTTTCAAAGTGTGCTATCACTCATTTTTAATGGACATTGAGGTCAAAAGACAACTCTAGGTGTCAAATGACCAAAATGCCCCTCTTCGGGTTGCCTTCCCGATTTTTCGGTAACACTGATTTTTATCGGTTTCTTGAATTTTTTGTTTTTCTTTATACTAATTATTTTTTTTTTTTGACATTTCTAATGTCAATTATACTTTAATAAATCATTAATTATGTCTCGAAACTTAATTCCGAGGGTTCTCCGTGGTCCCGAGGTCAGCTATTGCCTGCGCCGTAACTTACCGGTGCGGTCACTCATCGCTTCGGTGTCAGCTCATTTAACTTAGTTTCACTCTCTCTCTTTCATTTTTCTTTAATTTTTCTTGTATTTTCTTTTTATTTATTTCATCATTTTATGCTTGTTTATTATCACTGAAGTGTAGTTCCAGACATTCTGACTGGTCCGGACCGACATTAGGTCATCGGAGTAGTCAAATGTATGAACTACATAAAGTGAGGGCGTTACAACTTGTTACCAAAGGTTATACTCAGAAAAATGGTATTGATTATAAAGAGACTTTCTCACCAGTTTTAAAGAAAGACTCATTAAGAATTATTATGGCATTGGTGGCTCATTATAGTTTAGAGTTACATTAAATGAATGTAAGAATAGGATTTTCCAATGGAAATCTTGAAGAAGAAGTTAATATGGACTAACTTGAAGATTTCTCAATTAAAGGAAAAAGTCATATGGTGTGCAAACTTGAGAAATCAATATACAAACTTAATTTACCTTCCCGCTAGTGGTATGTTAAGTTCAATAATACCATAAAATCTTTTGATTTAAAGAAAACATCATTGATCGATGTATATATCTTAAGATCAATGGGAGTAACTTTATTTCTTAATTTTGTATATTGATAATATCTTACTTGTCACAAAAAATTTGGGCATATTATGTGTGACTAAAGAATTTCTCTCAAAGAATTTTGAATTAAAAGATAAAAGAGATGCGTCCTTTATGATAGGAATACAAATTTTTCTTGATAGATCACAAGGACTCTTAGGATTGTCTTGTAAAGCCTATATTGATAGAATTCTATAGAGATTTAATATGCATAAATGTTCAGCAAGAATTGTTCCCTTACAAAATGGAATAAAATTTAGTCTTAATCAATGTCTAAAGAATGATGTGGAATATAAAGAAATGGAATCAATTCCTTATGTTTCAGTTGTGAGCAATTTGATGTTTGCTTATACTTTAATCTATGTCAGAAACACATCAATGAGCTCCAAGTGTCAAAGCCAATACATTGTTCATTAACATAATCAAGACCCATTATAAGAATATGTTATTTAAATGTCTAGGTTGTGAACCCTTAATTAATGGAATCATGAGATCGATACTCATGTGCTCAATAGAAACTTTTCATTTATGGACTTCCTACTTACTAGCAAAATACTTTTGGCACCTTTGGAATATTTGTCGTTCTTGGAGAAAAATACTACTGTGGAATTATCACAATAAATTCTCAGTGGCTTTCTAATGGTGTCGACTATCACAAGTCCTAAGATAAAGTTTTGCATCCATAATGCATGAATTGTGGCTTCAAAACATGCCATAAATTTTGCTTCGATAGTGGATGAAGCAATAATAGATTATTTGGCACTTTTCCATGATACTGCCCCTTCAGCTAATAGGAATAGGTAGTTTGAAAAAGTCTTTGAAAACATTATTATGGATCATGATGTGATATAAATATCTCTATTATGAACCTACCATAGTAAGTGGCTAGTGTTGTGGTATATGAAAGATAGTATGTGATCAAACAATATACAACTACCATAACCTGCACTTAGTAATTTATTATAGCAAGGTAATTATAAAGTTTATTATAGAAATGATTTGTTTATTTCATTCACGCTTAATGTTTATAGTATTAAAATTTACAAAATTTTTAACCAATAATTAATATTACTATATGGGTCAAAATTAATTTCTTTAATGTGATCCGATATTAATTGATATTTACTTTATTTAAAACAAATCTTAATTCTAATTGTACGAGGATTACTTGATGGACATATCAGATTAAATCTTGAATATATATATAAATAAACTGGTTCTCGATCATTTAAAGAAAAGTTTTTATCGCTAAAATTTTATGTATGAATCAAAAGAGGTTAAAAGAGAGAAATTAGTTTATTAAATCAAAAGAACTCTCTCAATTATTACCCTAATTCAATCAAACTCCGCATTAGGTAGGTTTTCTAAATCTATGAAAATTTATTTATTTAAGATCCATTATTAAAGTGACAGTTGAATTTTATATTTATGACTGTAATAATATATTAAGAATTATTTTACACCTCCACCACACATAATTCAAAGATGAACGTTATGTAAGTTTTAGAGGTAATTCCACAACTGTATCATGTGAATTAAGTTTGAGATAATTTGAACGTAAAAATAGTATGAGTTTCTTAAAGTAATATGAATATGTGAGTAAATTGTTTGGAAGCACTGTATTTTGGAAAAGAGATTAAGTTTTTTTTAGAGGTTTTCAACCCGTGAAATTAATAAATTGAACAAAAAAAAATTTTTTTTTTCATTACCTTATTTCGCTTTTAAAAACTTTTATATCCACCTCTCAAATAGAATCTTAAAAGACAAATTTAATTTTCAGCAAAACGTACAATATTTTGAGTTTTATATCATTAACTAAATTAATTTTCAATTAATTAACATAGTGGTGAAGGGACAATAACTCAATATAGAATTAAGAGAAGAGAAATAAACAATTTGGTACGTATATATAAATTATCCCTAATTTCTCAACCTAAATGCGCGTAGAAAGAAAAAGAAATGTAACCTACTACTAGCCAAGACTTCAATTCTCGAAGATTTCATGCAATGTCGCAGCCAAAAGACCTTTCACAGTCCCTTTCTCATCGTAAATCAAATTACTATGTCTGTGTTATAAGAAAGACTTACACGTATCCTCATAACCCTAAATAAATGCTTGAAAAGCCATGGAAGTAGAATTGACTTTATATTCACCTGTTCCTTACAACACAGTAAGATAACGCTACATTTCCTGCATTTTGATTTTAATATTGTTTGTATGTTTAAATTACATTTTTTCTTTAAAGAAAATAGATATTTAGAAAATAGTTATTGCAATTAAATTTATATTTATAATGAAAATAAAAATTAGCAAATTTATGCAAATGCCCATATATCTTTTAAATTATTTATAAAATCAATACTTGAAAATCAAAATTATTTTTTTATAAATGTTATAAAATTGAATTAATTTACTTATTGTTTGAATGAATTAAAAATGTATTTATTAATTATTATAATACAAATAAAAACATTTAGATGAGATATAATTTTAAAGTTTTTAATCATTTATATTATTACCAATGGTTATAGCAATAATAAAATATGAACGTGTTCGTGCACAGTTTCTTTAAGTAAATAAAAGAATATTTGAATAATATGACTATTTTGACAATTCTTTTTCCGTGTAAAGTATATGACTACTTAGCAATTTAGAAAAGATTATGTATTTAAATTATAAAAAAAAAAATGAAAAATCCTACAAATACAACGTTTTACTCTCATTTTAATTTTTTTTAGTTTTGTTATATTATTATACATACTTTGATAGAAACTTTTTATTAATTTTAAGATTTAATTAGTATGGTAAATTTTTTATAATTATATATCAAAAACAATTAAATTATGAATATGTATAACGAATATAGATGATACAGAATGCACATAAAAAAATATCACTAGAAAAGGAATAGAGAAAATAATAAGATGAAAAAAAAAGTACATAATTAAATTTGATAATAATAAATTATCTTCTATTTTAACTAGCTAAAAAAATAATATAAAATTTTATTATTATTTAAAAATTTCTAATTATAATAATTTCCCATTCAAATTCAAATTCTATTCAACCAAAGAATATAATTCTATTAAAAACCTAATAAATGCCAGGCATTATTATATTCCAACTAATTTTATTATTTATCCAGTTATCCGTTGTGACTAATCTTGGGCCGTGAATTGCGATACTTCAAAATATGCAATTAATAGCAATTAGTTGGGTATTAATTTAATTAATTAAGGCAATTAGACATAAAACCACAAACATATGCATAATTTTACAATTTTATCTAAATGCTATAATTTTGAATTTCACAAAATGAAAGGTTTGACATTAAACTAAAATTAAAATATTTAGATAAAATTATAAAATTAGGCAAATGTTTTATTTCCAATCAACCATTAATTTAATAGATGAAAAGGGATTCAAAATCATAATTTAACAAGTTTAGAAACAACTCTATTATAAATATGCTTTGTTATATAATTATTTGTTTTTAGTTTGATACATAACAAGATTGGTTAATAAATTATTTAAAATAATTATTTATATATTTTATATATTAATTCATTAATATTATATTAAATTATTATATACAAACATTATATATAAATGTAGTTATAAATATATGTTATGGCCCAAACTCTATAGATCAGATCGACATAAGAATAATAATTAATTTATTATTTTATAACTATATTTTTAAAGTTATTTAATTATTTTTTAAAAAATTAAATTTAATAATAAGATAATGATATAATATAATAAATCAATAATTATATATTTATTTTAATAATATAATAAAAGATATAATATATTAAATTAATAATTATATATTTAATTTAATAATAAAATAAATAATATAATGTAATAAATTTATAATATTACATTTATTTCAATAATAAAATAAATCATATGATATATACTTTTGTTAGTCATTTTACACATCAACAGTCACAACTAAATGTAGTTTTGCCAAACACTTAATATAAATTAGCTATCATCAACTATCAGTTATCAGCTAACAGTAACAACGATCAGCTAACAGTTATTAACTGTATTCAACAGTTAAATCAAACAGGCCCTTAAAAACTTGACATGAGTAAAGACGGGTAATTTGATTACATGCCTTAAATTTGTACATCTTCCAATTTCCACAAGCCTACCATTCTCATTCTTGCTGTGAAAATATTTACACATTCTCATTCTTATTGTGTATTTTTTTTTTACTTAAAATAGTATTTTCCTCCTAATAACAATTTTCCAACAGTAAAAAAATCATAATATCCCATTGCATTTAACACCAAATATAATAAATACATTTCGTAAAACCAAATAATATATATATATATATATATGTCTCTTATCTAATTTTTCCATTGATAAATTAGAAAATAAAATTATATCTAACATTTATAACCTACACTCAAACTTATACTGTAATAAAAAAAATAAAAAAAAATATTATTAAAAACCTACACTCACATGTTGAACCGAAGAACCACTTCTTTAGATAAAGGAGAGCACAACACAAAGGATAGGAAAGCCTTCATAGAGAAAGGAGAGTCGAGAGAGAGAAGGGAAGTTTGTTTGAGCAACAAGAATGCAGGTGGTGAAAGTGCGATGCAGAAATTAAATGGAAAGTGTGTCGTTATAAAATTTGAATAGCATTTAAGACAGGTCGGGTTTATAAGTACTGACTTGTCTTTACACATAATCACTTCAGCATGCCATCAGTGATTCAGAGATTCCCTAAGTGATGTCTCAAAATATGTCCAAGAGGGGGTGAATTGGACTTAAAATAATTTTTTGGTTCTTACTCAAAACCTTTGAAAAATTACGGCTTAGTTCAACCTAATTTTTTTACTGTGAAATGTGTGCAATATTGCTCAAATAATTAGTTAATGCAAAGTTGGATTATAAACATTCAATATACTGATCTAACAGGATATATTAGCACTCAATAAAAATTTTAGTAATCTGAATAAAATCACAGCACAGTAAACAGAGCAGTAAATAGACTATATTAGTTGACAGCAGATATAGCAGTAGGCAAATTATATCAGATATCAACATATTCAACAGTAAACAAAATTTTTCAATTTGCAACAGTGTTGACAGTAAATAGTATCAAGTCTCAACTTAATAAAAATAATTCAATCAGAAATAAATATACATAAATTTAAATAGTAAGGGTTGAGAGAATTGAACACTGAATTTTTATAGTGGTTCGGCCTAACTAGCCTACATCCACTCTCTCAAAAATCTCACTTTGAGTCTTCACTTCACTATTCTTCTCTTTTAAAGGCAAGAGATAAAAGCCCTTTACAAATCTTCACACTAAAGCTTTTACAAATGGCTTCACACTTCTACCAAGTGTTATCTCAAACACTTTTCACAATCAAGCTTTAATAGGTGCTTGAATGACCTCTCATAAATGTTAAGAAGGTGTTTAAAACTTAATTTCACTCAATACAATAGAATCTATCAAGAAGAGATGAGTAGGTAAGCCAATGATGAACAATAAAAACAAATTGAGCACTTTGAATGAAAGGTTTAATGATCTTAAAAGGTTAGGAACAGTAGAGAGACTTTCATTAAGTGTAAAATGGCCAAGGATAAGTGTATTTATAGCTTTGAATCATTTCTGACCATTTGAGAACTCATTTGAACGTTATAATTTTAAATGTCAAGAAAATAGCCGTTATTTTATCATTTTCTGCAATATTGTGCAGAGTTGAGACAGTTAGCAAACTAGTTAGCATACGAGAACCAATAGCAAACCAGTTAGTATACCAGGAAAGCTTTTCTGCGTAACTTTGAAAACTTTAAAACTTTACACTAAATTAAAATAAAATACTTTTAGCCATTGATGATTCAAAATAAGCCTTAAAAACTTAGGATAAAAATTTGAGGGATTAAAAATAAGTATCATTGGCTTCTACTCCTCAAATCTTTTCATAAGCAATCCTAAAAGTCAAACTTACTTCTATACTACATGTACCTTCAAATTTGATCTTCAATGCAGCTTGGAAGGTAACCTTTTCTTTCTTCTTTGTTTTTGATTCATCTTGTGTTATCTTAGGATGTCAACCTTTCTTTAAAACACAAGTTCATTATCAACTCCATGAATCTTTTTCTTTATCCTTAGAAAAGCACAATACTTAAAACAAAGTTAGTTTGATTCTAGTTGAGTTTTATTATTATCAAAATCTATGCTCCTTTGAGCTCGTGGGGTCAACACTAAGTCAAGTTTATAAACCATGACTTGCAGGATTCTTTGCAAAAAAGCTGCAAACGGCTACGACAAGGCTAGAAATGTAAGGCTAGGGGCATACATGTTGGCAATCAAGTTGTGTTTATTATTCACGACTCAAGCAAGTCGGCAATCAAAATACTAACTGGATCCAAAGACCAAGTCAATTCACCTCTTTCTTATAAATAATTTTCCAATCACCCTAAATCTAACTGTTCTGTAAGTTAATGTGTTTTGATATTGTCATGAGAAATTTCAACTTAGAGTATGTAGGTGATTTACTTCATGCTTTTTCTTTTAATTTTTTTCTAGAACTTTATCTAGAAACAAGCTAACAGGTTTAGTTCCTCTGTCTCTTGTCCAAAAACCTAGCTATGAACTATTTTTGTTGAGGTTTGAGCTATCCTATCCTTTAATTTTAGTTATTAATCTATCTATATAGTTGTTTAAAACTTTACTATGTCCAAATACTTTCATTTTCTTTTTGCCTATTTTCTCTTGCTTTTCCAACATTGAGGGTGAATAGTTTCTCTCTCTCTCTCACTCTCTCTCTCTCTCTCTCTCTCTCTCTCTCTCTCTTATAAGTGGCAATCTTTTTAATAAATAAAACTAGGAAAAACTTTGCTTAAACAAATCCAAGTTACACCCTGTAGGTTAGTAGACCAACCCCATACATTCAAACCTAGGACTTGACATGCTAAGTAAAAAAACCTAGTGAAAGGGAATACAACCAAGTCCAAACCAAAGTGTAGCTAAGGAAATTACAATAAAACATACCAATAACTCCCAACCAAATCCTATAGAATACTTGATACAAAATGAGAACAAAAATAGAACATGGCTGACATAAACTACATAAATCATCACCCACCAACCGAAGTCATTTTACAATGTCAATTCCCAAAATAAAATCCCCACACTTTAATCAGTGACCAAGGGTCTCACAAGCATAACTGCTCAACAATTCTAGGAGATCCAACAAACTATAAAACTTGTAATCATTTAGCTGGTGCCCCATAGCAAAACACGAATAAAATGATGTTATGTTTGTTGGAAGTATAAATTTAAATTAATAATGTGCATAAGATATGTGCGGATAAGTTTGTGTATGCTTGGAATAGTGTGTAGAGTGTTTAGTAAATTCAATGTATTTAGAATATAGTGTCTACTAAATATAACCTATGGTATATGTAATTATGTAGAGGGAGAGATGGATTCTCCATGTTGGCATCTCCATTGACCAAGCGGCTTAGGAAAGATGTGAAATTTCAGTGGACGGATAACTGCCAGTAGTGTAACATCCTTATTTTCGTAGTCCATACATTCTACTGTTCCGACAGCTAATGTCTGTCCCGGAAAGTCGGAATGTCTGGAACTACACTTCGGTGATAATGAACAGACATATAATGATGAAATAAATAAGAAGAAAATGCAAGAAAAATCAAAGACAAATGAAAGAGAGAAAATGAAGCTAAGTTAAACGAGCTGGCAATGATGGGTGACCGTGACAGGAAGGCCATTACAGGCCCGGATCATGGGAACCTCGTAATTTAATTCCTGGACATAAGTAAAGGTCTATTGATATATAATTTTCACTAGTATTTTTAAATAAAAATTATTAATTTAGTACAAATATAAATGAAAAATCGAGAATCAGACAAAAATCGGTTATTCAGAAAAATCGGGAATATAACCCGAAGTGGGGTATTTTGGTCAATTGACACCTAGAGTTTACTTTTGACTTAAATGTCCATGAAAAATAAGTGGTATTATATTTTGAAAATTTAATGAAAAATGAAATTCAAGATAACATGTAATTTAAGGGAATTGGAGGGCATAATTGCAATTAAAGGAAATCTTGAATTAATCTAATTTTTAATTGTGATTAGTGGGGCATTAGTGGAGTATATAAGGACCACTAGGACAGATTTTTCCACTATTCATCTTCTTCTTCATTCTTCTTTGCCGAATTGAAATTTCTCCAAGCTTCATCCATGGCCGCCCCATATACAAGCCTTCATCTACCCATCTTCAAGCCTTGATTTTCATAAGTTCCTTCATTAAACTTAGTCTATACATCATGGGTAGTATAATGGACGCAAAAAGAAGAGGATTTGATGAAGTTTTGGTCAAGCTCAAAAAAAGGTTAGTGCTAGTTTTTCATCCCTTGCTTCATTAAAGTTTGTATTAAGGTTGAGATGAGTTGGATGGTGAAGAAATTTGAAGGATTTGATGAGTTATTGATATATTCAATTTTGGACAGCCATGAAAGTTTATTGTAGTTGAGTTTTTCTTACCTCAAATGGATGGAAACTAAGGTTGAATAACTTAAATGGAGGAAGTAGAAAGTTAAAATCTAAGTATGTGCATGTAGTGCTTGAATTAAGGGTGTGTAATGGAACCTTAATGCTTTGGGCAAACTGCCATTTTTGGCAGCCTATTAAACCATGAATTTGTGTGTGAACATGTAGTTATTAATGAGATATGCTAATGTTAAATTGTGGGCAGCAAGTGTAAGTGATATTGAAGTATGATTATGTTGAAGTGTATGTGTAATATTGACATTGAGATATGTTGAATTTTGGTGGAAGTGAATGTTGAACTTAATGGTGAATTGTGTGCATTGAGCACTTGAATATTCTGCCCAAAATTGTTGCTGGAATTGTGTACAATATATATATGGAAGTGTTATTGATTGAATATTGAAGTAATGAGGAGGAGAAGGAATATCAAATTGGAAGTGTATGTGCTTTGTGCAGATTGTGTATTGAAGGCAGTACCTAAATTAGGCCATAAGTGCCAAACTATGAACCCAATTGGTATGGGGTGAAACTAGACATCAAATAAGCCAACTTTCATGTAGAAATGTTGCCAAAATTCTGCCTAGAAACTGACCTTAAAAATGACCAAATCCGGATTAGCAACCTTGCAACCCAGATTTTTGACCATATGAACAGTAGTCCTTGGGATGACCATAACTCACTCAAAATAGGTCCAATTGACCTAAAATTTTTACCATGGTTAGCTTAGACATAGAGCTACAATTCTTATGAAGACAAAAAAATCCAGAAATGGCCAGAACCAAGTCAAATAGCTTGCACAAGTTCAGGTACCAAAACTTCTAGAACTAAAATTGACCAAATTTTGCACTAAAGGTGCAATCTGTCCAGCTTTAATAAATTGACCATATCTTGGTCTATACAACTCAGAATGACCTGAAATTTTGCACAGAGTGCAATAAGACATAGAGCTACAATTCTTATGAAGACACTAAAACCCAGAAATGGCCAGAACCAAGTCAAATAGTTTTCACAAGTTCAGGTACCAAAACTGCCAGAACTAAAACTGATCAAATTTTGCACTAAAGGTGCAATCTGTCTAGCTTTAGTGAATTGACCATATCTTGGTCTATACAACTTAGAATGACCTGAAATTTTACCCCGAGTGCAATAATACATAGAGCTACAATTATTATGAAGACACCAAAACTCAAAAATGGCCAGAACCAAGTCAAATAGCTTGCAGAAGTTCAGGTACCAAAACTGGCCGAACCAAAAGTGACCTAAAAATGACCTAAGCCTACTATTTTAGTGCTTTCTGTCCAGCATTGGTAAATTGATCATATCTTGGTCTACACAACTCAGAATGACCTGAAATTTTGCCCCGCGTGCAATAAGACATAGAGCTACAATTTTGCTTCTTTGACCAGAAGCTAAAAACCAAGGAAAATAGGACTTTAAGCTAGACCAATCTAGCATACTAAAATTGAAAATTGGTAATTACATAAAATGATGCTTGAAGTGATTTGGCAATGAATGCCAACTTGTGAAAAGGGTAAATTGCATTATATTGACAACATATTGAATTGTAAATTGTGACATGTTGATGCTAGAATCAACCTATCCATGACGCATAAAAAGGTCAAGAATTTTATTGACCAGTGAAAGGCATAAAGATGTATAAACCCTATGAATAAAGAATTAAATATGTAACATTGTAATATGCCCTAATTTGCCTAGTTGACTAGTTTGGATAGGTTGGCATGCCAATAGGATTCTGACAGCTGTTCTGTAAATGACTTTACGTCATACTGTGTTTTATGGCTTATTATGCCATACTATGATTTTAATAGCCTATGGCTATACAGATTGTGTTATTATACTCGGCTTAATGCCTGATTGATTATATGGCTTTTTAGCCACACTATTTGCACACCGGGAGATACTTTGTGACCGATGGTGTGATGGCCCGAGGTACTAGGTACCCAGTGCTAGTGTATCCGTTTATCGATGCAGTCGGTGTATAGGCTACATGGCGATCATTTAAAACATTATTCAATTCAGGAAGCTAAGTTAAGTTAAGTATAATGAAATTTCAGTACAATTAAATTACGTATTGAATGAATGAGTAAAAGAGATTAGCAAAAGAAACATAACAAAAGTATAAATTGCAGAACCGTAGAGACTTGAAATACAATACAGTTAGAATAATTTGTATACTGGGTAGTATTACTGAAAAGTTATAAACTAAGCACTTCCAAAGAGGAACAAACTAGTATATAAGATTGTTGATACTAGAAATACCATACCAAATTAAATTGATTCTTGAGTATCTGAATTATGATTTATTTCTTTCTTTAATTGTATATATTATTTCTTGTTATACTATTGCACCACTAAGCAGAAATGCTTAGCGAGATGGAATTGCTTCCTCGCGCAGGTACTGAAGGTAAAACCAGTAGACTGTCGACTGAGATTTTTGAAGTCCAGATCTGTAGAAGTGTCAGAAGAATTGAAGGTTGTCACCTCCTCAGCAATGCATGTAGATAGGGCTCATATTTACACATGTTATGTATTTTGTTCATTCTAAGTATAATGTAAATTATTTGTACATCCTGTACATGACAAATTTATGTAATTAGTTGGCAAATTATGCAAAATAATAAAATGTAAGAATTTTGATATATGAGTTAAGTATCTGATCATGATGATTTTGATTGAGATTGAGTATGAAAAATTTTGAGACTGATTTTGAGTTGTGAATTTGAGTATATATTGAAATTGTTTTTGGCAGGTTCAGAAGAACTGTTAGTCCAAATTACTGCCGGCACTCTACTGGATTATCATTAAAATTTTTGAATTTTCCAAATTAGTTAGATTTTGATAGAAGTAAAAATAGCCTAAACCTTAAATAAAGTTTTTGAATAAATAAATTAAGAACTGTAATGAAATCATATAAGATCAGGTGCTCCGGCACTCTGTGTAACACACTTTGCTTGGCTACACTGTAGACGGGTGAGGGGTGTTACAAGTAGAGTTTTGATGAATTGAAGAGGTGTTTGACTGAGGCTTCAGTCCTGACTTTACCTACTCCGGGTAAAGAATACATAGTTTACAGTGATGCTTCTCACAATGGGTTAGGCTGTGTATTGATGCAAGATCAAAATGTCATTGCCTATACATCACGCTAGCTAAAACCGCATGAGAGAAACTATCCGACACATGACTTGGAGCTTGCAGGTATAGTGTTTGCACTTAAGATCTGGAGACACTATTTGTATGGGGAGAAGTGCTATATCTATACAGATCATAAGAGTTTGAAGTATTTAGGCACTCAGAAGGAGTTGAATTTGAGACAGAGGAGATGGTTAGAGTTGATAAAAGACTATGATTGTCTGATAGACTATCAGCCAGGGAAAGCTAATGTTATGGCTGATGCCTCAAGTCGCAAGACTATGGCAAGTCTACGGGTTACTCCTTTGTCTATGGTCCATGAGTTGAAATCATTACATTCCAGCTTAGAGATTAATGATGAGGGGCAGACAATAGTTGCATGGTATGTATAGCCAGTGTTGATTAATCAGATCAGAATGGCTGCTCAGAATGATCAGAAGTATCAGAGGCTGTTGGAACAAGTCCGGTAGGGCAAGAAACCATAATTCTCAATAAGAGATGATGGTCTACTGCTACACCAGGGTAGAATGTGTGTTCCTAATGATGTTGATTTGAGGCAGATCATTTTGAAGGAAGCACATGAGTCTCCTTTTGCCATGCACCCTGGTGGCACAAAAAAGTATAGAGGGCTAAAGGAGCATTACTAGTGGATGGGTATGAAAAGAGAAGTGGCAGAATTTATTTCCAAATGCCTAATTTGTCAGCAAGTAAAGGTAGAGCATCAAGTACCCGCTGGGTGGTGTGGCGAATCCGCAAGTATACGGGTCGTCTCAAGTAATAAAGTGATGAATCAAGTATCATTCCCACGAGGATTTGCTATTTGATTACTAAACTATGAATGAAGCGATTATTTGGGCTAATGATTAATGAATAAATGGTAAATGTAAATGAGCAAGGTAAATTGATTAATCCAATTGAAATGGCTAAAGTGCAAACAAATAAATTCTAATTCTAGCTCGCAATTAAACTAAAATTAATAATGGGTAATTTAAGCAAAAGTCTAATTATAGTAAAAGTGATTCCAGAGTTGGGAGTTTATGCATAAATTAATTGGGATTTGTCTTGGGCATTCCAATTTTTAAAAGAAAATAGAGTTTGAAGGAAATTGATTCTAAATCCCTTTGATATCTTTTTCAAGCAAATCAAAGCGTATTCTAAAATAACCAAACCTACTTTCGTATGTATTTGATTATTTTAAAACCCATTAAGTTTTGTAACCAATAATTAATTCCTCTTAAAGTCCTAGTTTATTTCTAAATCTAGGTGATTTTAAGTTCCAATCCTTGATTAACTATCAATGACTTTCACCTTTCGGTCCTTCAATCAAAGATTAACACAATACCCAATGGGTACCAACATTAGGCAAGTAAATCAAGCACACAAGGAAGGAATCAAAACTCATATTTATGTAAAATAAGGAAATACCAAATCCAAATCCACAAATTAATCTAAAACATATTTTCCAACTCTGAAATCTAAAGAAATTACTCACTCATGATGGTATTTACAAGAAATATAGATGGAAGAATAAAGAAAAACATGATAAAAGGACTGAAATAGGAAAACCCAGGTGGAAGAACCAAGGTCTCTGGTTTCTGGAGCTCCAAACTCGTGCAGCAGCTCCTCTTCCTAGAGAGAATGGCGTCTTCTCTCTCTCTTTCTATTCAATTTTTCCTTCCTTTTTGTTTTTCCTCCCCCTTCCTCTTGTGGCAAAAATAAGGAAATGATGAATTTATATGGTCCCTAAAAGTTACCCTAAAAGTAAATAAAAGACAAGGAGTGGATAGGAAATGAGGTGTAAAATTATCCAAGTCAGCAGCACTATTCACGTTCTGGGCATTCTGCTTAGGGTTCGGCTTAACCCTAAGCAGCTTCTTAGCAAATTTAGCCTCTGGTCGCACTGTCTGCTTAAGGTTAAGCAGACCTTCAGCAAATCTCGGCAGACTTATAGTAAAATGGACTTTTCTGCTCATGCTTGACTTGTGTTGCACCTTAAGCATTGCCGCTTTACCCTAAGCATGACCTTAAGCAAGGTCTCAAGCAAATTTCGGCTAGTTTGCTCTTTCAAGGCTTGATATCTTCAACTTTCCTCCATGCTTAAAGAATCCCAAATTTCTTCAAATCACTTCCTAATGCACTCATTGATCCTCAATTTGGCACAAAATCCTATCAAAAATAACAAAATTATAAAAATCAAATATAAAGTCTCTAAAGTTAACAAATAAGATAAAATAAAGCTAAAAACATAAAATACACTAAGATATTAGGGCAAAATGGTTGCAAAACTACCCTAAAATGCTTATATGAAATGAGTGTAACAAATTCCCCCAAACTCAAATCTTTGCTTGTCCTCAAGCAAATTAAAAACAATTAATGCAATTTGGGGTACCTTATCTTAAATTTATGAAAATTACTTATCCAAACTCTCAAGCTTACCTTTAGCCACCAACAAACCATATACCCACTTTCAAGATGCAAAGAATTCAATCCTTACCAAAGTTATCACCGTTTAGCCTTGGGTCAATTATTCATGTCATCAAGCCCAAACCAATTAATCACAAAGACTAATCATGCCTAAATAGACTATAGGGTAATCCATAAACTAAAGTGTCTCAAATAATGATGGAAGTAAATGAATGGATTAATGATATCACAATCCCATAGGCAATTCTCCTATTCCAATCTCCACTAATGTAGCAAAACACTATCAAAAGATCAAAAGGACTTTCAAGGGTTGTAATGGGGCTAAAGGGGGTGATAATGTGGCTAACAAGGAAAGGATAAAGGTAACAAAATATGAGAATAATCAAATTATTAAAAGATCAAGATACACAAATTTTTTTTTATTTAATTTTTTTTTTTTTTAGATGAATCAATTTGGGAGAAGGAACTTTACAACTATTCACCAATGCTAGCATATAATTTTGAAGTTTTTGGAGGGACTACATAAATGACATTGACTTTGAATTATAATTGTCCCTTTCAATTCACCCCCAAACTCATTTTTTTGTGTACTTGGGTGGTGAATTACTTTACATACCATAATTAAATTTGCTAGCCTTTTTACTTTAGCCACTTCTCCCAACTAATTATTATTATTATTTTTTTTAAGTGTATCTATCACTTAAAGAATTATTCTCATGGAGGGTAGGTAAGTGTTTGGGTTTATGGCTAGGCATTAATGTGGGTTCCAAAGGAATAAGAGAGATAAATGTAGGCTCAAATTGGTTCCAAAGGGAAATTTTTAAGTGAGGTTGGCTAAGGCTAAAATATGGGTTTAAAATTCAAAAAATGCCTAAATCATTTCTTTCTCAAGTGCATGCTATGATTTCGCCTTGAAAGGTTTAGAAAGATTGTTCTAGGATTGGTGAGACATCAATTAGCTACTTCTCACCCTAGAGTTTTCTCTAGGCACTCAAAGTCAACGCAATTGATTGGGTGGCCCTTGGCTAAGAAGATATAAACTAAAGCAAGAATCTAATAACTTTGCGCCTATCTAGAACTTTCGATCCATCAAACCCTTCTAAAAGTAAGCTCAATTGCTCTTCAACTATTCACCAATGCTAGCATATAATTTTGAAGTTTTTGGAGGGACTACATAAATGACATTGACTTTGAATTATAATTGTCCCTTTCAATTCACCCCCAAACTCATTTTTTTGTGTACTTGGGTGGTGAATTACTTTACATACCATAATTGAATTTGCTAGCCTTTTAACTTTAGCCACTTCTCCCAACTAATTATTATTATTATTTTTTTTAAGTGTATCTATCACTCAAAGAATTATTCTCATGGAGGGTAGGTAAGTGTTTGGGTTTATGGCTAGGCATTAATGTGGGTTCCAAAGGAATAAGAGGGATAAATGTAGGCTCAAATTGGTTCCAAAGGGAAATTTTTAAGTGAGGTTGGCTAAGGCTAAAATATGGGTTTAAAATTCAAAAAATGCCTAAATCATTTCTTTCTCAAGTGCATGCTATGATTTCGCCTTGAAAGGTTTAGAAAGATTGTTCTAGGATTGGTGAGACATCAATTAGCTACTTCTCACCCTAGAGTTTTCTCTAGGCACTCAAAGTCAACGCAATTGATTGGGTGGCCCTTGGCTAAGAAGATATAAACTAAAGCAAGAATCTAATAACTTTGCACCTATCTAGAACTTTCGATCCATCAAACCCTTCTAAAAGTAAGCTCAATTGCTCTTCAAAGCAACTCTCAATCCTCTAAGGACAAGGTAAAAATTTATTTTTATGATATGCATGATCCTAAAATGAATGCATAAATCAAATTAAAACTAAGTGTAATCTATATGAAGACTATATGCAAATGTATGTGTATAAGTATAGATATGTGTGTGGTATATGTATAAGTGTATGGATTATCTATATATGGATGAATGAAATGCAATAAATGAATGAATGAAAAATTTAAAAATTTTGCAAAAATTTTGCCCTCACCCCCAAACTCAAATGAAACATTGTCCTCAATGTCTAAAATGAATGCAAAGATGGGCAAAATTGTGTAAACTAATCAATTAATGAAATTTATACAATTGGGGATTAAATCAATATAAGGTCAAGAATTCCAAAATTAGCTCAAAGTGATATTAACAATGAAGCTTTAGAGAGAAAAAATGTGAAAAAGTATCCCAAATGTATGAATTTACACTGCTTAAAATATTGCTTGACCTGCTGCATAGGGTAAAGCGAAAGCATAAGCATTGGCAACATACCATAGGCTTAACTGGTGTAAGGGAAGCTGTTACCTCCAACTGATGTGGAACAGTTGCGGCTCAAAGAAAATTTGTGCAACTCATCAATGTCAACAAAATTAGGATTGAAGAAAAGATAAAGTGCAAAAATAATGTGCAAGAAGATGAAAAAGTGTAAAGAAATAAAATCTAACAATTAAATCAAAAATTAAACCAAAAAGCATTCACAGAGTAACTATGTCCATAGCAGAAAATAAAATAAAATTAAATAAAATAAAGTAAACTAAAGGAAAGAAGTGCAAGTATAATCATAAAAACTAATTACCAAAGTATTACAACTAGTACCAAAGTTCGAAAGCTAAAATAAACAGATTACAAAATAAACTTAAAACAGAAATTAAAGTCTGCATCGATCAAGTTACGCTATCAAGCCTTTGTTCTCGCATCGTGGTCCGCCTGTGTTCTGCAGAGGTTCATTGTGATCCAAGCTTGAAGGTTTCCAAGTTTTCTGTTAAGTCTTTCATTTCTTGAAACATGGCTTGGCCCCAATGATATAAATTGTTGTAGGATTGGGCCAGTTTGTTGTAAAGCTCCAGCATTTGAAGTTGATGTTGCTTCTGTTTCTTTTTAAGAGATAAAAATCTCTTTTTAAGTTTCTTTTCTAGCTTCTTCTTTTGGTTAACTCGCTCGACCCATGGCTTCAATTTTGATTTCTAAGTTTTTCAAGGTAGCAAGAATTTCGTGGTGTCGTGAGGGAATGATGGTTGGATGATGAAATTTGTTATTCGGATTCCAAGGATCTTAAGAGGGATAAAATGTCTATTGAAAACTGTGGGGTAGAGGTTGGTTGTGGTTCTGCTGGTGCAAAAGTGGTGGGGTCTGCAGCACCGGTGGTATCGAGGATCTTCTTTATGCAGTATAGGTATGGCCTATTTTCTCACAAACATCCATATGCAAAGAACATTGTCTTTGTCTATATATGATTCCCTAAATCGGCAGCAATTTATATAGACTAGCATCAAAGCTAAATGAGTTTGCTATAGCGATTATATACCCCCAAAAACAATACTACCTTTAGTATGCTTTGTGACAATTTGGTGCCAATGAGTAGCTATGAAATGGGTGTGCTTACTTGTTTTCTCTCCTTCATGCACCACAAGAGAAACAAATCCTCAAAGACCCACAATATCACATCGTGT
The DNA here is from genome assembly GCF_030052815.1 of Hevea brasiliensis. Classification (NCBI taxonomy): domain Eukaryota; kingdom Viridiplantae; phylum Streptophyta; class Magnoliopsida; order Malpighiales; family Euphorbiaceae; genus Hevea; species Hevea brasiliensis. The sequence continues at coordinate 946,792 of NW_026614585.1, forward strand.
CCCCTTCCTAAAACAGTGTAAGTAATGAACCTATGGAGGTATTTCAATACATGGTCAACTATCCTAGAGGCTTTTGCAGTCCTCTGTCTATAATAACCCCCAAAAGGTGCAATATCCTTCCGCAATTGAACAGGTCATAAACAGCTTGTCGCCACTCAATGTTTTTATACCGAATCTCGAAAACCAAAAATTGCATTCATAGCAGCCATGTCTAACTCCCTATCAATTCCAGCACATCGAAAATATATCATATCTTTATGTTCAGGCACTGTTGGTTTGAAACTCAACCTTAGGGAACTCAAAAATTCGAGGGTTAGATCCTTGTACACTGGTTCCCTAATTTTAGCAAAATTAGTCCAGCTAACAACATCCAAATAGGCAAATACAAAATCATAAATGCCTAATTCTTTCAAAATCTGCTCATCCATATACTTGTTTGCCAAAATAGTTTTAGAAAGTAATTTCTCATAGGCCTTTTTCATATCCATATCCCTAAAAGCCCAAGGTAATGGAGAAATTACCTCCTCTATAGTATCTGCAGATGACGCAGGTGCTGGAGAGTGTAAGGGAGACTGAGTTATTGGTGATTGGGTCACTGGTGCTGGAGTTTGTGAGGAAGACCTGGTCCTTTTGCTAACTGGTTCAGAGGACGGCTGAGGTGGAGAATTCAGGTCGAATGGAACAGAGGGTACTCGTTTCCGTTTTCCCACAGGGGTTTTCTTAGGTTTACTTGCAGCCTTTTTTGTTTTGCCTTGGGTTTTCGTTTGAGTAGGCACAGGTTCAGGCGCTGGTTCTGGGGAATGGGAGTCGGGAATTGGTGTTTCATTTGGCGGCTCGGATTGCGGCGAGAGGGGAGTCGACGGAATGAGAGGTGGTATTTGGCTTGGGGTTAGTGGTGGTGACTGAGGTGGTGGTGATTGTGGTAATGGCGGCGTTTGTGGTGGCGGTGACTAAGGTAATGGCGGACTGGGGCTGGGGTTAGGGTTTGTGGGTAATGAGGATGGAATACCCATTTTTGATTTGACAGAATGTCGAAGTCTACTGAGTTTGGGTTTGTGGGAAGACCACATTTTAGTTCTTACCATTTTAATGGAAAGGAAGAAACCTTTCGGCTTCCTGTAAAAATTTGCCGGAAGAAATGACGTGAGAAAGGAGTCGATGAGGTTTATTTGGAGTGTGGGCGAAGCTTTTGGAAAATTGGCGAAAGTGCTGGGCCTTTTAAAATGTGGGGTAGACATGTGGTATTCTGGGCCATGCTTAGGGTTAAGCATAAGGTTCAGCAGAATTTGCTTAAGACTCTGCTTGACAAGCAATGTCATCAGCAAGTTTCGGCAGGTTTTGAGAAAAATTGTGGTTTTGCTTACCAAAAACAGTCCAAAAGCTATGGAATGCTATCATGACCCTCAGCAATTACCAAATACACACAAACACCATAAAATTGAGGGATTTAAGTTCATCATCTCTTAGCACTCATCAAACACCATATATTTTCATTTACCTCATGCAAGCATTTTTTTTCAATTTAGGCATCTATTTTGACTACCTTTGTACACATTTAATGAAATGGTCTCCTTTCTTTACTTATACCAAAAGCACATTTTCAGCAGCATTTTGGACAAGTTCCAATCAACCAAGAATTGCAGAAAAAATGTAGAAATTGACCATTTTAACAAAGCATGAACAAGAGCATATACAAGAACTAAAATCATAGACCAAAAATTAGCAAAGCAATTCCAAACAAAAGCATGCAAATTCCTATCAGACTACAAAATTATATATACACTAAAAGGTGAAACTTAACAAACATTATTTTTGCACTTCAATAAAGCTCTCATCAGTCCTAAATATCAAAATTGATCCTCATTCAAGTTGCATTTCACAGAATTTACACAAAACACAAAATCAAACATGTGCTATCAAGTAGATTGCAATATCAGCAATTAGCACAAGTTTAAAGGTGTTACTGTTCACAGGCATTGCATAAAGTGTAGAATGTTGCTTATACTTGCTTCCCTTCAATTCTTTCTTTTTGCCACAAGTGTAACTTGCCCCATCTTCATGAATGACCTACAAAAGATAAACAAATGTCACTTTTGAGATTAATGGGGGTGAAAACTGAAAGTGAAATGAAATGGAAAATTAATGAACTATAAAAGGATACGCTTGGGTTGCCTCCCAAGAAGCGCTTGTTTAAGGTCTTAAGCTTGACCTTCCACTCCAATTCTCCTAAGTATCCCTGACTGGAGAACCAAGCCATGAAACCTCTACAAACTTTTGCGTGGGTTCTCCAACAATATAATGTTTTAATCTCTGCCCATTAACTTTGAAAGTCCCTGAGGTCTCATTGCCTATCTCAACAGCTCCATAGGGGTATACTTTTATAACAGTGTAGGGCCCTGACCATCTTGACTTCAATTTTCCTGGAAATAACCTTAACCTAGAGTTATATAGGAGAACAACATCACCTTCTTGAAATTCTTTCCTCCTAATATGCTTATCATGCCATCTCTTAGTTCTTTCCTTGTAAAGCTTGGCATTTTCATAAGCATCCAATCTAAGCTCCTCAAGTTCATTTAGTTGCAGCATTCTTTTTTCTCCTGCAGTTTTTAAGTCAAAGTTCAGTATCCTTATGGCCCAATATGCTCTATGCTCCAACTCCAAAGGTAAATGACAAGCCTTCCCATAAACCAATCTAAATGGGGTAGTTCCGATAGGAGTTTTAAAGGCTGTTCTATAGGCCCAAAGAGCATCATCTAACTTTAGTGACCAATCTTTCCTCGAACAATTCACTGTTTTCTCAAGAATTCTTTTCAGCTCTCTATTGGAGATCTCCACTTGACCACTAGTTTGTGGATGGTAGGGTGTTGCAACCTTATGCTTCACACCATATTTTTGCAATAATCTTTCAAATTGATGGTTGCAAAAATGAGAACCTCCATCACTTATAATGGCGCGTGGAGTTCCAAATCTTGTAAAAATGAACTTTTTAAGGAATTTAATCACAACTCTAACATCATTAGTTGGAGATGGTATAGCTTCAACCCATTTGCTTACATAATCTACTCCAACTAAAATGTATTTGTGTCCCAAGGACGATGGAAAAGGTCCCATGAAATCAATGCCCCACATATCAAATAATTCCACTTCCAATATATTTTGGAGGGGCATTTCATCTCTCTTTGAGATATTACCCATCCTTTGACACCTATCACATGCATTTACAAATTTCCTCACATCCTTAAACATGTGTGGCCAAAAGAACCCTGCTTGAAGAACTTTTTCTGCAGTCTTTGTCGCACTCATGTGACCCCCATAAAGTGAAGAATGGCAATCTTTGATAACATTCCCTATCTCCTCATCAGCTAAACATCTTCTAATCAGCCCATCTCCACATTTCTTGAACAAATATGGCTCCTCCCAATCATAATCCTTCACATCAAAAAAAAAATTTCTTCTTTTGCTGCCATGTTAGATCAGGTGGAAGGATTCCACACACTAGATAGTTCACAAAATCTGCATACCAAGGGGTTTTTGCATTCATGATTACTAACAATTGCTCATCAGGAAAATAATCATCTATTGGGGGCTCTTTTCCCAGATTGTCTCCTTGTTCTTGCCTCAATCTAGATAGATGATCCGCTACCACATTTTCTACTCCTTTCTTATCTTTAATTTCCAAGTCAAACTCTTGAAGGAGTAACACCCACCTTATCAATCTAGGTTTAGCCTCTTTTTTCTGAAGGAGATACTTGATAGCTGCATGATCCGTGTACACTATTACCTTAGACCCCACAAGACAGACTGAATTTGTCTACTGCAAATACTACTGCCAAAAACTCTTTCTCTGTAGTAGAGTAATTTATTTGAGCATCATCTAAGGTCCTACTTGCATAGTATATTGCATACACCTTCTTATCTTTCCTTTGTCCCAAAACAGCCCCAATGGCATAATCACTAGCATCGCACATTAACTCAAAAGGTAATGACCAATCGGGTGGCTGCATAATAGGAGCAGATATCAAAGCTTCCTTTATCCCGCAAAAGCATTCATACAATTAGTATCAAAATTAAATTCCACATCTTTACTCAATAAATTGGTAAGAGGTTTAGAAATCTTAGAGAAATCCTTGATGAATCTCCTATAAAATCCAAAGATGCCCCAAGAAACTCCTCACTCCCTTCACAGATATTGGGGGTGGCATTTTCTCAATAACTTCTACCTTTGATTTATCCACCTCAATACCCCTGTTTGACATAAGATGTCCCAAAACAATTCCTTCTTGTACCATAAAGTGGCACTTTTCCCAATTCAAAACTAAATTGAACTCTTCACATCTCTGCAAAACCTTAGACAAGTTAGATAAGCATTCATCAAAAGATTTACCATACACAGAAAAATCATCCATGAACACTTCCATAATACCCTCAATCATGTCAGAAAATATGGACATCATACATCGTTGAAATGTAGCAGGGGCATTACATAGTCCAAATGGCATCCTTCGGTATGCAAAGGTACCATAAGGACATGTGAAGGTAGTTTTATCCTGATCATCTGGGTGAATAGGGATCTGAAAGAACCCTGAATAGCCATCCAAATAGCAAAAATAAGAATGATGAGCTAGTCTCTCAAGCATTTGATCTATAAATGGTAATGGAAAATGGTCCTTTCTAGTTGCCTTATTCAATTTCCTATAGTCTATACACATTCTCCATCCAGTTACAGTTCTTGTAGGTATTAGTTCATCATTTTCATTTTTCACCACTGTGATGCCCCTTTCTTAGGTACAACATGAACTGGACTTACCCAATTGTAAAATGTGGTAAATGATACCTGCATCAAGCAATTTCAAGATCTCCTTTTTCACAACCTCTTTCATGTTTGGATTCAATCTCCTTTGTGATTCTCGAGAGGCTTTATGGTCATTTTCCAACAAAATTCTATGCATGCACACAGAAGGATGTATTCCTTTAATATCATCAATGGTATAACCAATTATCCTTCTATGCTTCCTAAGAACTCTCAATAATTTTTCAACCTCACAATCAGTCAATTTAGCACTAACAATCACAGGATATGTAGAATTTTGACCTAGAAAAGCATACCTGAGATTTGTTGGAAGAGGTTTCAACTCTACCTTAGGTGCTTCACCTTTTTCAAACTTTGATGATGAAGTTGTTTCTTGCTTCAAGTTCCCAATCTTTTCAATATCAGCCATAGGCAATGGTGGATTTTCTTCCAAAATTGTAGCATATTCTGCAGCTTCTTCAATCTCATCCCTTTTTTTGATGTTATGAACCAAACAAGCTTCTAAGGGATCTTTAGGATGTTGCTTTTTAAGCACTTCTCTAACCTCTTCATCTATCACATCAACTCTCAAGCATGAGTTTGAATCATCTTTCTTTTTCATTACTTGAAACAAATTAAATTCAACTTTCTCTTCCCCAACTTCTAATGTAAGCCTCCCATTTTTTACATCAATCACAGCTCCAAAGAAGAGCAAGGAAAGGTCTACCAAGAATAATAGGAATGTGTACATCCTCCTCCATCTCCAATACCACAAAATCCACTGGTATGAAAAATTTCCCAACTTTCAGAGGAACATTCTCAACTATTCCAATTGGAAATTTAATAGATCTATCTGCTAACTGTAGTGATATGGTAGTAGGCTTCATTTCTCCAATCTTCACTTTCTCATAGATAGACAATGGCATCAGACTAACACTGGCTCCAAGATCGCATAAAGCCTTATCTATACTGATATCCCCAATGTGACATGGTATGGAGAAACTCCCAGGATCTTTCAGTTTGGGTGGAAGCTTATTTTGCAAAATGGCACTGCTTTCTTCCGTGAGAGCTACAGTCTCAAATTCCTCCAATTTCTTCTTGTTAGATAAAATCTCCTTCAAAAATTTAGCGTAAGAAGGCATTTGTGCTAAGGCATCAGTGAAAGGAATAGTCACATGCAAAGACTTCAATACCTCCAAAAACTTCCCAAATTGTTTATCCAATTTTGCTTTCTGAAACCTTTGTGGGAATGGTAAAGGTGGCATGTAGGCTTTAGGTGCAACATATTTGGGCTCTTCTTCTTTGCTCTCCCTCTCCTTACTTCCTTTTTCTTCCACTGAATTTTCTTTCTCAGCTTCAATTCTAACTTCAACTTCAGTTTGTTCATCTCCTTATCTGCTTTTCTTTTCTTCAACTTTCTCTTCAATATTTTTATCCCCATTCTCCAATATTTTTCCACTTCTCAATGTAATAGCCTTGCAATGCTCCCTTGAATTTTCTGGTTGGCTAGGAAGCTTCCCAAATGCTTTGTTACTTGAAGAGCTAGCTTGTTGAGCTATTTGATTCTCTAACATCTTGTTGTGTGTTGCCATTTGATCCACTTTAGATGCTAATTGAGAAATCATTTCTTGTTGACTTTGATGGCTCACAAGTAGAGTTTCAATCATAGATTCCAATCTAGCTGTCTTGTCTAGTTGTGCTTGTTGTGGTAGAGTTGGAGCAGGTGCATTTTGAGGTTTAGAAATTCCAGGAGGGGGACCTCTATTCTGCTGAAAGTTATGATTTTGTTGATATCCAGAAGGTTGCTGAAAATTCTGATTTTGCCCTTGTCTACCTCCCCAAGAGAAATTGGGGTGGTTTCTCCATGCTGGATCATAAGTTGCAGAAAATGAGTTACCACCTGGTCTTTGATTGTAGTTCCCCACATAATCCACTTGCTCACTTGAAAAATCTTGATTAAGTGCAGAAAAATCTGTTGCACAATTGACATTTGCAGCTCCAATTTCTAGTGTATTACTAGAACATCCGGCTGAAGAATCTACTTTCATGCTTAGCTTGTCCATCTTCCTTGTCAAAGCATCAAACTTAGCATTAATCATATTCATGGCATCAAGCTCAAACATACCAGCTGGTTTCTTGATCTCATTCCTCTCACAACTCCATTGGTAGTTATTATAAGCAATTTTATCAAGAGCAGAAAAAGCTTCATCTTCAGATTTCTCCATAAGGTCACCTCCAGAAGATGCATCAATTGTACTCCTAATAGCTGGTGAAACTCCGTTATAAAAGTGTTGAACAAGCATCCACTTAGGAATCCCATGATGTGGACATCTCCTTTGCAAATCCTTGTACCTCTCCCATGCTTCATACAAGCTCTCATCATCTCTAGGTTTAAAAGAAGTCAGCTCATTTCTTAGCCTAGCTATCTTGCTTGGTGGAAAATATTGAGCCAAAAATGCTTGAGAAAGTTCATCCCATGTTGTGATAGAACCCGGTGGCAAAGAATGTAACCACTCTCTAGCTCGGTCCTTCAGAGAAAAAGGAAATAATCTGAGTCGAATTGCATCATCAGAAACTCCATTTATCTTCAACTTATCACTGATCTCAAGAAAGTGTGCCAGATGCACATGTGGACTTTCACTTGGATTTCCTCCAAATTGTGCTTGTTGTACCATTTGACAGAGTGCAGGCTTCAGTTCAAAATTATTAGCTTTTACCCTTGGTCTTGTGATACTTGGCATGAAATCTCCAATGTTAGGATAGGCATGATCCTTCACAGAGCGGTTGTTATTGTTATTATTGTTGTTGTTAGCCATTTCTTCTTGTAATTGCTCTTGCTCTTGTGCTCTTTCTTGTTGTTGTTGAGCTTTAATTTCAGCTTTTCTCCTCTTAGATTCTGCTCTTAAAGCTTTTGCTGTCTTCTCTATTTCTGGGTCAAAGAATAGATTGATTTCTTCACTTTTTGTCCTTCTCATAAAATAAAGCACCTGAAAAACAAAAATAAACAAATTCTCAAAGTAAAATGGTAAAAAGAAAATAAAATAAAATGCCCAAATTAACCAAACAAACAATTGTTCAATATCAAACAAAAATCAAATCCCCGGCAACGGCGCCAAAAACTTGGTGTGGCGAATCCGCAAGTATACGGGTCGTCTCAAGTAATAAAGTGATGAATTAAGTATCGTTCCCACGAGGATTTGCTGTTTGATTACTAAACTATGAATGAAGCGATTATTTGGGCTAATGATTAATGAATAAATGGTAAATGTAAATGAGTAAGGTAAATTGATTAATTCAATTGAAATGGCTAAAGTGCAAACAAATAAATTCTAATTCTAGCTCGCAATTAAACTAAAATTAATAATGGGTAATTTAAGCAAAAGTCTAATTATGGTAAAAGTGATTCCAGAGTTGGGGGTTTATGCATAAATTAATTGGGATTTGTCTTGGGCATTCCAATTTTTAAAAGAAAATAGAGTTTGAAGGAAATTGATTCTAAATCCCTTTGATATCTTTTTCAAGCAAATCAAAGTGTATTCTAAAATAACCAAACCTACTTTCGTATGTATTTGATTATTTAAAAACCCATTATGTTTTGTAACCAATAATTAATTCCTCTTAAAGTCCTAGTTTATTTCTAAATCTAGGTGATTTTAAGTTCCAATCCTTGATTAACTATCAATGACTTTCACCTTTCGGTCCTTCAATAAAAGATTAACACAATACCCAATGGGTACCAACATTAGGCAAGTAAATCAAGCACACAAGGAAGGAATCAAAACTCATATTTATGTAAAATAAGGAAATACCCAATTCAAATCCACAAATTAATCTAAAACATATTTCCCAACTCTGAAATCTAAAGAAATTACTCACTCATGATGGTATTTACAAGAAATATAGATGGAAGAATAAAGAAAAATATGATAAAAGGACTGAAATAGGAAAACCCAGGTGGAAGAACCAAGGTCTCTGGTTTCTGGAGCTCCAAACTCGTGCAGCAGCTCCTCTTCCTAGAGAGAATGGTGTCTTCTCTCTCTCTTTCTATTCAATTTTTCCTTCCTTTTTGTTTTTCCTCCCCCTTCCTCTTGTGGCAAAAATAAGGAAATGATGAATTTATATGGTCCCTAAAAGTTACCCTAAAAGTAAATAAAAGACAAGGAGTGGATAGGAAATGAGGTGTAAAATTATCCAAGTCAGCAGCACTATTCACGTTCTGGGCATTCTGCTTAGGGTTCGGCTTAACCCTAAGCAGCTTCTTAGCAAATTTAGCCTCTGGTCTCACTGTCTGCTTAAGGTTAAGCAGACTTTCAGCAAATCTCGGCAGACTTATAGTAAAATGGACTTTTCTGCTCATGCTTGACTTGTGTTGCACCTTAAGCATTGCCGCTTTACCCTAAGCATGACCTTAAGCAAGGTCTCAAGCAAATTTCAACTAGTTTGCTCTTTCAAGGCTTGATATCTTCAACTTTCCTCCATGCTTAAAGAATCCCAAATTTCTTCAAATCACTTCCTAATGCACTCATTGATCCTCAATTTGCCACAAAATCCTATCAAAAATAACAAAATTATAAAAATCAAATATAAAGTCTCTAAAGTTAACAAATAAGATAAAATAAAGCTAAAAACATAAAATACACTAAGATATTAGGGCAAAATGGTTGCAAAACTACCCTAAAATGCTTATATGAAATGAGTGTAACACTGGGTTGTTACATCCACTATCAGTATCAGAATGGAAATGGGAGAGAATAACGATGGATTTGGTGATGGGACTTCCTAGGACACAGAAGAGTCGTGATATAGTATGGGTCATTATTAACAGACTGACCAAGTCTGCTCATTTTCTACCAGTTCGGATGGACTACAGTTTAGAAAGATTGGCCAAGTTGCACATTGATGAGATAGTAAGATTGCATGGAGTGCCAGTATCCATCGTATCTAACAGAGATCCTAGGTTCACTTCTAGATTCTGGGGTAGTCTTCAGAGAGCCCTAGGAACTAGATTAAACTTCAGTACTGCATTCCACCCATAGACAGATGACCAATCTGAGAGAGTAATTTAGATCTTGGAGGAGATGCTACGGGCTTGTGTGATTGAGTTTGAGGGTAGTTGGGACACACTTGCCTTTGATTGAGTTTGCTTACAACAACAGCTACCAATCAAGCATTGGGATGCCTCCATATGAAGCTTTGTATGGTAAAAAATGCATAACTCCCCTGTGTTGGGATGAAATAGGTGAAAGGAAGATGATTGGACCCGAAATTTTTCAACAAATTGAGGAAAAGGTCAGGGTGATCAGAGATTGACTTAAGACTGCATCAGACCGTCAGAAGTCCTATATTAATCTGAAGAGAAGGGATATTGACTATGCAGTGGGTGACAAAGTATTCCTCAAGGTTTCCCTTGGGAAGAGAATTATGAGAATCGGCAAAAAAGGGAAACTGAGTCCTCGTTTTATCGGGCCATATGATGTTCTGGAAAGAGTGGGTCTTTTGGCATATCGGTTGGCACTACCTCTAGAGTTAGAAAAGATACATAATATCTTTCATGTGTCTATGTTGAGAAGGTATCGATCAGACCCATCTCATCTACTACCAGTCGAAGAAATTGAAGTAAATCCAGACCTCACATATGAGGAAGAACCCATAGAGATTTTGGCTTATGAGGTGAAACAGCTACGGAACAAGCAGATACTGTTAGTGAAAGTGCTGTGGAACCATCATTCAGGCCAAGAAATTACTTGGGAATGAGAGGAGGACATGAGACGATAGCACTCACAGCTGCTTAGAGACTGATACCATGTAAAATTTTGAGACAAAATTTATTTTAAGGGGGGAAGAATTGTAACACCCCTATTTGCATAGCCTGGTATATTTAACTATTTCGGTGATCGATGTCGGTCCGGATAATTAAGGGGATTAGAACCACATCTAAGACAATTAGATAAGACCTGAACACAAATAATTAGTAATTGCCAATTAGTTAAGTATAAATAAGAAAAACAGAACATAAGAGGTTAAATGAGCCGAGAGTCATAGCGATGGGTGACCTTCTCGGGAAGGATTACGAAGTCGATTTAAACTCAAATTTCGAACCGTAAAATATGACGTTGCAGTCCTTAGGACTATTGCAAACACAGTGGAAAAGAGAAAATCATGAAAAAGAATTGTTAAGCCAGTCAAATAATTAGGTCAGGGATCCGGAAGAAATATTGAATTATTTACAAAACGGGTTAAACCGGCGAGGGGCAATTTGGTCAATTGACCCCTAGAGCTGACTCCTGACCTAACTGTCAAATAAAATAAGAGAAAAGAAAATTTCAAAATTGGGAATTAAATTAAAGAACTAATGGAAAAATAAATAAAAAAAAAAGGAAAAAGAAAAAGTGAAAAGTGATGACATCAAGCATGACATCATGTATGATGCAATAAACATTGTAATTAACAAATTTATTTAATTTAATTTGTGGTCTTCCATAAGGGTTAAATTACATAAAAGAAAGAAAAAAAAAAAACAAAAAGGTCTTATCTTCATCAACAATCCGTCCTCCCTCCCTCACCCATAATCCTCCATTGAAGCTCCTTTTGTGAGCTTGAAAACAACAAATCCCACCATAGAAAAATTACTCACCATGATTAGAGTTTGTTTTAGCAACTAGAAGAGGAGATTGAAGAAGAAAGAAAGAAGAAAGGAAGAGGTTTGAAGGGAAAGAAAATTCTGCATTCAAGGTTAGTAATTCAAACTTCAAACTTTTAGTTTAATTATTGTATTTATAGCTTAATAAACTTAGAAATATGCTTAAAATGAAATGAAAACAAATTTTGGAGGACTAGTTATGGATTTTGGCCAGCTAGGGTTTGGTTGGGGAATGTATGAATTTGGTTGAATTAAATATGTTAGTAAGCTTGTATGAGTGGTGAAGTGATGTTGGTATGCTTGAAATCAATTAAATGTAACAAATTGGTGAATTAGGATTTGGACCTAGGGTTTTGGATGACAAAAATTGGAGAATTGGTCAAATGGTGTGTTTGACCTTGTTTGAGCTGACAAATAGTCATTTGTGACCAATTGTAGTATGTTGGAAGTGTTAGAATTAGGTTTAAATTCAGATTGATTAGGGACATGCTGTAGGCAGTAGGACCAAGGTCCCTTTCAAGGACCAAAACTGAAAATTTACCAACCCAATTGGTGTAAGGCCAATTGGGAATGAAACTAGACACAAAATGACACATTTTTCATTTAGGAATCATGCCCAAAAAGTGACCATAGCATAGTGAACAAATTGGCCAAATCCGGAATTGAGTGTTCTGCCCTGCACAAAAATGACAAAATAAACAGTATTTGTTCATTTGGCCATAACTTGGGCTAGGCAGGTCTAAATAACCTGAAATTTTACCAGTAGAAAGCTGAGATATAGACCTAAAACTTTTATAAGAACACAAACCCAAATTATGCCCTTAACCAAGTCATTTAGCCACCCAAAATTAGTGACCTAAAACTGCCATAACCAAATTAGTGCTCAGAAAATCTGGGTTAGGCCAATCCGGCAGCTATGATTCTGTCACACCCTACCCCTCTGCAAGGCATAACATGATCCCGTAGTATATCTAATGAATTACCAACTTCGTCTACTGATAACCCAATTAAATACACTACAAGGGATTTTAAAAACTTTTCTTACTTCTTTTACAGTGGTGAGCACTATTTACAGGTATTGAAAACCTTTTTGAACTGAAGTGATAGAACTAACACATTTGACTTATTTGGAATTTCTGTAAAAATTTTGGCAGAGTGCCATCTGTATTTTGGATAAAACAGTTCTTTAGGAAACCTGTAAAGAGCACTTCAATATTTTTCCAAATCTCAACTCCAACATTTTTCTCAACACAACATATTTCTCAACTCAAATCCACAGTGATTTTTCAAAGACTGAGATACAAGAAATATAATACAATTTTTATAAACCAAAATAACTCATAATTATTTTACAACTTTAAGGTACAATTTGAATTTACAACTGCTCAAAACCAAAAACAATATGTACATACAGTGGTCATATATTACAGTACAAAATGCAAAATGTTGGTATATTCATTATACCCAGTAATCTCTAGCTGGAGGTACTAGCAGCCTAGTCTGCTGTCCTGTCTGTCTGTCTATCTACGACAGCAATAAAAAGCTATCGCTGAGACAACGTCTCAGTGGTGCACAACATTAACCAAATACATCTTTAAATCACAATTCATAAATCATACAAATAGTGGATACTTAAAACCATAGTTAATTTCAAGATAGTAATTATCAACAAGAATTTAAACTCCATTTCTCAATATCACAATAAATTTCAATAAGTCAGATCATGGTTGAATTGAAAAGACAGTATATGTCAATAAGAGTTTAAATTCATTTCACAATCTCACAATACATATCAATAAATCACACACAGCTTAATCATGTTCCAAAGTTCAATTTGTCCCAAAAGCCGATGGCTAATGAGGTATCCAATTCGTCCCAAAAATCGATGACTAATGAGGAATAACATAGCTAGCTAGCAAAAATATGAGTACTCATCCAATTCGTCCTCAACAGGCACACACCTCAACACTTCAGCTAGAGAGAGAATTCAATTCGTCCCACTAGACAAGCTAGCGAGGAATACAATCAATATACATGATAGCTGTGGTTTCAAACCATTTACAGTGCTTTTCAATTAATAAGTATCCATTAAATATTATTCAAACAATTTTTCACAGTTTCACAATTTAAAACAATAATATACAAATAGTCAAAATTTATTTCAATTGAAAATAATTCAAAAGAAATAGTTGTTGTGCACAAACCTCTGATAACTGTCTCTTGGTCTGGACTCAGTGTTTCCTTCCCTTTTCCTGAGTCTTTGGTAACTGAGAAACACAATTTGAAGTGTTTCAGTACTAAATTAAATTGTCTCTAACGATAATGCTTGATAAGTAATTCACTGAAAGCTATTATTTGCTTAACCACCTAATATACTGACCCTCGATGCGTTCTAGGTAAATTAGGTTTTAGTGTCATTAATATGTCACATTCGATAGTGTTTTAGGATTGGTACACATTACTAATTTCATTTCCTTGTTTAGTGCATTTTATTGCAACTTGCTGGATTCCGGTATACTAGTTTGACCTAGCCGGAAGACCTAGTTCCCTCGATTTTCAGGTTTCGGTCAAAACTACAAACTTGTAGATCTATGTCTTATGGAACGCGGGGAAAAATTTTTTTTCATTCTGAGTTATGTAGACCAAGTTATGGTCATTTTACTGTTGCTCGTCAAATAGCATCAAATTTGGTCATTTTTGGTCAATTTTGGTCAACTTTGGTTCGGCCAGTTTTTGGACCCGAACTTGTGCAAGCTGTTTGACTTGCTTATGGCCATTTATGGGCTTTGGTGTCTTCATGAGACTTGTAGATATGGTTCTTAACTATTCATGGTTAAAATTTCAGGTCAATTGGACTTGTTTTGAGTGAGTTATGGCCTAAACACTAACTGCTGCCCAAATGGTCAGTTTTCAGGCCTCACTTGCACTTAATCCGGATTTGGTCATTTTTCAAGCTACCTTGCAAACAGAATTTTGGTATGCTTCCTTCATGAAAGTTGGCACATTTTGTGCCTAGTTTCACCTCCAATTGGTCTTATACCAATTGGAGTTACATATTTAGAGTTATAGGCTGAAATGCACACTGTCCTTAAATACATTACTTAAACATCTAGCAATTACACATTATCTTGCTATAAGTCCATCTCTCTTACCAATTCTGATTTGGTACATTACCAAAACCATATATCACTTCACTTTAAAGTCACTTTGGGTAGAATACAATTATCTTCAATACACCAAATGAAACTCTAATTCACAAAGTCCAAATACAACCATAAATACGCATAAACACTCCTAATTGTTACATACAATTTCACAACCAATTTACATACATATTCATCAATCCTCAATGTCACAATTTACCCAATATCTTTATGAATTTAAACACTCATCAAGAAGCCTCAAGGCTGCCGAAATGCTTCACATTGCCAAAGTGTCCATAATTTCGTCAACTTCAATCCCAATTGCACAATCACCACATATACATGGAAATAACTTACTAGGACATTAATCACCCTACTCAACATAATTTCCCATCAAATATATGTAAGAATAAATCATCAAGTATACAACTCCATGGCTGTCCAAACTGGATATATCAATAACTCCTCAAAGCTTAAAAATTTCTTCACCAAGCAAACACCCATAACATGCTTCCAAACTTTAACAAAGAAATATTCAAAAACACAAACTTACCTATTGTTGGGACTTGCTTAATCTTCACTAAAACTTCTTAATATTGGTATCTACTTCTTCCTTGTGAAGTGGGGATAATTTTTAATGAAGCTACCTAGGTGTTTAGAGGTAAAATGAAGGAGAAGATGAGGTTTGAAGCAAAACGGCTATGGAGGTTTTTAGGGAGTTTGTTTCGGCATGGTTGAAGGAAATGGGAGAAGATGAAGTTGCAGATTGTGTAATGGGTTTACACCTGCCCATTTAGTGTTTAATTTATTCTATAGTGGTCCACTCACTTTAGTTAAATCATATTATATGTTTAATGTTCATTTATCCCACATTAAACCCATAATTTTTGCTATTTACTTTAGGCACCATCAATTTAATTTTTCATTATATTTTCCAAGTGTAATATTATTTATTTTTAATGGAAATTTAGGTCAAAAGACAATTCGGGATGTCAAATGACCACAATAGAAAGTGAAGTGATTTTTCGGTTACATTCCCGATTTTTCGGTAACACCGGGTTTTGTCCATTTTTTGATTTCTCACTTTTCTTTGTACGAATTAATTAATTTTTCTTTGATATTTCTAATGATATTTATACTTCAATAGGGGTCTCTTTAAGTCCTAAAAATATTTTCCAGGGTTCCCCGCAGTCCAGGGCTAGTCAACGGTCCACGCCGTGACTTCCCGGTGCGGTCACCCATCGCTAGGGTTCTCGGCTCGCTTAACTTGGTTACCTTTCTTTGCTATTATTTCTCCTTTGTTTTTCTTGTATTTTCTTTTCTTGTATTTCATTATTTTATGTCTCCTCCCTCATATCAAAGTGTAGTTCTAGGCATCCTAGCTGTCCGGACAACACTGGTCACCGGAATAGTAGAACGCACTACCGAACATAAGGGTGTTACAATTCTCCCCCCCTTAAATAAATTTCGTCTCGAAATTTTACCTGGCATTAGTCTCTGAACAGCTGTGGGTGTTGTCTCCTCATATCCTCTTCACATTCCCAAGTAGCTTCCTGGCCTGAATGATGGTTCCACAGCACTTTAACCAGGTGTATCTGTTTGTTCCTCAGCTGCTTCACCTCATAAGCCAGAATTTTTATGGGTTCTTCCTCATATGAGAGGTCTGGATTTACCTCAATCTCTTCAACTGATAGTACATGAGATGGGTCAGATCTGTACCTTCTTAACATGGACACATGGAAGACACTGTGTATCCTTGCTAGCTCTGGAGGTAATGCCAACCGATATGCCAAAGGACCCACTCTTTCCAGAACCTCATATGGTCCGATGAAATGAGGACTCAGTTTCCCCTTTCTGCCAAATCTCATAATCCTCTTCCAAGGAGAAACTTTGAGGAATACCTTATCACCCACTGCATATTCAATATCTCTTCTTTTCAAATCAACATAGGACTTCTGACGGTGCGATGCACCTTGATCTATCTCTAATCAATCTGATCTTTTCCTCTGTCTGCTGAACAATTTCTGGCCTAATCATCTTCCTTTCACCTACTTCATCCCAACATAAGGGAGTTCTGCACTTCCTGCCATACAATGCTTCATATGGAGGCATCCCAATGCTTGATTGGTAGCTGTTGTTATAAGCAAACTCAATCAAAGGCAAGTGTGTATCCCAACTACCTTCAAATTCAATCACACAAGCCCGTAGCATATCCTCCAATATCTGAATAACCCTCTCAGACTGGCCATCTGTCTATGGGTGGAATGATGTGCTGAAGTTCAATCTAGTTCGTAGGGCTCTCTGTAGACTACCCCAGAATCTAGAAGTGAACCTAGGATCTCTGTCAGATACAATTGATACTGGCACTCCATGCAATTTTACAATCTCATATATGTACAATCTGGCCAATCTTTCCAGGCTATAGTCTATCCGAACTGGCAAAAAGTGAGCAGACTTAGTCAATCTGTCAACTATAACCCATACTGCATTATGATTACTCTGTGTCCTTGGAAGTCCTGTAACAAAATCCATAGTTATTCGTTCCCATTTCCACTCTGGTATTGACAAAGGATGTAACAAACCAGCTGGAACTTGATGTTCTGCCTTTACTTGCTGACAAGTTAGGCATTTGGAAACAAACTCAGCTATATCCCTCTTCATGCCCATCCACTAGTAATGCTCTTTCAGCCCTCTGTACATTTTAGTTCCACCAGGGTGCATAGCAAATGTAGACTCATGTGCTTCCTTCATAATGATCTGTCTCAATTCAGCATCATTAGGAACGCACATTCTACCCTGATGTAGCAATAAACCATCATCTCTCACAGAGAATTCAGGTTTCTTGCCCTGCTGGACTTCTTTCAGTAGCTTTTGATATTTTTCATCACTCTGAGCAGCCATTCTGATCTGATCAATCAACATTGACTGTACATGCCATGCAACTACTGTCTGTCCCTCATCATCAATCTCTAAACTGGCATGCTGTGCTTTCAATTCATATACCATGGACAAAGGAGAAACTCTGAGACTTGCCATAGTCTTGCGACTTAAGGTGTCAGCCACCACATTTGCTTTCCTTGGCTAATAGTCTATTAAGCAATCATAATCTTTGATGAGTTCTAACCATCTCCTCTGCCTCAAATTTAATTCCTTCTGGGTGCCTAAGTACTTCAAGCTCTTGTGATCTGTGTAAATGTAGCATTTCTCCTCATACAAATAGTCTCTTCAGATCTTCAGAGCAAAAACAATAGCTGCTAGCTCCAGATCATGTGTTGGGTAGTTCCTCTCATGCGGTTTTAGCTGGCGTGATGCATAAGACATTCCGATCTTGCATCAGTACACAGCCTAACCCATTGTGAGAAGCATCACTATAAACTGTGTATTCTTTACCCGGAGTAGGTAAAGTGAGGACTGGAGCTTCAGTCAAGCACCTCTTCAACTCATCAAAACTCTACTGACATTTATATGTCCACTGAAATTTTACATCTTTCCGAAGCAGTTTGGTCAGTGGAGAAGATAACATAGAAACCCCTTCACAAACTGACCGTAATATCCAGCTAAACCCAGAAAACTATGAATTTCTGTGATGTTCCTGGGTAGCTTCCAATTAAGGATAGCTTCTACCTTGCTGGAATCTACCTTGATCCCTTCAGCTGACACAACATGTCCCAAAAAGGAGATTTCTTTCAGCCAAAATTCACATTTCGATAATTTGGCGTATAGCTGTTTCTCCCTTAAAGTCTGCAGTACAATCCGCAGATGTCTGTCATGCTCCTCTGCATTCCTTGAATATATCAAAATGTCATCAATAAACACCACCACAAATTGATCAAGATATGGTCTGAAGATAGTGTTCATCAGATCCATAAAAGCAGCTAGAGCATTTGTTAACCCGAATGGCATTACTAGAAACTCATAGTGGCCATACCGAGTTCTGAAAGCAGTTTTTGGAATACTCTGCTCTTGCACCTTCAACTGATAATAACCAGATCGCAAATCAATTTTGGAGAATACAGCTGCACCCTTCAACTGATCAAACAGATCATCAATGCGAGGCAATGGATATCTATTCTTTATTGTCACCTTATTCAACTGTCGGTAGTCAATGCATAGCGGAGAGTACCATCCTTCTTCTTAACAAACAACACCGTGCTCCCCAAGGTGACACACTAGGCGGATGAAGCCCTTTTCAAGTAGTTCTTGCAATTGTATCTTCAACTCCTTTAACTCTGCTGGTGCCATTACGTATGGCGTTATGGAGATTGGTTCCACACGGGCATAACATTAATTTCAAATCGCACTTCTCTTTCCGGAGGTAATCACGGCAATTCATCAGAAACACATCCGAAAGTCATGTCTTGTAGGGATGTCCTTCAATCTTTGGACTCCCACTTGGGTGTCTACCACATGTGCCAAATAGGCTTCACACCCCTTTCTGATCATTTTTCTGGCTAGTGCAGCCGAAATGATGTTTGATGGCAATAACTGCCTTTCCCCATGTATTACCACATCATTGTACTGAGGGAGACCAAAAGTGATCTTGACCTACTGTCAATCATGGCATGATGCCTAGCTAACCAATCCATGCCCAAGATGATATCATAATCTCTGAAGGGCATTTCAATGAAATCAGACAGAAAAGTGTGTCCTTGGATCACCGAAGGACAATCTCTATACATTCTATTAACCCTGACTTCCTGTCCTAGTGGACTTGTTACTAGCACCTCAAAGTCCATTTTTGTACATGGAATAGCAATGCAATCAATGATGCTAGCACTCACATAAGAATGGGTGGAACCCGGATCAAATAACACAAACACATTCTGATTAAAAGTTGAGAAGGTACCAGCCACAACATCAGATGTCTCGGCCTCTTCCCTCTGTCTCATTGCATACATTACATTTGGAGCACTATCTTGCTCGATTGTTTCATTGTGCCTTGGCACTTTCTTGGGCTACCTCTACCCCTGCCTCTACCTCTGCTGGGTGGTTGTGAACTTCTAGTGACAGGGCTCTGAACTGACCCTTCTGCAGTAGTAGGAGGTGGTCCAACTCTACGACTACTGGTGCAGTCCTTGGCAAAGTGTCCAGTGCCTCCACAGTTATAACAGGCTCCAATAGCCTTGTAGCAGATCCCACCATGATTTCTTCCACATGTCTCACATTGGCGGGGAGGATAGGAACCTGCAGTACTCTGTGACCGGATAGGGAGGCTTACATCACGAATATCTTCCCCTACCAGATTTCTTGCCACCTCTGCTGTGTCCCCCATAGTTCTTCCTCTTTCCAGTAGGACCACTGGAACTCTGTTCCACAAATTTTCCCTCTTTCTCTATCTTCTCTGATTTCTTTTTCTCAGGAGCAGCTTCAGACTCAATTCTTTCTAACTCTAGAGCTTGAGAAACAAGTTCAGAGAAGTTAGTGTGTTTGAAGCCGACTACTTGTAATCTGATACTGGGCTTCAAGCCAGTTTCAAACCTCTTTCATCTCTCCCTGCTGGTAGAAAGTAAACTCACTGCATAATGGCTCAGGCGGGAAAATTCTCTTTCATACTCAGCCACTGATCTTGTAACACCCTCCCGGTAACCACTCCGTACATCCTACTGTTCCGCTGACCGGTGTCGGTCCGGACAGCTAGAACGTCCGGAAAAATATTTAAACTAAATTCAGGAACCATAATTAACTCAAATATTAATAAGAAAAATTTAGTAAAAATTTTAGAAATAAAATACAACCAAGTTAAGCAGTGGTGCCCTAGCGATGGGTAACTGGAGGAAGTTGCGGTTCTGAACGAGGAGCCCTAGACAGGGAAAAATTATAAAATAATTTTGGGACTCAGAGAAGGGTTATTGAGGTTCCCATGGCATTAGAATGCCAAGAAAATACCTAGAAAATTTTTCAATCAGTGCAGACAATTTTGACCTGTTCACCAAAGCGGAGGGCATTTTGGTCATTTCGCCTTCAGAGGTGATTTTTGGCCGACTTTGTCCAGTTGAGTAAATAATTAATATGACATAAAATATGAAGAAACATTACTAAAAATGAAATTGGAAATGAGTAGTGAAAGAAAAGAAAAGAAAATGCAAAATAATGCAAATAATGACATAGTATGATGTCATTTAAAATTACCAACCAATCACCATTAAGCAACTATTTGACTAACAAATAAAAGAGGTTAAAAGAAGACCAAAATAACAAAAAAAATGCAGCAGCCATCCCTCCTTTCCCATTGCAGCCGAAATCCCTTCACCATGCTCCTCCATTTTTGGTTCTTGAAAGCTTCAAATTTCCATGCTTCCTCACCCTAAAACCCATAAGTCCCTTCATCAAAAATTAATCCCACACCTAGACAAAGCTTTTGGCAGCCAAGAAAAGGAAGAAAAGTGAAGTTTTGAGTTGGGAAAAATCTGCCCTATTCAAGGTTAGTGCACATATATACTTAAATCTCTTTTATTCCATGTTAAAGCCTTAAAGTGAGCAAGAATTTGTCACTTAAATGAATGAAATTTATGCTTATGCATGCCTTGAATTTCGGCAGCCCTAAGGAAGGAACAATAAGGGAGTGTTTTGATGGTTTTAATGGACTTAGCATGAATTGGAGATTATGTTTAAGCTATATATCTACATAGATGTTGAACTAGTGTGCTAATTGAGGTTTATGGGTAAATTGCATTGGACATTAGGGTTTTGAGGAATGAAAAATTAACTTGGCTTATCAAACTGTTAAAGAACACTCTAATGGTCAATAAGTGACCATTTGAGGTATGTTGACCACAATTTGGACTGAAAAATGGTATGCCAAAGTCAAGGTGTGAGCTGCCCTAGGACAGCAGCAAATGGACTGAAATTTCAGTCCAATTACACAGCCATAACTTTGGTTGTGTTAGTCCAATTGGTGTTTGGCCAATTGGACATGAAACTAGGCTTATAATGGCACATTTTTGCTGAAGAAGCCATGCCCAAAAGACCAAAGCAAGAGGACCAAAACTTGGCCCTAATCCGGATACCCTGAAATTGATTCTGCAGAATTGACCAAATGAACAGTAACTGTTTATTTGGCCATAACTCACTGTAGATTTGGTCAATTGACCTGAAATTTTTACAGCAACAATTCAAGACATAGAAAAACAACTTCCATGAAGGAAACTACCCCAAATTATGGCCAGAACCTAACCTAAATGGCAGTGGCAGTCACTGTTCATGTTACTGTAGATATGGTAATTTCTGCAGAATGGTAATCCGGCCAGCTGTGGTTTTTGGACCATATCTGGAGCTACAAAACTCCAAATGGAGTGATTCAAAAAAGGAAATTCAACTAGACAAAATAAGGAACAACTTTCATGTTTTACATTTCTTCAAATTCCCACAGAAACAGTGTCCAATAGAACAGTGAAGTTGACTCACAAAAACTGAAAATTCCACTTGTGTTGGTTTAAACTTTGAAATGGTATAAATGCTTAATGCCAACAAGTTTGGAATGCCAAATGTGGTATGTTGGGAGTGCCAAAGTCAATGTACATATTTTTATTCTAAAAGTCAACATTTTTGTTGACCAATAAGATGAATAGTGATACTAAAAATTTGAAATTCACAAATTGAAGAATTTAAAAGTTTCAAATGCCCTAGTATACCTAATAAGATTGGTTTGGATAGTTTGGCATGCCAATAGGGTTCAATTAGCAGTACTGCACACGGCAATATGCCATTCTGTGATTTCATGGCTTGTAGCCATTCTGACTTTGTATTGAGACTTGGCCTTGTGCCTGATATTATTCTGACTTGTTACATTACATTTACACCGGAGATGCATATGTGACCGATGGTGTGACGGCGAGGTACTAGGTACCCAGTGCGGTTACCGTTATCGATCCGATCGTCTAGTGTAGGTTTACTTGGGGCAACCAAATGAATAAAAGTGAACAACATTAACGAAATAATGGTTATACCAATACCAAACAAAGAAAGCATACACATTCTATACACATTCATTTTCTTGCTATTTTCTTCTATTATATTATTGCACCACTAACCATTATTGCTTAGCGCGCTGCTTTTGCCATGCGTAGGTACTGGAGATCCCGATCGTGAGCCCAGTAGACCACAGAGAGGTAGAAAATCTGGTAAATCTGAGGCTGTTGGACCATCACAGATGCCTGCATCGAGCAGTGAGAGAGGCCCGACGGACCAGCAAGAAATTATGCCCTAAGAGCTCAGGAGGAGCAAGATGCCCCGAACGTCATCAGGGGTACGTTCTCCCTCTACAATACTCCTGTGCATGCATTGGTGGATCCAGGATCCACTCATTCCTACATTTGCATCAACCTACCCATAGAAAGGGGGATACTAGTAGGGGAGAGTGACCAAGACATTCTGGTCACTAATCCATTGGGCCACAGTGTAGTGGTGAATAAAGTATACAAGGGTTGCCTGTTAAGGATTCAAGGGTATGAATTCTCGGCAGACCTAATTGAGTTACCCTTCCATGAGTTTGACGTGATATTGGGAATGGACTGGTTGTCACGTCATCAGGCAATAGTTGATTGCAATTTGAAGAGAATTTCTCTAAAAACTTCAGAGGGTAATGAGATCACAGTTGTGGGGAAAGATGATTTCTTATCCAATGTCATCTCATTACGATTGCAAGAAGAATGATGAGAAAAGTGTGAAGCCTACCTAGCACATGTGGTGGATACTAGTGAGGCTAAGCCAAACACGAGTGACATACCCACAGTGAGAGACTTGCAGAGGTATTTCTGAAGAGTTGCACAGTTTGCCACGAGAAAGGAAGTTGAATTTGCTATTGAGACAACTGCTGACAAGACCCATTTCCATTGCTCCTTATAAGATGGCACCCACTGAATTGAGAGAGTTGAAAACTCAGTTGCAAGAGTTGCTTGATAAGGGGTTCATACGCCCCAGTGTGTCACCATGGGGAGCTCCAGTGCTGTTTGTGAAAAAGAAGGATAGGACTTTGAGGCTATGCATCGATTCTGGCATTGAATAAAGTGACTGAAGAAATGATATCCGTTGCCTAGAATTGATGATTTGTTTGATCGGTTGAAGGAGCAGAGTATTTTCTAAGATTGATCTCAGATCAGGGTATCATCAGTTGAGGGTGAAGGATGTAGATGTTCCCAAGACTGCATTCAGGACCCGGTTTGGGCATTATGAGTTCCTGGTGATGCCCTTTGGCCTACAAATGCACCAGCGGCATTCATGGACCTTATGAACCGTATCTTCCAACCATACCTAGATCGGTTCGTAGTGGTTTTTATTGATGATATTCTGGTGTACTCCAAGACCAGGGAAGAACATGATGAACATTTGAGGATTGTTACGCAAACCTGCGAGGAAAAGAAGTCGTATGCTAAGTTGTCCAAGTGTGACTTTTGGTGAATGAGATTGCATTCCTTGGACACATAGTGTCGGTGATGGGATTAGTGGATCCCAAGAAAATAGAAGCGATGATGGAATGGAAGCCTCCCGAAATACAACCGAGTCGAAGCTTCTTGGGGCTATTTGGGTATTCTGAGAAGATTTGTGAAGGGATTTTCCCTAATAGCTGCTCCAATGACCAAGTTGTTACACAAGAATGTCAGATTTGACTGGAATGACAAGTGTCAGACCAGTTTTGAGAAGTTGAAGGCTATGTTGACAGAGGCACCCGTATTAACACAACCAGTGTCAGGAAAGGACTTCGTGGTCTACAGTGATGCCTCTCATAATGGGTTAGGGTGTGTATTGATGCAAGAGGGGAAGGTGGTCGCCTATGCTTCCAGGCAGTTAAGGCCACATGAACAGAACTACCCTACCCATGATCTAGAGCTTGCAGCAATTATCTTCGCACTGAAGATATGGAGGCATTACTTGTATGGTGAAAAGTGCTACATTTACACAGACCACAAGAGTCTAAAATATTTGCCAACTCAGAGGGAGCTCAACCTTAGACAGAGGCGATGGATTGAGTTCCTGAAGGATTATGACTGTGTAATTGACTACCATCCTGGGAAGGCAAATGTAGTTGCTGATGCTTTGAGCAGAAAGTCCATCACAGCTTTGAGATCATTGAATGCCCGTCTAACTTTGATTCGAGATGGAGCTATTTTGGCTGAGTTGCAAGTGAGGCCAAACCTGCTACAGCAGATTTTGGATGGGCAAATGGCAGATGGAAAATTAACGGCCATTATGAGCAAAATCCCAGAAGGAAAAGCAACTGATTATGAGGTGAAGGTAAATGGGTGTCTGTATTACAAAGGAAGACTGTGTGTACCAGATGATGGGGAATTGAAGGTCAATATTCTAAAAGAGGCACACACTAGTGTATATGCTATGCACCCAGGAAGTACAAAGATGTATCATGATCTGAAGCTTCAGTATTGGTGGCCTGGTATGAAGAAAGACATAGCTGACTATGTGACTAAATGCTTGACATGTCAGCAAGTCAAGGCAGAACATCAAGTTCCATCGGGTTTGCTACAGCCTATACGCATACCTGAATGGAAGTGGGATCGGGTCACCATGGATTTTGTAAGTGGTCTACCTCTCACCCGGAAGAAACATGATGCAGCATGGGTAATAGTGGATAGATTGACCAAGTCAACACACTTTCTCCCAGTTAGGACTGACTACTCACTGGAGAAGTTAGCAGAATTGTATATCAGTGAGATAGTTAGACTGCATGGAATTCCACTTTCCATCATATCTGATCGAGACCCAAGGTTTACATCGAGATTTTGGAAGAAGTTGCATGAATCCTTGGGTACACAACTCCACTTCAGCACAGCTTTCCATCCTCAGACAGATGGGCAATCAGAAATAGTAATCCAGGTAAATAATTGAAACCAATGAAATTGATATAAATATTGAATTGAAATGATAACAATAACATGAAATATATGTCAGGTCCTTGAGGATATGCTGAGGAGTTGTGTCATTGAGTTTGAGGGAAGTTGGGATAGATACCTCCCATCGCGTAATTTGCATACAACAATAGCTACCAAGCTAGCATTCAAATGGCCCCATATGAAGCAATCGTATGGGAGAAAATGTAGAACTCAGCAGTCCGGACTGAATTGGGTGAAGACAACCGGTAGGGCTGCACTGTGAAACAGATCGAGGAGAAAGTGAAACTAATTAAAGCCAATCTCAAGGTTGCCTCGCATGCATGTAAATCCTATGCCGACTTGAAGAGAAAAGAAATAGAATATGTGGTTGGCGACAAAGTGTTCCTCAAGGTGACACCATGGACGAAAGTGTTGAGGTTTGGAAGAAAAGGTAAGTTGAGCCCTAGGTTCATTGGCCCATATGAAGTCATTGAACGTGTGGGTCCAGTGGCCTATAGGCTAGCTTTACCACCAGAGCTGGATAAGATCCACAATGTGTTCCACGTGTCCATGCTCAGAAGATACCGCTCAGATCCTTCGCATGTCATCTCCAAAGAAGAAATTGAAATACAACAGGATTTGACATATGAAGAAGAACCTCTACGGATCCTAGCTCGGGAAGTAAAAGAATTGAGGAACAAGCAGATTCCATTGGTGAAAGTGCTTTGGAGGCACCACAACACCGAGGAGGCAACTTGGGAAAGTGAAGAGACGATGAGGCAACAGTTCCCTCAACTGTTAGATTGTAAATTTCGAGGACGAAATTTAAATTAGAGGAAGAGTTGTAACACCCTCCCAGAACCACTTCGTACATCCTACTGCTCTGGTGACGATGTCGGTCCCACAACTAGAACGTCCGAAAAATATTTAAACTAAAGTCAGAACCATAATTAACTCAAATATTAATAAGAAAAATTTAGTAAAAATTTTAGAAATAAAATACAACCAAGTTAAATGAGCTATGTTCTAGCGATGGATAACTGGAGGGAAGTTGCGTTCTCGCAACGAGGAGCCCTAGACTGGGGAAAAATTATAAAATAATTTTGGGACTCCAGAGAAGGGTTATTGAGGTTCTCATGGCATTAGAATGCCAAGAAAATACCTAGAAAAATTTTTCAATCAGTCCAGACAATTTTGACCTGCTCACCAAGCGGAGGGCATTTTGGTCATTTCGCCAGAGGTGATTTTTGGCCGACTTGTCCAGTTGAGTAAATAATTAATATGACATAAAATATGAAGAAACATTACTAAAAATGAAATTGGAAATGAGTAGTGAAAGAAAAGAAAAGAAAATGCAAAATAATGCAAATAATGACATAGTATGATGTAATTTAAAATTACCAACCAATCACCATTAAGCAACTATTTGACTAACAAATAAAAGAGGTTAAAAGAAGACCAAAATAACAAAAAAATGCAGCAGCCATCCCTCCTTTCCCATTGCAGCCGAAATCCCTTCACCATGCTCCTCCATTTTTGGTTCTTGAAAGCTTCAAATTGCCATGCTTCCTCACCCTAAAACCCATAAGTCCCTTCATCAAAAATTAATCCCACACCTAGACAAAGCTTTTGGCAGCCAAGAAAAGGAAGAAAAGTGAAGTTTTGAGTTGGGAAAAATCTGCCCTATTCAAGGTTAGTGCACATATATACTTAAATCTCCTTTATTCCATGTTAAAGCGTTAAAGTGAGCAAGAATTTGTCACTTAAATGAATGAAATTTATGCTTATGCATGCCTTGAATTTCGGTAGCCCTAAGGAAGGAACAATAAGGGAGTGTTTTTATGGTTTTAATGGACTTAGCATGAATTGGAGATTATGTTTAAGCTATATATCTACATAGATGTTGAACTAGTGTGCTAATTGAGGTTTATGGGTAAATTGCATTGGACATTAGGGTTTTGAGGAATGAAAAATTAACTTGGCTTATCAAACTGTTAAAGAACACTCTAATGGTCAATAAGTGACCATTTGAGGTATGTTGACCACAATTTGGACTGAAAAATGGTATGCCAAAGTCAAGGTGTGAGCTGCCCTAGGACAGCAGCAAATGGACTGAAATTTCAGTCCAATTACACAGCCATAACTTTGGCTGTGTTAGTCCAATTGGTGTTTGGCCAATTGGACATGAAACTAGGCTTATAATGGCACATTTTTGCTGAAGAAACCATGCCCAAAAGACCAAAGCAAGAGGACCAAAACTTGGCCCCAATCTGGATACCCTGAAACTGATTCTGCAGAATTGACCAAATGAACAGTAACTGTTCATTTGGCCATAACTCACTGTAGATTTGGTCAATTGACCTGAAATGTTTACAGAAACAAGTTAAGACATAGAAAAACAACTTCCATGAAGGAACCTACCCCAAATTATGGCCAGAACCTAACCCAAATGGCAGTGGCGATCCTTTGCTTATGTTATCAGAGATATGGTAATTTCTGCAGAATGGTAATCCGGCCAGCTATGGTTTTTGGACCATATCTGGAGCTACAAAACTCCAAATAGAGTGATTCAAAAAAGGAAATTCAACTAGACAAAATAAGGAACAACGTTCATGTTTTACATTTCTTCAAATTCCCACAGAAACAGTGTCCAATGGAACAGTGAAGTTGACTCACAAAAACTGAAAATTCTGCTTGTGTTGGTTTAAACTTTGAAATGGTATAAATGCTTAATGCCAACAAGTTTGGAATGCCAAATGTGGTATGTTGGGAGTGCCATAGTCAATGTACATATTTTTATTCTAAAAGTCAACATTTTTGTTGACCAATAAGATGAATAGTGACACTAAAAATTTGAAATTCACAAATTGAAGAATTTAAAAGTTTCAAATGCCCTAGTATACCTAACAAGATTGGTTTGGATAGTTTGGCATGCCAATAGGGTTCGATTAGCGATCGCACACGGCAATATGCCATTCTGTGATTTCATGTCTTGTAGCCATTCTGACTTTGTATTGAGACTTGGACTTGTGCCTGATATTATTTACACTTGTTAGCCGCTCGCTGCACACCGAGATGCATATGTGACCGATGGTGTGATGACCGAGGTACTAGGTACCCAAAGGCGGTTTACCCGTTATCCATCCGATGCCTAGTGTAGGTTAACTTGGGGCAACCAAATGAATAAAAGTGAACAACGTTAACGAAATAATGGTTATACCAATACCAAACAAAGAAAGCATACACATTCTATACACATTCATTTTCTTGCTATTTTCTTCTATTATATTATTGCACCACTAATCATTATTGCTTAGCGCGTTGCTTTTGCCACGCGTAGGTACTGGAGATCCCGATCGTGAGCCCAGTGGACCACAGACTGGGTGAGTCCATCCTGCAGTTCTGCACAGTGTCCGTGTCACCTCGTCACCTGCAGTGCATTGGTAGGACACTAGATGTCATTTTATCATTTTGTAATTAAATTTTTATTTTCTCATATGTATTTGGGATTTATGTAATGTATTTTGAGGTTCATGTAAATAATAAAGATTTATGGTTATGTATGGAAGTAATTTGAGTATTTAATTATTGTTTATATATGAGAACCCTGAGAAAGGGATGTTTGAGAAATGAAAAGGTTGTTGAGACCTGAAATTGAAAAATTGTTGAGATCTTGATATTGAGTTTTGTGATGATATTGGAGTTGGGAATGAATGAATTTGTTTATTGGAAGTGTTTTTAACAGGTTCCGAAGAACTGTTTTCTCCATTTTTAGCCGGTACTCCGCCGGATTTTCTATAAAATTTTCGGAACCTCAAATAAATAAAAATTTTGCTAAATGGCTTAAATAAAGTATATTTCATAAATTATATGCAAAAGCATGATATAAATTAATTAAGGTATATTAGAGTGTGCCGGTACACCGTGTGGCATTACTTACTCGGGTATACTGTACACGGGTAAGGGGTGTCACAGATCTGCCCCCCTATTTCAGACTTAGGAATTCTTGTAACTTCTGGTCTACATAAGCATCAGGGACATATTTCTGTCTGAATTCCCTGAGAAAGTCATTCCATGCTAGCACTGCAGGTTCTACTAGACTGTGGGGAATGGTTTTCCACCAGTCATAAGCATCCCCCTGTAGCAAAGATATTGAGTATTCAAATCTGAGCTCCTCCGTGCAATGCAATTTCTTGAATACCCTATCCATCCTCTCTAACCATTGTTCAGCTTCTAGAGGATCTACTGTCCCCTTAAACTCTGTAGCCCCATACTTCATCAATTTGTCATACTGCCTAGTAGGAGATTGTGGTTGTACCACTAGTGTCTGTATTGGGACTTGAGTAGGCATATTACCAGCCATTTGTTGGAACATTGCAGCCATCTCACGAGCGAATCGAGCAGAAATCTGCAGATGCAGGGGCTGGTGTTGCTGAACCACTGACATTGTGTAGGCCTGGGGCATCCCCTTGCACCTCAGCCTCAATAGATTGATCGACTGAACGATCACCCTCTTCCATAGTCAATGCGAGGATTTTAGATCTCCTGAACAAATAACACAAGGAGATTTCCTCCCGTTAGTGCATATTTATAATGTAATGTACTGTATGTATCAAACAATGATATTGAGCAGTTGTACCATGAAGAAAGAATATTCAAATAACAGGTGAAACAAAATTTGAAAACTAGCTCTGATACCACTAAAACATGTCACTCCCTACCCCTCTGTAAGGCATAACATGATCCCGTAGTATATCTAATGAATTACCAACTTCGTCTACTGATAACCCAATTAAATACACTACAAAGGATTTTAAAAACTTTTCTTACTTCTTTTACAGTGGTGAGCACTATTTACAGGTATTGAAAACCTTTTTGAACTGAAGTGATAGAACTAACACATTTGACTTATTTGGAATTTCTGTAAAAATTTTGGCAGAGTGCCATCTGTATTTTAAATAAAACAGTTCTTCAGGAAACCTGTAAAGAGCGCTTCAATATTTTTCCAAATCTCAACGCTAACATTTTTCTCAACACAACATATTTCTCAACTCAAATCCACAGTGATTTTTCAAATACTGAGATACAAGAAATATAATACAATTTTTACAAACCAAAATAACTCATAATTATTTTACAACTTCAAGGTACAATTTGAATTTACAACTGCTCAAAACCAAAAATAATATGTACATACAGTGGTCATACATTACAGTATAAAATGCAAAATGTTGGTATATTCATTATACCCGGTAATCTCTAGCTGGAGGTACTAGCAGCCTAGTCTCACGCTCTGTCTGTCTACCACTGCGATAAAGAATAAAGCTATCGCTGAGACAATGTCTCAGTGGTGCACAACATTAACCAAATACATCTTTAAATCACAATTCATAAATCATACAAATAGTGGATACTTAAAACCATAGTTAATTTCAAGATAGTAATTATCAACAAGAATTTAAACTCCATTTCTCAATATCACAATAAATTTCAATAAGTCAGATCATGGTTGAATTCAAAAGACAGTATATGTCAATAAGAGTTTAAATTCATTTCACAATCTCACAATACATATCAATAAATCACACACAGCTTAATCATGTTCCAAAGTTCAATTCGTCCCAAAAGCCGATGGCTAATGAGGTATCCAATTCGTCCCAAAAGTCGATGACTAATGAGGAATAACATAGCTAGCTAGCAAAAATATGAGTACTCATCCATTCGTCCTCAACAGGCACACACCTCAACACTTCAGCCAGAGAGGGAATTCAATTCGTCCCACTAGACAAGCTAGCGAGGAATACAATCAATATACATGATAGCTATGGTTTCAAACCATTTACAGTGCTTTTCAATCAATAAGTATCCATCAAATATTATTCAAACAATTTTTCATAGTTTCACAATTTAAAACAATAATATACAAATAGTCAAAATTTATTTCAATTGAAAATAATTCAAAAGAAATAGTTGTTGTGCACAAACCTTTGATAACTGTCTCTTGGTCTGGACTCAGTGTTTCCTTCCCTTTTCCTGAGTCTTTGGTAACCGAGAAACACAATTTGAAGTGTTTCAGTACTAAATTAAATTGTCTCTAACGATAATGCTTGATAAGTAATTCACTGAAAGCTATTATTTGCTTAACCACCTAATATACCGACCCTCGATGCATTCTAGGTAAATTAGATTTTAGTGTCACTAATATGTCACATTCGATAGTGTTTTAGGATTAGTACACATTACCAATTTCATTTCCTTGTTTAGTGCATTTTATTGCAACTTGCTGGATTCCGGTATACTAGTTTGACCTAGCCAGAAGACCTAGTTTCCTCGGTTTTCGGGTTTCAGTCAAAACTACAAACTTGTAGATCTATGTCTTACGGAACGCGAGGTAAAATTTTAGGTCATTTTGAGTTATGTAGACCAAGTTATGGTCATTTTACTGTTGCTGGTCAAATAGCATCAAATTTGGTCATTTTAGGTCAATTTTGGTCAACTTTGGTTCGGCTAGTTTTTGGACCCGAATTTGTGCAAGCTGTTTGACTTTCTTATGGCCATTTCTGGGCTTTGGTGTCTTCATAAGACTTGTAGATATGGGTCTTAACTATTCATGGTTAAAATTTCAGCTCAATTGGACCTGTTTTAAGTGAGTTATGGCCTAAACACTAACTGCTGCCCAAATGGTCAGTTTTCAGGCCTCATTTGCACTTAATCTGGATTTGGTCATTTTTCAAGCTACCTTGCAAACAGAGTTTTGGTATGCTTCCTTCATGAAAGTTGGCACATTTTGTGCCTAGTTTCACCTCCAATTGGTCTTATACCAATTGGAGTTACATATGTAGAGTTATAGGCTGAAATGCACACTGTCCTTAAATACATTACTTAAACATCTAGCAATTACACATTACCTTGCTATAAGTCCATCTCTCTTACCAATTCTGATTTGGTACATTATCAAAACCATATATCACTTCACTTTAAAGTCACTTTGGGCATAATACAATTATCTTCAATACACCAAATGAAACTCTAATTCACAAAGTCCAAATACAACCATAAATACACATAAACACTCCTAATTATTACATACAATTTCACAACCAATTTACATACATATTCATCAATCCTCAATGTCACAATTTACCCAATATCTTCATGAATTTAAACACTCATCAAGAAGCCTCAAGGCTGCCGAAATGCTTCACATTGCCAAAGTGTCCATAATTTTGTCAACTTCAATCCCAATTGCACAATCACCACATATACATGGAAATAACTTACTAGGACATTAATCACCCTACTCAACATAATTTCCCATCAAATATATGTAAGAATAAATCATCAAGTATACAACTCCATGGCTGTCCAAACTGGATATATCAATAACTCCTCAAAGCTTAAAAATTTCTTCACCAAGCAAACACCCATAACATGCTTCCAAACTTTAACAAAGAAATATTCAAAAACACAAACTTACCTATTGTTGGGACTTGCTTAATCTTCACTAAAACTTCTTAATATTGGTATCTACTTCTTCCTTTGTGAAGTGGGGATAATTTTTAATGAAGCTACCTAGGTGTTTAGAGGTAAAATGAAGGAGAAGATAAGGTTTGAAGCAAAACGGCTATGGAGGTTTTTAGGGAGTTTGTTTCGGCATGGTTGAAGGAAATGGGAGAAGATGAAGTTGCAAATTGTGTAATGGGTTTACACCTGCCCATTTAGTGTTTAATTTATGCTATAGTGGTCCACTCACTTTAGTTAAATCATATTATATGTTTAATGTTCATTTATCCCACATTAAACCCATAATTTTTGCTATTTACTTTAGGCACCATCAATTTAATTTTTCATTATATTTTTCAAGTGTAATATTATTTATTTTTAATGGAAATTTAGGTCAAAAGACAATTCGGGATGTCAAATGACCATAATGCCCCTGTTCGGGTTACATTCCCGATTTTTCGGTAACACCGGGTTTTGTCCGTTTTTCGATTTCTCACTTTTCTTTGTACTAATTAATTAATTTTTCTTTGATATTTCTAATGATATGTATACTTCAATAGGGGTCTCTTTCAGTCCTAAAAATATTTTCCAGGGTTCCCCGCAGTCCAGGGCTAGTCAACGGTCCACGCCGTGACTTCCCGATGCGGTCACCCATCGCTAGGGTTCTCGGCTCGCTTAACTTGGTTACCTTTCTTTGCTATTATTTTTCCTTTGTTTTTCTTCTATTTTCTTTTCTTGTATTTCATTATTTTATGTTTCCTCCCTCATATCAAAGTGTAGTTCTAGGCATCCTAGCTGTCCGGACAACACTGGTCACCGGAACAGTAGAACGCACTACCGAACATAGGGATGTTACAGATTCAAATGGCTATAACTTGAGCTACAAAACTCTAAATGGAGTGATTCAAAAAGGAGAATAAAGTTAGACAACAAAGAACAATTTCTATGAAGAAAACGTAGCTAAATTCTAACAGCAACATGACTAATAGAATAGTGCAACATAAGACACCAAAAGTGAAAATTTAAAATTTTGCCTAAAAGACTTAAGTTTTGAGAAAACAACCAAAACCAAAAAATTAGGTAACTGAAATGTGGTATGTGGGTGAAGTTGGAATTCCCATACCTATTAAGCCTTAGAAAATCAACAAATTGACTTGAATAGTATCGTGAATAGTAACCCCAAAATTCAAAATTTAATGAATGCCAAGTTTAGCATATTAAAGGTAGGTATAAGTGAATTTGAATTTATTTTTGGATTTATAATGAGTTATGATACTGAAACACTGTGAAACTATGTGTTTCAGTGGAAAAGAATACCGTGAAAGAACCCGAGGGATTGAGTTAAGACCAAGAGGTGACTCGCTTAAGGTTTGTGCACAATATCAATATGCTTTAAAATTCGTTTACAAAGTGCATGAAATGTGTATTATGCTTTTGCTTTGAATTTTTGAAAGTTTATTTGTGTATCTTTGAAATGGCAATAAGTGTTTAGTAACTTGTTAAGATAAGTTTTGAAACCACAGTGTCATGATCATATATTTGAACACCTCACTAGCATGACTAGTGGGGGAAATCAGTTTCGAATTTTGATTCCTTCTCTGGCTAAAGTGTTGAGGTGTGTGCCAGCAGAAGAAGAAAAAGAATGGCTTCCCATATAGTTGAGCTAGCTAGCCTTGTGTTGTGACTTCTCCTTAGCCTCTGGCTATTGAGATTATATTTGTTTCGAATGGCATAATATAACTGTGTGTTTTTATATAAATGATTTTGAGACTTTCAAATAAAATTGTTTCAACTAAAATCTTGTAAATCATGTTTTGTATTAATATCGCATGTTCAGTTTAATTTTTGAATAAATGTGATTTAAATTTTGCATAAAGATTATTTTAGTATGTTGTGCACCACTGAGTCCTAGTACTCAGCGATAGCTATTATTGCTATCGTAGATATAGAGACTAGAGGAGCAGCAGAGTGAGCTGCTGAGGATTGTGGAGTGACCTACCCTGAAGTTATATCGAGTATATTTTATACCCTAATTGTAAAAACTATTTTGGTGTATGTAAGTATATGGACATGTAAAATTGGTTATGAGCAGTTGTATAAAGTTGTATAGAGTTGTATAAAGCTAGTAATAAATTTTAGTTTGAATTTCTCTTAATGTAAATTTTTGAAATGATGTATATAAATTGTTTTATCTTTAATGAAATATGAATGGAAGTATTTTGTTTTAATTTGAATGAAATTGATTAATAGTATTTTGATGATTGTTGAATTTTGAAAATTGAGAAATGATGTTGAATTTGGTTGGGATGGTTGTGGAAATTGATGAAGTTGTTGAGATAAAGTATTGGAAGTGCTTTTTACAGGTATTTGAAGAACTGTTTTCTCAAAATACAGACAGCACTCTATCGAAATTTCTATAAAATTTGCGAAAAAATAAAATGGGACAAAGATTTTTACTAGTTTTAAAACTTCGAATAAATGATTTTAATATTTATTAGAAAATGCTCACCACTTATAAAAATAAGAAAATTATTTTAAAATCCCTTGTAGGATACTTAATGAGTTTTCGGTAGGTGAAGTTCGGTAGTTCATTAGGTATTCTATGGGAACATGTTATGCCTTACAAAGGGGTAAGGTGTGACAAGGGGGGCCTTGAGGAGAGGACATAGGCATGATATAGTCAAACCTCTATAAATTGATTGTGTCATCATTCTTCTTATCCCTTTTTTATATTTATTTTTCCCAAATTTCTTTTAGCCTTCAAATTTTTAATTAAAACCCAATTCACTCCCCCTCCCACTCCCTTCCCCCCCCGCCCCCTTTCTTGGGTTGTTATAATAAATGACAGTACTGATGTTATAGATCACCATAACAGCATCAACAAATTAATTACTCATTTGGCTAGTGTTGACATGAAAATGGATGAAAAAGATGAAGTTTTGTTTTTAACCTCTCTCCCACAATCTTATAAAAGCCTAGTAATGGCTTTAACGGTTGGGAAAGAGACATTGAAGGTGGAGGAGATTATTGTAGTCATCTTGGATGATGAGAAATTTAAGAAGATAAGTAGTAGCAATGATGGTGGAGCTTTTGCTGCGGGTTCTACTCATGGTAGAAGCAATGCACATGAAAGTAATTAAAGAAGAAATACTAGATCAGGCTCGAGACCATGAGTAGACATTACTGATAAAGAGTATTACTACTGGCATCAAAAGAGTCACATTCAATATAATCATAAGAAGATAAAGGAAGACCTTATAAAGTTCAAAGAATTTAAGAAGAGTCACAGAAAACAAGGGACTACTACTATTGCATGTGATGAAGAAATTGAATGTGATGCTTTAAGCATGGATGATGGTAAGGTGAACACAAAGGATCTGTTATAAGATGAGTGATTAATGGATTTCACTTTTCCTTTTCATATGTGCTCAAAGAAGGAGTAGTTTGATGCAATTGAAATAAAAAAAGGAGAGAAAGTGAAGCTAGCCAATGGCAAGAAGATGGAAGTTGCAAGTGTTGGAAAAGTGAAGATCAAACTACAAGTGATTATGTGAAATTGTTAGATGAAGTAAGATATATCCCCAAGTCTAAAAGGAATTAGATTTCTTAGGAAAAATTGGATTCTTTCAGGGTATGTTTGTTCCATTTAAGGTGGAGTCATAAGAGTTAGCCAAGGTACTTTTGTGATTATAAAGGGAAAGAAGCTTAACATAAGAAATCTCTACAAATTAGAAGGTAGCTCACTAGTTGGAAATATGCAAGTTGAGGCAAAGGGTAATATCGACAAAAAGGAGAGTAAAGAATTATTGTAACGCCCTTACTTTAGGTAGTCCGGATATTCTACTATTCCGATGACTAATGTCCATCTGAACAGTCAGAATGTCTGGAACTACACTTCAACTAGAGTGAGGAGGCATAAATTAACTGAATAAAGACCAAGAAAAATTAAGAAAAAATAAAAGAAATGAATTGCAAAGGAGTTAAACAAGCTAGGGTCACAGCGATGGGTGACCTTGCCGGGAAGCAACTGCAGAGACAGTTGCTAACCCCATACCCATAGGAAAACCCTGTAAGATAAATAATATGACTAAATTGAAGGATGTAGGAGGTTTAAAAGGCAATAAAAATGCCAAGAAAAATTAAAGAAAATTTATTTATTCAG
This sequence comes from Hevea brasiliensis, assembly GCF_030052815.1. Lineage (NCBI taxonomy): Eukaryota > Viridiplantae > Streptophyta > Magnoliopsida > Malpighiales > Euphorbiaceae > Hevea > Hevea brasiliensis. The sequence continues at coordinate 983,852 of NW_026614585.1, forward strand.
TACAGATAATTATAATTCGATAAGTATAATAATGAGCATTTTGGTCATTTCAACCCTAGAGTTGAATTTTGACCTCAATGTCAACTAAAATGAGAAAAATTAAAACACATAAAATAAATCAAAATTATGAATTTATTTATGGAAATGAGAAAAGAATGAAGAAAAGAAAAGAAAAGAAAAGAAAAGAAAGAAAAGAAAATTAAATGTAAATTATGACATCATCAAAAATTTAAACCAATTAAATTTAGACAAACATAAAAATATAAGACAAATCTCATTAACTTCTTCCTATCATTTAGAGCTTCATCCTCTTCTTCAATTCACCTTGGCCGACTCCTTTCCCAACCCATTCCACTATTGTTGTTTTCTTAAAGCTTCAAAATCCTTGCATTCTTACCATAATTCCCATAACCACCAACACTAAAAGTTGTTATTTGACCTAGCTAGAGTGATTGGCAGTAAAAAGAAATAAAGAAATTGAAGATTTGTAGAGTTAGGAAAATTGCTAAGAGAGGTATGTGCAATATTTACCTTAAATTCTTGTAATTTCCTTGAATCTAAGTTGTGTTGAAAGGAAATTGCTTGAAAAATAATAAAGTTGATGCATGTGTGGAAGATTCAATTTTTGGCAGCCCTATTAAGAGAGTGAAATTGATGGTTTTGATGGGTTTAACTTGGTTAGTAAAGTTGATTAATGAAGTTTAGGGTATTAGAAATTTAATTGCATGGAATTATGCTTGAGATTGAAATTGTAAGTTAGGGTTTTGACCTAACTTAGGGCTTTTGTATTAATACTTGGAATTGGTGTTGTTGAGACTATTTGTTTCTATTTTGAAGTTCTATGTATGCCAAATTGGAGTTATGGAGTTGGAGGAATTGGAATTTGGAGTGCAATTTTTCTTATAGGAAATTCGGACCTATGAGTCCAGTGTGGTTTTTAAGCCATAAGTTGAATTGTGTTGCTCCAATTGGTGTGAGGCCAATTGGAGATGAAACCTAGGACAATTTGCCACATTTTTCATACAGAAACCATGCCCAAAAACTGTCCCTAACTTGGCCTAAAATTGACTTGAATCCGAGTAACCCTAATCTAGACCTGAAAAAATAACTAAATGAACAGTACATGTTCATTTAGTAATAACTTCCTCTAGACAGGTCCAAAATATCTGATTTTTGTGGCATTGGAAAGCTTAGACATAGGACTACAACTCTCATTCAGAACGCCAAGCCCAGAAATGCCTCTAACTAAATGAATTTGCTGGCATAAGTGAGATCACTAAACTGACTAGAATCTATTCTGCCCAGAATTTTTTGGACATAAGCCTACCCAACCAGTTTTGGTAAAATAGCCATAACATGGTCTATAAAAATCCAAATTCAATGAAACTAGTAGCAAAATTTCTACAAGACATAGATCTACAACATTGGTGATTTGACCAAAACTCAGAAATTAAGGAAACTAGGTCAATTTACTAGGTTAAATCAGTATATGAATTCTGGAAATTACCTAAGTGACCATTTGACCCCAGGACACTTATTTAGTCATATCTACCATTAGAAAACTCCAATTACGATGAGCCATACTGATCTGGAACCCTAAGAAGTAGGGCTCTAACTTTTTTTTAGACATAGTCTTCAAACTATGAACATAAGAACCCTAAAATGGAGGTCAAATTTACTGACCCGAACCTGGACCATGAGGAAACAGGGTACCTGAGTCCAGGCCAATGATTTGGCGATAACTAATTCTAAAAAATTTGAAAAAAATGTAATTAAAATTTCTAAGTAACCATAAGACATAGTGTAATAACTTTTATGAAGAACATTAGTTCTAAAAATGACTATAATAGGTCTAATTAATTAGACCAAGACAGACTCCAGAATCTGCCTAATTCTGGACTTAGAAAGAGACAGTGAACCATTTATGGTTATTTGACCATAACTTGAGTTCTAAAACTTCAAATGACATGATTCAAAAAGGAAAATAGATACAAGACATAGAGGGACAACTTTCATGAAGGAAGTATAGCCAAACAGTGGCCACATCCTGGTAAATTGATTAGATGAATTGAAGACACTAAATCTGGACCTTGAGAAAGGTCTATAAAATAATTGAGTATATGAGATGAAATGAATTAGAATAAATTGTTAAACATAAAAATAACATGAATTAATGAAATTATAAATACTTAATAATATTATTCTGTCCAAAGTACACTTAGACTCATTTATATAGCTTGGATCAATTGGTATACCAATTAGGGACTACGGATAGCAGTACTGCCCATAGGAATAATCATTGATGGACAAAATATGTCTAAGATGGTTGTTCTACTGGCTTTATGCCTGCCCGTTGGCTATTGTGCCTGATTTTATTACTGGCTTCATACATGCCCGCTAGCCTTGTGCCTGACATGACCGTTGTATACATGTTAGACATACGGCTGTCTAACTAGTATACTCCTGTATATCCAGTCTTTATAGTTTATCATAGGTTACTTGGGTACAAATAAGCATAATAGGACTGAATATGGAACAAATGAACCAAAAAAACCCTGATTAAGTAATTGCTCCTAAAGTTTTAGAAATATGTAAAAGACTTTAATTTCATGAAATCCTACACATCTTTTTAAGATTATATATGAGATCATTATTTTAATTATTAGTTATTTTATCACAAATTATTGCACCACTAAACAGAAATGCTTAGCGCGCTGTTTTTTTTCATCGCGTAGGTACAGGAGAGCACTAGCAGCCGCAGCAGTAGCAGTAGAGTACAGATAGAGAGTCGATCAGATCTACTACAAGGTTGGTGTTACCTCACCAGTTCATTTTGGTAGGACTCATGTGTATTTAGATTTTGTATTTTGGATTACTGTACATAAGTAGATGTTGTAAATCAGGTTAAGATATGTATCTGAATTTTGGATTGTATACATAATTGTACATTATTGTAAGTAATGTTATATGAATGAAATGCAAGTTTATTTTCTTAAAAATTTTATGAGTAATGATATGATATGGTATATGAATAATTGACATGCGAAATGATGTAATGAAATGGATATAATTGGTTTATAATAGGTAAATGAGAAAACCCGTTATGCACTAGTAAATAGAGGAGACTCTGTTTGGGTTTCCACAAAAATACTTGTGATAAAAAAAATTTACATGTAAGATAATATGTTAAATAGATAATTAAATTAATATTGTACATGATAAGATAGAATAGGGTACTTCAACACCGAATGTAACACACCTTGCTTGACTACATTGTAGATGGGTGAGAGGTGTTACAATTACTCAAGCAAAAATTGATTTTTGCAAAAATTGTGAGAGTTAATTCTATATGACTTAAAATAGAGAGGATTGAAAAAATTATTTGTTTGGTGCAAGAGAATTCAGGTTAAGGTGAAGATTTGTTAACGGTGACTTGAATTCTCAATGGTAAAGAATTCTATAATTATTTAACCTTGAAGATTATGGTTAAAAAGTTGTCATGAAAAGAATAAAAAAATATATATTTTTACCATGTAAGTTGTCCAAGTTGAAAGTGGGTTGCCTTCTTTGGCAATTGTAGTTTTGGCCTAAAAAAGTTAGCCAAGTTTTTGTCTATAAATAGGAGGTAATTCTTCATTTTGTTGTCGAGCTCAATTTATGAGAGCAATTCATTTTGTAAGAGAGAAAATTAGAGAGAATTTCCTCTAAATCCTTTGTGAGGTTTTGAGCATAATTGAATTTTGAGTGATCTATAAAAGGAAAAAATATTTAGTGTTTGTAATTATTTTTTTATAATAAAATATTTATTTATAAAATAAACTTAAATCAAATTATTTTAAATTTTATATTATTTAATTGTAAGTTATTATTTTCTTAGAGGTGGTGGATTAAGGTTATGTGGAGAGGAAACTATAATATTTTGTCTGACAAATATTTCATTAGCACTGGAGAAAACAAGTACGTGGCTTCCGAAAACAATTACAAGGATCGTTATTTTGGGCATGTATCAAAGTGCAAGGTACTTTCCAAAGGGAAGAAAGAATTGCTATACACTGAGACCTGAGCAAGGCAAAAATGAAAATTACCACAATAGTGTTCTTCAGATATGGAAATTATGATGCCAAAAATCAGATTCCAAGGTTTGATTTGATTAATTAAAATGTATATTTATTTTTTTATACATATATACTTTGTTATTTTATTAATATCTAATTTTTTAATATTTTTTTAATTTTAATAATTAATTTTATTTTGATCTTATGTTATTAAGCCATATAATCTAACTACGTATAGTTTATTGTGAATTTCATGCAAGAATTTGGCACAATAATTTGACGTTGACTGTTTTTCGTAATTTTATTAATAATATTTAATTTATAGTTATTCTTTTTTTACTAATAAATATTATTTATTACTTTTATAAATAAAAAATGATTATATATATATATATATATATATATATATATATATATATATATATATATATTCAGTTAATTTGATTATAATCGGTCAAATATTTTTAATTTCGATTAAGTTTGGTTCTCTTTCAATTTTAGAACAATTCAATTAGTATTTTAGAATTGGTTAACTATTGGTTAATAAAAAATTTGAGTTGATTTAGTTTGATCGACTAAAAGCACACTGCTAATTTCCCACCTTAATGAAAATTTTTCCGACCCCACCTTTACATGCATTAGCTTCCATAAGTAGTTAGTAGATCATGTGAATGCATACCATTATTTAGATAATGACACCATATCTTTCTCTTACGAGGCAAATCATCATGAGCAGGAACCTCGGTGCAAGTAAATTGACAAGATAGATTTCTTCCTCATTCGCCAAACTCAAAGCGATATAGTCCTTCTAAGTATTAATTGACTTGTGATAAATTTTTGGTTCTAAGTTACCTTGTCCACAAACACCAGCAGGCCAGTACCATATATACATTTTGCCTTTTATGCAAGTCTATAATGTGCACACTTCTGTGGCATCTATTCATGTAGAAAAAAGAAAAAAATCTAATAACAAGCTGTTTCTTTTTCTTTTAGAGATTTATCAGACAATGAACTGATTAGAACAGTTCTAGAATTTTTTGCACAACAGTCAAATTTAACTGTTTTGTAAGTTAATGACGACCTTTAATAATGCCATGAGAAATTTGAGCTTAGAGTATACAAGTGATTTACTTCATACTTCTTTTCTCAGAAATTTAATAGGAAACAGGCTCACAGGTTCAGTTCCTCAGTCTCTTGTCCAAAAATCTAATGATGGATTATTGTGGCTAAGGTTCGAGCTATCTTATAACTTCACTGTATCCAAATGCTTTCAATTTCTTTTTGCCCCTTTTAAATTGTTTTTCCAACATACAAGGTGAACAGTTTTTCTTTATGCTTAGGCATACACATTGTAGTGACGCCATTAATGTTTTGGAAGCAATGTATCTACTCACATCATCGTTAGTCAAATGATAATTGATCAACAAGATATTTAATGATGTTATGCTTAACGGCAGTTTGAACGGAAATCCATATCTTCGCTGGACAGATTCTTGTGAGAAAAAGAAGCACAATTTTCTTCTTCCAGTTGTTGCATTCGTAGCAACAGTTATCATGGTTCTCTTCCTCAGCAGTGTATTTGTCTTTTGGAGAATGAAAAGACAAGAAGGTAATTCTTCATTGCTTTTACAACTATTCTTTCTCTTCATTTGTAACTTTCAAAAGTTATCTATTTTGATGCTTTCCCAACAACATCACAATCTAAGAAGGAAGGATTAGTAATTTCAAAGAATCAGACCTTTAGTTATTCAGAGATTATTAGTATTATTAATAACTTTGAAACCAACATTTGAGAAGGAGGGTTCGAAAAAGTTTACTTTGGGACTATGAAAATAACACTCAATTTGAAGTCAAATTGCTCTCTTAATATTCAAGGCAAGGCTATAAGGAATTTCAAGCTGTGGTAAGATTCTACAAGTTCTATGTTGATTTGAATTATTTATTCTTTCTTTGATCCGTAACTTCAAGATATATGTCATAATTAGCTAAAATGGATTACCAATTTGAAATGGAGGCACAACTCTTGATGATTGTTCATCACAGGAACATGGTTTCTCTAATTGGCTACTTTGATGACCATCACAATAAGGCATTGATTTATGAGTACCTGGTTAATGGAAATTTGCGCGAGCATTTGTCAGGTAACTACTATAAAAACTCTTAATCACTTTAATATCTATTTGTCTAACTGGAAATTCACTTTTTCAATGAAGAAGCATTGGTTAAAGTACCTCTCTCTAATCTTATTCTATACTTCGCCGAATATTCTGAAAATTATTTCATACAATTCAGAACATATATCGGATGCATTTGATACTATTTCTTACACCTCATTTCCTCAAAAACACCAACTAAAATAGAAGATTGGTATATATTTTGATTATAGATAGAAGTGGAAGTACTTTGAATTGGGATGAGAGACTAAATATTGCAGTAGATGCAGCATAGGGTTCTCTAGCTGATCCATTACACATTCTTTAATTTTTCCCTTCATTGATAATTTCTCATGCTAACTAATTTCTAAATGGATTTGCAAGATTGGAATATCTACATAATGGTTGCAAGCCACCTATAATCCACAGGGATTTAAAGACTTCTAGCTTCTTATTAAATGAAAAATTGCAAGCAAAGATAGTTGATTTTGGGCTCTCAAGAGCTTTCACAAAAAGAAAGTGGTTCACATATAACAACTCATCCTGCAAGCACATTCGGCTACCTGGATCTTGAATAGGTGTTCAGCTACATTAGATTAAATAGAACTCAATTCGAGTTGGGTAATTAGCGACCGGGTTCTTCAACAATGCATGAGAACGCTACTGATTGGCCACACAGTCCTAACCTCGTTAACTTATTATTTATGATGCTAACAGATATGTAATCTATATTAAAAAAATAAACATCTTTATTACCAAGTCAATTACTGCACCAACCAACAAAAAGTAAGCTCCTTTAAGAAAAAAAGGTAATCAAGTTGAACGTACTGCATACTATATTTATATTACATGATGGTGTTCTTTAATATTTCTGATTTTGATTTTGATTGTGACTTTAATTGAGAACTTCCATTGCCCCCATGTGCTGGGTTGAGTCCTTATGTGAGGAGGAGGAGGGTATGTAAGGAGTGGCAATCAACTGTAAGTTGTTTTTTCTTCCAACAGTTGCTCCAAATCTTTCAGTCATGTCTAAATCCTCTGGTCTCATTCCTCCAGGCAATTCCCAGTCGAAATGGTAAAGTAATTTAGCAAGAGGAAACTCAACGTTAGCCAGGCCAAAAACCATACCGGGGCATATCCTCCTTCCAGCTCCAAATGGGATGTAGGTGAAGTTAGTCCCTTTAAAATCAATGGAATTGTCACTGAACCTCTCTGGTATAAATTCCTCAGGATCTTGCCAATACTCTGGATCTCTCCCTATTGCCCAGGCGTGGACAATTACTTTGGTTTTTTCTGGGATTTCATATCCATCGATCTCACAGCTTTCTTTGCTTTCTCTTGGAAGTAACACGGGTATTGGTGGGTGTATCCTCAGAGTTTCTTTGATCACTAACTTTAAGTATTGTAATCCCTGAATACCTTCTTCGGAAATTGTTTCCTTTCCTTGAAGGGATTGCCTTATCTCAGCTCGTGCTTTCTTCAGGACTCTCTGATCATTTCTGCAAAAGCCCATTCGGTTGTTGTTGATGAAGTATCAGTTCCAGCAACGAACATATCCTGGAGAAAAGAAAGAGAGAATTCTCTTGTTAATTTCTTAATTTAACATATGAAGAATACTAATATAATCAGTAAAACAGGTGTTTTAGGCAAAAACACTAACCCAAATAATAGCTTTAACGTTGTCAATAGTGACAGGACACTCAAGCCTGCCACTTTCCTGAAGCCTGAGAAGTACATCAACTAAAACTTCATCATCTGCAGATTCACCTTTGCGAGTCGCCAATTTCACCTTATGTTCGTTTACGATTCTATCCAAGACCTTGTCCAATTTCACACGCATTTTCTCCAACCTGGGCTTCATGTTGGTGATTACCTGAAGAAATTCCCATGAAGGGTATAAATCAGCCACGTCAAAACCTCCTGATAGCGATAGAGATTCCCTGGCTATTGATATGATTGCTTTTTGATCTTCCCATTTGTTGCCGAAAGCTGCTCTACAGGCTATGACACTTGTCATCCAGAAAATCTTCTCTGTCAAATTGACTGGAGATCCACAAGACAAGCGAATGGATTCAAGGAGATTTGAAACCTCATCTTCACGAATAGGAGAAAAGGACTTGACCTTCTTCACACCAAGAAGTTCTGTTAGACAAATTTTCCTCATTTGCTTCCAGTATTCTCCTTTAGCGAAGACAAGATCAGTGCTATCATAAGACAAAATTTTGGAAGCAAGAAGTTCAGGTCTCTAAGCAAACACATGATCATGTGTCTTCATCACCTCCTGAGCAATCTTAGCTGATGAAACAACCACAACTGGAACTTCACCAAGTTGAAGATGCATGAGAGGACCATGTTCTTTTGCTAGATCTTTAAGAATATGGTGGGGTAGTGAACCTACCAAGTTGTGCAGGTTTCCTATAAGAGGCAATTTTCTTGGCCCAGGTTTTGGTGGTTTCCTCTTTAGTTTTCTGGCAATATACTTTTAGATGAAGGGTAGAAAGATCTCTAACGGGGACACACACAAAAGTTGGAGCTCCCAACTTTGAAGAGGAGAGAGCGAGTGATACCATCTTTCATGGAAGACAGCAAATTATTTTGAATTGGATGTTTTCTTTTGGGTGGAACTACTTCCTCTATATGCATTGCTTATATGGAGCTTTACAATAAATAAATAAACAAACAAAAAATAGAGTTTGAATTTTTTAAACAAGAATGCAGATTGAGATATTGTTATCATATTTTTCAATAAAACATTTATAATATAATCTTGATAATTAATTAGATGTTGGTAAAATACTTAGTTGCTAAAAATAAAATTTTTCATTAAGCTTTAAAATATTCTTGTATGGCCTAACTAGCTTGGTTCAGTGACTAAAAGCATATCATATGTGACAAATTCGAATTCTCAATCTCCCAATCTCCCTAAATATATATATATATATATATATATAGCCTTATGAAAAAGGAGTGTCTTATTTAAATTGAAATTTCAAAAAAATATTTTATTGCTACAAGATGATACAATGATCAGATTTTTATCAATCTTTTTCTAATTTAAAATTGCACAAAATGATGATGAGTTTGACTTTCCTTGTGTACTATTCAAATTACAATGAGAGTTATTAATCAAAGAGGGTTATTAATAAAAGAGAGTTATCTCTTACTATATTTATGCATCTCTTCCTATATTTATGCACATAATATGAACTTTAGCTCTTAAATTTTTTTAAAAATAAATTATTTATATTAAATTAAAAAAATTATAAAAAAAGCATCTAATTAATATAGAAAAAGCAAACTCTTTCAATTTATTAATTAATAAAAATATTTTTTTACTTAAAATAGGAATTGTGTAAAAAATTACCAGGAGAATCATGGAGAGGAAATTGGGTTCTCTCGACTCTGAGAAAGAAGCAAGGCCGTTAGAAGAAAAAGTTGATCATGCAACGAAGAAAGTGAAACACAAGGCTTCGAATGAGGAGTAGAGTAGTGCAATTCCTTCTTTTAGGGATCAACTGGTGTATGGCGAGGATATTAGTGTTAGGGAGGAGGTTTTGATGGATGAGGGAGAGGTTGTGGTGGGTGATGATAAAGTTGTGTTGAATAGATCTGGTTCGTTTGTGTCTTTGTTTGTTTCAGATGATCTGCAGAGGAGGTTAGCTAAGCAATGGAAGAATTCGGTGGTGGTTAAGTTGCTAGGGAGGAAAATTGGGTATCGTTTGTTTTGTAGTAAGGTGCAATCTCTTTGGAATCCTAGTATTGTGAAGATTATGGGATTGGGTAATGAGTACTTTTTCATTCGATTTTCTTGTGAAGAGCATTTTAACCGAGTAGTTCTAGAGGGTCCTTGGACAATCATGGGTAGTTGTTTACTGGTGAAGACATAGACATCGGATTTTGATGTTTTGAATGATGAAATTAGTGTTGCTTTAATTTGGGTTAGACTTCCACTTCATTTGAATCCTAAAAAGGTCCTTAGGGTTATAGGAGAGGCAGTAAGGAAAGTGATGAACATAGACTATAATACTGGGGATGCTCTTAGGGAAGATTCGCTAGGGTTGCAGTTTCTATTAATCTCAATGACCCATTTGTTTCTGACTTCAGTATTAATGGGAGGATTTAAAAAGTGGAATATGAATTTTTTCCATCTATTTGTTTCTTTTGTGGTCGTGTTGGTCACACGGATGTTTTATGTTACTTTAATAATGGGGTGGGTGAGATTTCAAATAATGGGAAGAAGAACAATAAGAATGCTAATGAGGGTAATGAGGAGGAACAGTTAGGGCCGTGGATGGTGGTGCAAAAGCGTGGTTGGCGTGCTCCGAGAAAATAGGTGGAAGGGTCGCCAGATTTTATGTCTCAATTCAATGTGCTAGCCAAGGATTTAGGAAAGGTGGATTTACATAGTGCTTATCCTTTGGGTGAGAAGGAGGGAGATAAGGTCATGGAAGGTTCATGAAGTGGTGTGATTGGGCCTAAAAGTGTGAACGAGATGGGTCAAGGATCTGTCAATAAAGGAAAATCCAAGATTGGTGGTTTTGTGGTTGGTATGAAAAATGTAAATTCTATTTCTTGAAGAGCTACTTTGGGTGAGTTCTTTTCTGTTATTAAAGATAATATTTTAGCCCTAAATTTAGAGAAAACCCATACATCGCTGCATGAGGCTTCTCATGCTATTATTAAAATTCTTTTAAGGCAAAGTCTCCAAGTTGTTCAGAGGGTGATGGTGCTATGGGAGGTGGTCATAAGATGGTTAGTGGACCTGATATGGAGTAGGATCCTTTTGCTTTTGTAGGAAGGCCTCCTGACAATAAGGATTTGGGAGACAAAACTCAATCTAGTTTCCATTGTGGTGATTCGATTAGTTCATTAAATGGAGATCTAGATGATTTTGTAATTGATGTCGTTGATATTTTAGAGGAGGATGAGTTTGAAAAAGAAGAGGAAGATGAAGGTTTCATGGAGGTTTGATTGGGTTTATTCTCTTTCCTTTATTTTTTATGTCAATTTTTTTCTTGGAATGTTCAAGGGGTGGGTAGCTCTGATTTTCTTCGAGCGTTAAGATTGTTTGTGCAGTAGAGGAATCCCTCTGTTGTAGTGTCATTTGAAACTCGAGTAAGTGGTGCTAGAGCTGATAGAATCATTAAGAGTACTAGATTTTATCACTCGCATAAAGTTGAGGTGAAAGGTTTTTCAGGTGACATTTGGTTACTTTGGAATTCAGATTGGACTGTGATTCCATTGTATAGTCAGTTTGTTCACTTTCATGTGCTAGTTGGAATTGTTTAGTGATTTATGTTAGTCCTTGTCCAGGTAAGAGGCGCGTGTTGTGGGATTTGTTAAATAGTGTTAATGAGTCTATGGATGGGTCATGAGTTTTATTTGGGGGATTTTAACACAATTTTGAGTAGTAGTGAGAGGTGTGGTGGTTCAAACAAAAGGTCAGGGGTCTGTTCTGTTTTTTTAAATTGGTTTCTTGATTCTAAATTATTGGATTTAGGTTTTATTGGTCCTAAATTCACTTGGAAAAGGAAAAGCTTAATGTCAAGATTGGACAGGGTGCTATGCAATGGTGAATGGAGAATTAAATTTCAAAAGGGTTCTATGCTCCATCTCCCGATGATTTATTCTTATCATCATCCTCTTTTTTCTTCAGTTAAGTAGTTTCAAACCAAATCTGAACATTACTAGGCCTTTCAGGTTTCTTGCCGCGTGGTTAACACATAATGAGTTTCATGAGTTTGTGGAAGCTTCTTAGGGCTATGGTTGTACTTTAATAAACATGATTGGTAATTTTAAAGTGAAGTTGAAGAAGTGGAATTCTGAAGTGTTTGGAAATGTTTTTACTCAAAAAAGGAATCTTTTGAGTAGAATTTTTGGTCTAGAGAAAGTTTTGAAAGGGCAGCAGTCTTTTTATCTTTCTAATATTTTGGAAAGACTCAAGTCTTAGTTAGAGATTATTCTTCAAAGAGAGGAATTGATTTGGCTTCAGAAAAGCAGAAGTGAATGAGTTCAATTTGAAGATAGAAACACCTCCTATTTTCATTTGAAGACAGTTAAGCGAAGGAAGAAGAATAGAATTGAAATGCTGAAAGATTCCAGTGGTACTTGGGTTGATGAGGTTGAAGTATTAAAGTCAATGGCAATTTCCTTTTATTCTCATCTTTATAGTAAGGATGAGGAAGTGCTCTATCCAATTAGATGAATGTTCCCTATTATTAATAGTGGAATTGTTAGTTATCTAATGGATCCAATATTGGATTGTAAGGTAAAAGAAGTTGTTTTTAGCATAAAGCCTTGGAAAGCCCCGGGTTGTGATGGTTTGCATGTAGTTTTTTTTCAAGCTCAATGGAGTGTGGTTGGTGCTAAGGTGCATGAAGAGGTTTGAAGGGTTGTATTGAAGAGCTTGCGAATAATACTCTCATTTCTGTAATTCCGAAGGTTCTTAATCTTGAGTCTTTGAATCAATTTCATCCAATTAGTTTGCGTTCCGTGGTATATAAAACTATATCTATGGTGATTATTAATAGGCTTAAAAGTTGTATTCCTATTTTGGTGGGTCCAAACCAAACCAACTTTATTCCAAGAAGAAGTATTATTGAGAATATTGTGATAACTCAGGAAGTTGTGCATACCATGTGTCGAAAAATATGGAAAAAAAGGATTTATGGTTATTAAGGTTAATTTGGAGAAGGCATATGATAGGCTGAGTTGGGAATTTCTTTTTAATACCCTGGTTTAGATTAGGTTTCCTATGGATTTTATTTGTCTTATTATAAATTGTGTCACCTCAGTTTCTATACAGCTTCTTTGGAATGGTAATCTTACCAAGCAGTTTAAACTAAGTCATGGGCTCTGATAAGGTGACCCTCTCTCACTTTATCTTTTTGTTCTTTGCATGGAGAGATTAGGGCATGGAATTACTACCACAGTTAGTAAGAAGGAATAGAGACCGATATCTTTGAGGAGAGGTGGTCCTGGACTTACTCATCTTTTTTTCACGGATAATTTTATTCTATTTGTGGAAGCGAATGTTCATCAAGTGGAAGTGGTGAAAAGGGTTATGGATGACTTTTGTCATTGCTTCGGGCAGAATGTTAGTTTCAATAAGACAAAGGTGTTCTTTTCTAGGAATGTCTCTGATCAGATGAGAAGGGTAATGTCTCTAATCAGATGAGAAAGGTTCTTAGTAGAAGTTTAGGGGTATAGGAAACCAGTGATCTTAAGAGGTATTTAGGGGTTTCTATAGTTCACTCAAGAGTAAATAAAGGAACTTAAAGTTATATTTTGGATACTCTGAATAAGAGGTTGTCTTCTTAGAGTGCTTCGCAACTATTTTTGGTCGGCAGAATTACTTTGGCTCATTCAATTCTTTTGATTTTGCCTATCTCTGCAATGCAATCTGTCCTTCTTTCTATCTCCGTGTGCTCTAAAGTTGAGCAGTGTTGTAGAAAGTTTTTTGGGGGCCTAGGCCCATGACGATAAAAGGAAATTAGCCCATTGCTTGGGATAAAGTGATACAACTAAAGAAAAATTGGGGCTTGTGTTTTAGGGATGTGAGGTAGTTGAATGGAGCTTTTTTTATGAAACTTGGTTGGAATTTAGTGACTAAGAATAAGGCTCTTTGGGTGAAAGTCCTTAAGAGTAAGTACAAGGTTAGCAATGAAGTTCTTCCTCATAGTATTGTTAAAGCTAAAGGCAATGCTAAATGTCACAGAAGGTATTTAGTTGAGTCTTCTTGGTGTTCTATTCGTAAGTGTGGAGAAGAGTCTTTGTTGCATGCTCTCCATGATTGCTTTGTTGCTAAAGGTGTGTGGGTCGACTTAATTAAAGGGGTTGGAGGTAGGCTTAATTTTTTTAATATCAATAACTCTATTAATTGGCTGTGTGAAAATGTTAAGGATTATTCTGTTAATTGTTATGGTATGCTTTGGTGTTTCATTTTTAGAGTTGCTTATTGGTCCATCTAGAAGATTAGGAATGTGACTATTTTTTGTTATTCTTTTTACAGTGGCTAGAGCGTAGTTAGTTAAGTGCTTGCTTGGGCAAAATCTTACAAGGAGGCTTTTGAGTGTTTGCCAAAAAGTGATAATTATTTGTCTAGGAGAAGATTTAGTTAGGTTAGGTGGGAGGCTGCTAAACCAGGATGGGTTTCTTTGAATACTGATGGTGTTGTGTCTAGTGTGGATGGTTTGGCTAGTGGTGGGGGAGTGATTCGAGATTTAAATGGTCAGTGGATTGTTAGTTTTGTTGCAAATTTTGGGAAAACTTCTGTTAAAGCAGCATAATTTAAGGCTTTATTGGAATGCTTCAGATTGGCAAGATCATTGGGCTTAAATAATGTGTTTGGGCAAAGTGATAATTGTTCTATGGTTAAGAGTATGAATTAGATGCATGCTGATTTTGGTGTTTCTCTTCCAATGTTATTGGCTATGGAGAAGCTTATCGATTTTGATTGGGCAATTATTGTGAAAAGTATTTTCAGAGAGGCTATTCAAGTTGTAGATTAACTTGCTTACTTTGCTGGATCTTTTTAGTTTGGAGTGCATGTTTTGTGTGAGCCTCCTGAACCTTTGGCTCCTTACCTGATGCATGATTCTATAGGGGTTGCCTACCCTAGATTGGGTGCTGGGTAGTTTGTTGGGTTATTAGTTTAGTCTTTCTTTTTTCTTGTAAAAAAAAATAGATTTTTTTTTTTTAGAAGAATGGAGACACCATAAGAGAATTTTGGTCCTTCCTATTGGGATTTTTTGATACAGGGAGCAGTTGTGGAGATGGAGGATGTGATGGGCAACCAGGATGTAAATATTAGGGATAGTGATGTTGATATCGATAGGATGGGAAAATTTCTAGTTGTTTCTGTCTTGCCTCATTTGAAGGAAAATCTAGCTAAGTCTTGGAGCTAAGTAGTTATTGTTTGTTCACTAGGATGATGGATTGGTTACAAAGCATTATGTGGATGGCTCTAGATGTTATGGAATCATGCAAGGGCAAAAGTTCTTGATCTGGGCAATGGATTATTTTTGTGAATTTTATTATAATAAGGCAATTGATTCTCAACAAGCTCTTTTTGATGGACCATGGACAATTACGGCTTCTTACCTTCTTGTCCAACCTTGGGCTATGGATTTTGATGTCAATTTTGTTGATATAAGCTCTACTGAGGATTGAGTATGGCTACCAAGATTAACTTTATACACTTATAAGAAGAAGATGTTGTGAGCTATTAGCGATGTGGTTGGCAGAGTTGTTAAGGTGGATTATATATAAGTGATGTCCTTTAAGGGAAGTTTGCTCAACTTCCAATCTCTATGGATTTAAATAGTCCTTTGGTTTTAAAGTTTTGCTTGGATGGGAGGATGAAGTTATTACAGTATGAAAATTTATAGGAAATTTAATATTTCTATGGTTATTATGGCCACTTGGATTCTTTTTGTTCCCATATGAGGGCTGCCAATGAAACTCTTATCCCTAATGCTGCTCAACTGGTGAATGGTGAAGAAGTTGACAAGGAGCAAGACTTTGGTCCTTGGATGGTTGTTGAGCATTGTCTGTGAAGGAATGACAGAAAAACTAGTGAGATTTTAGCTAGGTAGCCACAAGAGATAAAAGTGGTTCACATTTTACTATTTAAGATGAACATAATGCTAATATTTTGGAAAAAGCCATGCAAAATCTTGGATACTAACAAATAAAGGAAAATTTGTTACATGTGGTAATTACATTGCACATGGGAGGATAGTCTATTCTTGCCACTATGCACAGTTACATAATGCAGACTGTAAGTATGCCCATTTCTGCTTGTGAGGATCATGAAAAATTGATTAGGCAACTCCTTTGGGGTTTGACTAAAGAAAGAAGGAAAATTACCTTGTTCCTTAGTTCACCGTTCAATAGCCTAAACAGCATGGAGGTCTCAGTCTTCGTGATCTCTCGACTCTTAACAAAGCTTACTTTATTAAATTAGGCTAGTGTCTGCTTAAAGATCCATCATCGTTTTGGGTGAGAATCCTTAAATCTAAGTACAAGGTGGCTGAGGACAAAGTTCCCTTACTTTCTATGCCTCATTTGTGTTCTTCGCTGTGATGCAATATTTATACAAATTAGGAAGAAGTTAAATCTAATATCTTCTGGGAGTTGGGAAATGGGGCTTCGGCTAAACTCTAGTCTAATGCTTGGATTTTAAGATTGTCAAAGCTTCAAGAGCTCATGCTAATTAATCTTCCAGATGAAGTTAAAGATCTTGTAGTAGCAGATTATGTTGACCAAGTGAGAAATTGGGATTGAAATAGATTTGTTCAATGGTTGCCTCCTAATGTGGTTTCTCATATTACAGCAATCTTGCCTCCAAGTGGTGATTAAGCTAATGATTCCATCTTTTGGGCTTCCACCACTTTAGGTTGATTCTCCCTCAAGTCAGCTTGCTTTTTGATGAAGCAAGAATGGAATGAGGCTACTCCCATTTGGGCCAAGGCTTGGCGCTACTTTGGACAACAAAATCTTTGGATTTTTTTTCATTTGTTTTGAACAATAATTGTTAACTAATTTTTACAAATACAAAAGAAATTTTGGATTCTTTCCTTTATGTTTTGTTTTTTTATCTACAACAGAAACTTCAAGCATGTCTTGCATGAGTGCCCTATTGCTAGGAATATGTGGAAGTTACTTTGCCCTCTTATGTGCTAGGATACTCTCTTTGATGCCAATCTATATGTTGTAGATTTGATGATTACGAATTTAGGTAATTCCTCTTTAGTTATTCATGATTATTCTTATGAATTGTTGCTTGAAGTGGGCTATTAGTGCTTGTGGAAATGCCATAATGAGGTGATTTTTAATCATAAATACATTGGTGTTGATGTTTTGTTACGAAAAGCTATCTCTATGGCCCAAGCTTTAATTATGGCATTTCAGAAGTTAAGCACTTGTATCTTTGATTGTCGTAAAAATCCCATTGCAGTGAGTTGGAAGCTCCCTTCAGTCCATTATTTCAGACTAAATACAAATTGCCCTTTTCTTGTTGTTGCAGGCCAAGCTTTAAGTGGTGGTCTAATTTAGGATTGCAATGGAAGATGGTGTGGAGGGTTTGCCACAAATCTAAGTAAATGCTTTATTGTTAAAGTTGAGTTTTGGGCGGCTTATCTTAGTTTAAAGTTAGCAAAGGAGCTAGATGTTTCTAATTTAATTACCAAGTTTGATAGTATAAGTGTTATGGCTATGCTTTCCAATTTGTTTAATGTTATAAGCAGTTGTGTTTCTCTTTTAAGGCATCCAACATCGTTTGCGATATGTGCAGCATGTCTTCAGAGAGGCCAACTTCACAGCAAATTCGGTAGCTTCTTTTGCTAGATCTTTTCTTTTGGATCATCACATTCTTGACCCCTTACTAATTTTATTTCTTTATTGTGTCATAATTTGGTTGGGTGACTTATTCTTATTAGCTTTATGGGTGTTCCTCTTTAATTACCAAAAAGAATAAGTAAAGAAAAAAGAAAATGTTAGATAAATGTAATCTTCTACAATATTTATAGACCAAATTAAAAAAAAATCATTTTATGCAATATAACTATGGCTAAATATGTAATTTAATTTTTACTTATTACATTATATTTACATAATTATAAATTAATATGAATGATATAATATAATATAATATAATATAATATAATGTAATTAATTTTATTTATAAATAAAGTGATGGAATGTATATGGTTGATATAATTGTGGTGGAACTCTTGTCCTTAACGATGTTCAGATGATGAATGGTGAAGAAGCTGATAAGAAGGAAGACTGTGGTCCTTGTATGGTTGTTGAGCATCATATGAGAAGCAATGATAGGAAAACTGGCGAAATTTTAGTTTCGCAGCCACAAGAGATAAAAGTAATTCACATTTTACTATTTTAAATGAACATAATGTAGATATTAAAGGAAAGGATGAGACAAGGGTTATTGAGAATCGTGCTATGTTGGGAAAAAGCCATGCAGAATCTTCGACACTAGCAAATGAAGGGAATGTTTTTACACATAGTAATTATGTTGCACATGGGAGGGTAGTCATAGGTATGTGACTCTACGTGATAAAGATTCGATGCATGGCCATAATTTGTTAAGTTGGGATGACTAGGATCATAAAAGTATTTTAGGGGACCTAATTACTCGTGTTGATTTGTGTAAAGAGAAAGAATATGCCATAGCTTTGCCTACGATGATTAATCCCAAGCACCATTTCATGGTTAGTAAGGTTGATGAGAGAGAGAATTCTTTTCAGTCTTGAGTTTCTTTAGGGGATTCTGTTATCATGGTTCCCGATTCTTTCCAACTGTAGTAGCAGGATATGTGACATCCTTTAGATATTAACAATTAGAAAATTTCTACTATTTTAATGGTGATTTTAATATGCAACTTGTTAATGATGATGCTGATGAGGATCAAGATGATGAGGACATTTGTTAATGTAAAGTGACTTTGCTGTACTTGTTCTTTAAGTTTTTAACTAATGATTATTTTGTAATGTACTTAAGTATGGGGTTAGTATGGCTAATTTCAATTCAGTAGATATGTATGGGTTTAATCAGTAAAGTATGGAGCTTTTCTTGTAAAACTTAGTTTCGTATACTGATGCTTATATATTTTGAATTAATGAAATATTGCAATAGATAAAGAGAGAGTTCTCCTGCAATTCCTCCCTATTTTCTTTGTTCTTTATGCTTACAATTTGTATTGGAGCATTTAGATCTTAGAGAGGGAGTCAGAGAGAAAATAAATAAGAGAAACTTCATCAAAAAAACCATAAACAGTTGAGCATTGTTCATGGCCTCTAGCAGCTATTCATCAATTGCACCCCCTATTTTTACAAGAGATAACTATGTCTTCTACTTTGTCAAAATGAAGGCTTATCTAAGGGCTTTTGACCTTTCGGAGGTAGTGAAAAGAAGGAGAGATCTCCCACCATTGAAAGCTATGATAGGCATTAGGAAGCGTATTTAGGGCCTTAGAAGATTGAATTTCAAAATTTTATCTAGGGTTTTATGCTTGCATATTTGTGCATTATGATCCTAAGTAATTTTTATTGCCCTAAAGCATGTTAAAACATCCTTTTAACATGCATTATGGATTCATTTTCCATTAAGGATTAGTGTTTATCACTTAACACAATTAAACCCTAATTAAGAAGGATTAAAGATGGCTAACCTCTAAGGCACAGAATCAACCTTCTTAATTCCCTTTGAGAGTCTCCAAGAGCTCCAAATGTAGCTCCTTTAACTTGTTTACCACAAGCTCACCAAGTCCACCTTCTGCAGCTCCAAATCTCCCTTTGAGTTGCTTGCCAACCACTTGAACTTTTGAGGTTTTGCTATAGGTGAGGTTAAATAGGATGTATAGTGACTAGAAACTCTTTCTAGTAAGATTGATTCAAGAGAAACCAAGCTTTCTCTTTCATAAGAGAGAGAGAGGGATGGACTCCTTGTTGCCGTCCAAGAAGGATTGTAGGAGGAAGAAGAAGTCTTCTTCTTCTTTATTCTTTTATTTACATAAGATGAAATACTTAAATGTAGTGCCACTTGTCAAGCTCCAATTTAATCTTGCTTTACATTTGTCTTAATCTCATTAAGACAAGTGTCAAGCTGTAATTAAATATTCAACAATTCATCTTCCATGACTGAAAGACAAGTGGCATACATTGTTGAGTGCCATGTGTCAACATCTCATGGTGCCACGTGTCACCATGTATAATTACCATATTGCCCTTATTTGCAATTTTGAGTTCTCAACCCAAAATTGTATTTTCTCTTTCAAATTAATTTATATCACATATAAATTAATTAATTAATTAACCTCCATTAATTAATTTCACCTTTGAATTTATATTATACATCCTATATCCAAGATTCGGTTTCAAGTCATGTTAGAGACTTTACAGTCTTATTGCAAATCAAACCTATTTAATTAATTAATTAAACTCTTTAATTAATCAATTAATTAAACTCTTTAATTAATCAATTAATTAAACTCTTTAATTAATTAATTAAATCATAATATTACTTAGTGATTAACTTGTGTAGGTGTGTGACTTACTAGGCTCATTACTAATTGGCAATGAGAAATGATATTAGCTCTTAATATCATTGGAATGCTTCCTTATCATAAATGATTTCCCTAAATCATTCTAGGCATTTCATAGACCATGGTTGATACCTAGTATAGCATGCCATGGTCACCCAAATAGTAATAAGGAATACCTTAAACATGAACCTTTAATCATAAGTTAACATGCACTGAAATCTCTCCGTTATAAAATCTCAATTCTAGCTGGAGTCATGGTTAATGTCAAACTCCATTTGCTAAGAATCTTATGTTCTCTTTTAATTCTAGTTCTTGATTAATAAGACTTTCTTATCAGAAACTCCTTTTTGGCTAAGTCTATCTGTCCTAGCCAGGAACGTGAATCATCAAGAATAATTAAATGAATATAGGATTTCATCCTTATTTACTTAGGATAACAAATCCCATCTTGACTAACACCTATCTCCATATATAACCAGTAGGAGCCAACACATGCCCGTATACCCATACACAGTACGAGTATGAAAGCAGTATAAAACTCAAACCACCTATATACAAGATAACTGTGTTATCTCAGGTCGAGGGATTATATGTATCGATATGATTTTTATGACAATACATTGACAAGAGTAAACTCCATGTGCTTATCATAAGCATCATTGGTTTGGGTTACTTACCATATAAGTGCCTATCATGTTTGTTATGTAGCATGAGACTCACCACCCCAACTCATTAGTATCTCATACTAATTCTTTGGGAACTAACATGAATAACAATATTTCTGAATAAGTCATGTCCTATGTGAAGTATCCTCGATTGTGAACCATTTTATGATACTTTGTGCTAGAAAAACTGTCACTCATATTCTTAACAACTTAAGAATAATATTTCCAACAAAATACCAATGGACCTTTACACATAGACAAATTATGTAAATAGAAAAGAACAATTGCCTTTTATTAATGAAAATATGTGCAAGATACATATAAAATGATATGCTCTAGAGCATACTACTAACAATCTCC
The DNA here is from genome assembly GCF_030052815.1 of Hevea brasiliensis. Classification (NCBI taxonomy): domain Eukaryota; kingdom Viridiplantae; phylum Streptophyta; class Magnoliopsida; order Malpighiales; family Euphorbiaceae; genus Hevea; species Hevea brasiliensis. Next base: position 1,005,150 of record NW_026614585.1, read on the forward strand.
CACTTGCACTAGAGTCATTTATTATAGTATCTAAGACCCATCTTCTCAAGATGTCGATCTAACTGATTTTGTGACATAGCTTTTGTGAATGGATCAGCTGGATTTTTTGTTGATGCTATTTTTTGCATGGCTACATCGCTGCATCCAACTATCTCTTTGATAATATGGTAGCACCTTTCTATGTGTTTGGATTTCTATTGAGACCGGGGCTCCTTAGCCTGAATGACCGCTCCATTATTGTCACAGTACAGTGGGAGAGGTAATACAATGGATGGAACCACTCCAAGTTTTGTTACAAACTTTTTTCTCCAAACAGCCTCTTTTATAGCATCTGATGTAGCAATATACTTGGCCTCTGTAGTGGAGTCAGCAGTTGTACTCTGTTTGGAACTCTTCCAACTAACTGCACCTCCTTTATAAATGAACACAAAATCAGAGATAGACTTTCTATCATCGATGTCTGATTGAAAATCAGAATCCGTATAACCATCCAATTGTAGGTCGCCACCTCCATAAATCAAGAATAAATCCTTAGTTCTTCTCAAGTACTTAAGGATATTCTTGACAACTATCTAATATTTCAAACCTGGATTGGATTGAAACCTGCTAGTTAAACTAACAACATATGCAATATCCGACCTAGTACATAACATTGCATATGTTAAACTTCCAATAGTTGAAGCATATGGAATCCTAGCCATTTTTTCTCTTTCTTCAAGTGTCTTAGGAGACATTTCCTTAGAAAGATGGATACCATGCCTTACTGTAACAATCCTCTCTTGGAATCAAGCATGTTAAAGCTTTGTAACACCTTTTCCAAGTATAGCCTTTGGGATAAACCAATTATTCTTTTCACTCTATCTCTATAGACGCGAATTCTAAGAATATAGGTTGCTTCCCTTAAGTCTTTCATGGAGAATGTATTTGATAACCATACCTTTACAGTTGTAAGCATACATATATCATTACCTATTAATAATATGTTATCTACACATAAGACAAGGAAAGTGAAGGCGCTCCCATCAACCTTTTTATAAACACATGGCTCATCCTCATTTTTGATAAAACTAAATGACTTAATAGATTTATCAAAACGGATGTTCCATGTAACACCCCTATGTTCTGTAGTGTGTTCTACTGTTCCGGTGGCCAGTGTTGTCCGGACAGCTAGGATGCCTAGAACTACACTTCAATATGTGTGAGGAGACATAAAATAATGAAATATAAGAAAAGAAAATACAAGAAAAACAAAGGAAAAATAATAGTAAAGAAGTGCAATCAAGTTAAGTGAGCCGAGAACCCTAGCGATGGGTGACCGCACCAGGAAGTCACGGCGTGGAACGTTGACTAGCCCTGGACAGCGGGGAACCCTGAAAAATATTTTTAGGACTCAAATAAATATTTATTGAAGTATAAATATCATTAGAAATATCAAAGAAAAATTAAATAATTAGTACAAAGAAAAGTGAGAAATCGAAAAACGGATAAAACCCGGTGTTACCGAAAAATCGGGAATGCAACTCGAACAGGGTCATTGTGGTCATTTGACACCCCGAGTTGTCTTTTGACCTAAATGTCCATAAAAAATAAATAATATTACACTTGAAAAATATAATGAAAAATTAATTTAGTGGTACCTAATGTAAATAACAAAAATGGAGGGTAAATGGGGTAATTAGCACTTAAACATATAATATGATTAAAAATGCATGAGTGGAGCACTATGGGAATTAAAATATTCATTAAGTGGGCAGATAACTTCCACTAAGCTCATCTTCAACCTTCATTCCTTACCATTGCCGAAATGAAGAAGTACCAAGGTTCTCCCATGGCCACCCAAATGCATGGTTCCTTACACCCATTTTCAAGCTAGATTTTGGTTACTTGTCTTCATTAATTTTGATCCTCACACCATGGGCAGTAGATAGACAGCAAGAAAGGAAAGTTTTTGTGGAGTTTTGAAGAATTTCCAAAATGGTAAGTTTGTGTTTTTTATTATTGTTTAATTAAAGTTTGTAAGGATGTTATGGGTGTTTGATTTATGGAGAGATTTTTGAGGTTTGATGTTGAATGGGGAAGTGTACTTTTGGCAGCCATGGAAACACCTTGAAGACAGTTTATTTTTCCTTATAAATGGTGAATTAAATGATTGATTAAATGTATATTGTATGGGAAATTGTTTGGGTGATGTATACTTAGTATATGTAAATGTGAATTGAAATTTGAAGCTTGGAAATTAATGGAGTGTAAAGGTACTATTGCGGCAGGTTGTTAACTCTTGAAGAATGCTGGAATTCATGCTTGGTTTATGGTATATTAATGTTGAATTGTGCTAGATGTTAGGGCAGTTTGAGTGTATATATGATGGTGTGAAGTTGGACATGAAAAAAGTGTTATGGTTAGGTGATTGAATTGTTGTAAATTGAATTGAAAAATTCTGCACTTTATGGTGTATGTTGAATGTAATTGTAAGCTGCCAAAATGACCTATAATGTGTTGTGAATTATGTTTAGGTCATGATACAACCATAATTGACTTGAATATTGAGTTGGTAAGTGTTAGGAGTGATCCTTGATGTGTATGAAAGAAATGCAATAAGGCAGTTTGTGTTTTAGGCATATAACTTTAAGTGTGTAGCTCCAATTGGTATGAGACCAATTGGAGGTGAAACTAGGCACAAAATGTGCCAACTTTTATGAAGAAAGCTTGCCAAAATTCTACTTGCAAGGTAGCTTGAAAAATGACCAAATCCGGATTAAGTGCAAATAAGGCCTGAAAATTGACCATTTGGGCAGCATTTAGTGTTTAGGCCATAACTCACTCAAAACAAGTCCAATTGACCTGAAATTTTGACCATGAATAGTTAAGACCCATATCTACAAGTCTTATGAAGATACCAAAGACCATAAATGACCATAAGCAAGTCAAACAGCTTGCACAAGTTCGGGTCCAAAAACTGGCCGAACCTAAAATGACTTAAAGTGACCTAAAGTGACCAATTTTGATGCATTTTGATCAGCAATAGTAAAATGACCATAACTTGGTCTACATAACTCAGAATGACCTGAAATTTTGCCCCACTTGCAATAAGACATAGATCTACAAGTTTGTAGTTTTGACCGAAACCCAAAAACCGAGGGAACTAGGTGGTCCGGCTAGGTCAAACTAGTATCCCGAAATCTAACAAATTGCAAGAAAATGCAGTATACACGGAAATGAACTTGGTAACGTGTACCAACCCTAAAAGACTATCGAATGTGACATATTAGTAACATTAAAACCTAATTTACCTAGAATGCATCGAGGGTCGACATCTTAGATTGACTAAGCAAATATTAGAATTCAGTGAATTAATTATCAAGCATTATCGTTAGAGACAGTTTAAATGAGTACTGAAACACTTCAAATTGTGTTTCTCAATTAGCAAAGACTCAGGGAAAGGGAAGGAAACACTGAGTCAAGGCCAGGAGACAGTTATCAGAGGTTTGTGCACAACAGTTATTTCTTTTGAATTTTTCAATTGAAATAAATTATGACTATTTGCATATTATTGTTTTCAATTATGAAAATGTGTTTGAATGGATACTTATTGCTTGAAAAGCATTGTAAATAGTTTGAAACTGTGGAAAAATTGATTTAGTGTGATTTGTGAAAATTTGAAGTTAATTATGAATTGTGTTGCCATTTTGTGAATGAATTTATGACTTTAGAAATTTATTGGATTCTCACGAATCATTTGAATAAAATGTTTGGAATTGATTTTGTGTTCACACTTAGCATGACAGTATCATATCATTCCTTCTCTATTTATGGGGTTGTGATCGTTTATTTTCCTTCTCCATTTATGGAGTCGTGATCGTTTATTTTTCTCCCTCTCTGGTTTACCACTTGAGGTGATCGGATGAGTACTCATTATATAGCTAGCTCCCTTCCTCATTGATTTCTATTAGTGGGGTTGTGATTGCTTTGTCGTGGTGTACAACGCGGCATTGATCGAAAATTTTGTGTCATGGCTTAAGTTGTGTATGAATTGGCAACACTGTGTTCGTAAATTATTTGACTAAATTGTGTTATTATGAGCTTTGATAATTTGTGAAATGGAGTTTAAATTCTTATTGACATTCACTGTCTTTTGAATTTAACTACGTTTTGGTTACTGAGACTTATTGTGATATTGTGTTAAATTCCTTATGACATTCATTGTCTTGAATTTAACAATGGTTTTACGTATCTATCATTTATATGATTTATGAACTGTGATTTAAAGTTGTATTTAGTTAATGTTGTGCACCATTGAGACATTGTCTCAGCGATAGCTTTTCATTCTTTGTCGCAGTAGACAGATTGATGAGGCGTGAGACTAGGTCGCTAGTACATTCAGCGAGAAATCATCGGGTATATTGAGTATACCACATTTTGCATTTTGTACTGTAATGTATGTTCACTGTATGTATATATTGTTCTTGGTTTTGAGCAGTTGTAAATTAAAATTGTACATTGAAGTTGTAAAATAAATTATTAGTTATTTTGACTTGTAAAATTTGTACTATATTTCTTTTATCTCATCCTTTGAAAATAGTGAAAAAATTTATTGTGGATTTGAACTGAGAAATATATTATGTTGTTTAACTGTTGGAGTTGAGATTGAGAAATATATTTGAAGTGCTTTTTACAGGTTTTTCTGAAGAACTCTTTTATTCAAAATACAGAGAGCAGTCCGCCAAAATTTTTATAGAAATTACTAATATTACAAATTTGTTAGCTGTTTCCCTTCAGTTCAAAAAAAAAAATTTAACACCTGTAAATAGTGCTCACCACTATAAAAAGAAGTAAGAAAAGTTTTAAAATCTCTTGTAGTGTATTTAATGGGTTATCTGTAGACGAAGTTGGTAATTCATTAAGTATACTATGGGATCATGTTATGCCTTACAGAGGGGTAGGGTGTGGCATGTTTTAGTGGTATCAGAGCAAAGTTTTTAAAATTCTGTTTTCACATGTTATTTGAATATTCTTTCTTCATAGTACAACTGCTCAATGTCATTGTTTGATACATACAGTACATTATATTATAAATATGCACTAACCGGAGGAAATCACCTTGTGTTAGTTGTTCGGGAGGTCTAAGATCCTTGAATTGACTATGGAAGAGGGTGATCATTCAGTCGATCAATCGATAGAGGTTGAGGTACAAGTTGAGGCCCCAGCTCCACAAAGTGTCGAAGGCCTGACTGTACCAGTTTTACCGGTACAAATTACTGCACAAATGGCCCAGCAAATGGCCACTTTCTTTCAACAAATGGCTGATACTCTGTCAGCTCAAGCTCAAGTACAGGCCTAACCCCCACAAGGGCAACATGAAATAGAGAAGAGAGAGAAACCTATGGGTCAGAGCTTAAGCAGTAATTTGAGAAAGAGAAAAGAATTGAAGGAGCCCCGAGCTCAGGGATATAATAGAGGTGGATCATTAAGGCAGAGACCACCAAGGTCCAGTCATCGAACAACTAGAAGTTCTTACCCTTCCTGCCTATGTGAAACTTGTGGTAGAAATCATAGTGGGATATGCTACAAGGCCATAGGAGCCTGTTATAACTGTGGAGGCATAGGACACTTTGCCAAGGACTACACCAGTGCCCGTAGAGTTTGACCACCTCCTACTACTACAGATGGGTCAGTTCAGAGCCCTGTCACCAGAGGTTCACAACCACCCAGCAGAGGTAGAGGCAGGGGTAGAGGTAGCCCAGCAGGCAGCCAAGGCACAGTGAAACATTCAGAGCAAGATAGTACTCCAGTCAGAATCTATGCAGTGAGACAGAGAGAAGAGGCCGAGACATCTGATGTTGTGGCTGGAACCTTCTCAACTTTTAATCAGGCTGTGTTTATGTTATTTGATCCGGGTTCTACCCATTCTTATGTGAGTGCTAGCATCATTGATTGCATTGCTGTTCCATGTACAAAAATGGACCTAGAGGTGCTAGTAACAAGTTCGCTAGGACAGGAGGTCAGGGTTAATAAAATGTATAGGGATTGTCCTTTGGTGATCCAAGGACACACTTTTCTATCTGATTTCATTGAAATGCCCTTCAGAGATTATGATATCATCTTGGGCATGGATTGGTTAGCTAGGCATCATGCCATGATTAACTGTAGGCTGAAGACAGTCACTTTCGGACTCCCTTAGTACAATGATGTGGTAATACATGGGGAGAGGCAGCTATTGCCATCCAACATCATTTCGGCTGCACTAGCCAGAAAAATGATCAGAAAGGGGTGTGAAGCATACTTGGCACATGTGATAGACACCTAAGTGGGGAGTCCAGCATTGAGGAACATCCCTACAGTACATGACTTTCTAGATGTGTTTCCTGATGAATTGCCAGGATTACCTCCGGAAAGAGAAGTGCAGTTTGAAATTAATGTTATGCCTGGTGTGAATCCAATCTCCATAACACCATACAGAATGGCACTAGCAGAGTTGAAGGAGTTGAAGATACAGTTGCAAGAATTACTTGAAAAGGGCTTTATCCACCCTAGTGTGTCACCTTGGAGAGCGCTAGTATTGTTTGTTAAGAAGAAGGATGGCACTCTTCGTTTATGTATTGTTTGACCTGGAGTCTGAATACTTTTATGTTAGTGTTAGAACTATATGTTCTATTGTTATTCCTTTAGAGGGGAATAAATTTTGATGCATTAGTGATTAGTCCTTTAAGATAAGGATTGTGATAATAAGTGAAATTCGTTTTAGAAGAGTTTATCGGCGAAAAGTATTTTCTAACACACCATAAATTATAAAGCTAATTGTCGAGCCTACTTAATGTAAGGCAAGAGGAAGTAAAAGTAAGATGCAGTAATGGAATTGCTCTAGATGAGGGCAAGGATGTTACTGTTAGTAATTGCTAATGGATATTGTAATCGGAATAAGTTCAGATATTAGTGAATTCGAAAAGGATAAAAGATAGGAAAGTTTTATCTATTGGAATGTATCGTAGTAACTATGCAATGTTCTTGATGTTTATACTGTAAGCTGCAGATTACAGTACTAACTTGAGATTATTGTGTAGAGCTACGTACTACCCGATAGTACACCTAGATGAGAATAGTTTCCAACAGCATCTGTCTTGGTATAGTTATGCCAGGACAGAATTTAATTGTTAGAAATAAGTTTGAAAATCCTACTTAGGGATCTAAAACTCAAAAGTTAGAATATCAAAAGGTTATAGTTCAGTACAAAAGGAAGTAAGTTATAGAATAGTGACAGATAAAAAGAGTTATGGAAGTAAAAATTCGAACAGTTGGTTCAGATATAACAAAGAAGTGTTACGAATGTGAGGAAGACTATGGACTAAAATGGACAGAGGACCAATGACTAGATAAATGATTCTAACATGACCTCAAGGGTCATTCAAGAAGGAACATAAACCGAAATATTAGACAGCACAATAGTAAGAGGAGATTGGTGTTATCCAAACAAATTAAACGTTGTATTAGATTGTTAAAAGTCTTATACAAATTTGAGGAAAAGAAGATTATACGATCGTATATAAAGGAGAAAATAAACGTATGACTATTGTAAGATGGCTATTGGGTAAAATTTCGTGGACAAAATTTATTTAAGGGGGGGAGAATTGTAACACCCCTATGTTCTGTAGTACGTTCTACTGTTTCAGTGGCCAGTGTTGTCCGGACAGTTAGGATGCCTAGAACTACACTTCAATATGAGTGAGGAGACATAAAATAATGAAATACAAGAAAAGAAAAAACAAGAAAAACAAAGAAAAAATAATAGTAAAGAAATGCAATCAAGTTAAGCGAGCTGAGAACCCTAGCGATGGGTGACCGCACCGGGAAGTCACGGCGTGGAACGGTGACTAGCCCTGGACCGCGGGGAACCCTGAAAAATATTTTTAGGACTCAAATAAATATTTATTAAAGTATAAATATCATTAGAAATATCAAAGAAAAATTAAATAATTAGTACAAAGAAAAGTGAGAAATCGAAAAACGGACAAAACCTGGTGTTACCAAAAAATCAGGAATGCAACCCGAACAGGGGCATTGTGGTCATTTAACACCCCGAGTTGTCTTTTAACCTAAATTTCCATCAAAAATAAATAATATTACACTTGGAAAATATAATAAAAAATTAATTTAGTGGTACCTAATGTAAATAACAAAAAAGGAAGGTAAATGGGATAATTAGCACTTAAACATATAATATGATTAAAAATGCATGAGTGGAGCACTATGGGAATTAAAATATTCATTAAGTGGGCAGATTACTTCCACTAAGCTCATCTTCAACCTTCATTCCTCACCATTGCCGAAATGAAGAAGTTCCAAGGTTCTCCCATGGCCACCCAAATGCATGGTTCCTTACATCCATTTTCAAGCTAGAGTTTGGTTACTTGTCTTCATTAATTTTGATCCTCACACCATGGGCAGTAGATAGGCAGCAAGAAAGGAAAGTTTTTGTGGAGTTTTGAAGAATTTCCAAAGTGGTAAGTTTGTGTTTTTTATTATTGTTTAATTAAAGTTTGTAAGGATGTTATGGGTGTTTGATTTATGGAGAGATTTTTGAGATTTGATGTTGAATGGGGAAGTGTACTTTTGGCAGCCATGGAAACACCTTGAAGACAGTTTATTTTTCCTTGTAAATGGTGAATTAAATGATTGATTAAATGTATATTGTATAGGAAATTATTTGGGTGATGTATACTTAGTATATGTAAATGTGAATTGAAATTTGAAGCTTGGAAATTAATGGAAGTAAAGGTACCATTGCGGCAGGTTGTTAACTCTTGAAGAATGCTAGAATTCATGCTTGGTTTATGTTATAATAATATTGAATTGTGTTGGATGTTAGGGCAGTTTGAGTGTATATATGATGGTGTGAAGTTGGACATGAAAAAAGTGTTATGGTTAGGTGATTGAATTGTTGTAAATTGAGTTGAAAAATTCTGCACTTTATGGTGTATGTTGAATGTAATTGTAAGCTGCCAAAATGACCTATAATGTGTTGTGAATTATGTTTAGGTAATGATACAACCAGAATTGACTTGAATATTGAGTTTGGTAAGTGTTAGGAGTGATCCTTGATGTGTATGAAAGAAATGCAATAAGGCAGTTTGTATTTTAGGCCTATAACTTTAAGTGTATGGCTCCAATTGGTATGAGACCAATTGAAGGTGAAACTAGGCACAAAATGTGCCAACTTTCATGAGAAAGCTTGCCAAAATTCTGCTTGCAAGGTAGCTTGAAAAATGACCAAATCCGGATTAAGTGCAAATAAGGCCTGAAAATTGACCATTTGGGCAGCAGTTAGTGTTTAGGCCATAACTCACTCAAAACAGGTCCAATTGACCTGAAATTTTGACCATGAATAGTTAAGACCCATATCTATAAGTCTTATGAACCAAAGACCAGAAATGACCATAAGCAAGTCAAACAGCTTGCACAAGTTCTGGTCCAAAAACTGGCCGAACCTAAAATGACTTAAAGTGACCTAAAGTGATTAATTTTGATGCATTTTGACCAGCAATAGTAAAATGACCATAACTTGGTCTACATAACTCAGAATGACCTGAAATTTTGCCCCACTTGCAATAAGACATAGATCTACAAGTTTGTAGTTTTGATCGAAACCCAAAAACTGAGGAAACTAGGTGGTCCGGCTAGGTCAAACTAGTATCCCGAAATCTAACAAATTGCAAGAAAATGCAGTATACACGGAAATGAACTTGGTAACGTGTACCAACCCTAAAAGACTATCGAATGTGACATATTAGTAACATTAAAACCTAATTTACCTAGAATGCATCGAGGGTCGACATCTTAGGTTGACTAAGCAAATATTAGAATTCAGTGAATTAATTATCAAGCATTATCGTTAGAGACAGTTTTAATGAGTACTGAAACACTTCAAATTGTGTTTCTCAGTTAGCAAAGACTCAGGGAAAGGGAAGGAAACACTGAGTCAAGGCCAGGAGACAGTTATCAGAGGTTTGTGCACAACAGTTATTTCTTTTGAATTTTTCAATTGAAATAAATTATGACTATTTGTATATTATTATTTTCAATTATGGAAATGTGTTTGAATGGATACTTATTGCTTGAAAAGCATTGTAAATAGTTTGAAACTGTGGAAAAATTGATTTAGTGTGATTTGTGAAAATTTGAAGTTAATTATGAATTGTGTTGCCATTTTGTGAATGAATTTATGACTTTAGAAATTTATTGGATTCTCACGAATCATTTGAATAAAATGTTTGGAATTGATTTTGTGTTCACACTTAGCATGACAGTATCATATCATTCCTTCTCCATTTATGGGGTTGTGATCGTTTATTTTCCTTCTCCATTTATGGAGTCGTGATCGTTTATTTTTCTCCCTCTCTGGTTTACCAGTTGAGGTGATCTGATGAGTACTCATTATATAGCTAGCTCCCATCCTCATTGATTTCGATTAGTGGGGTTGTGATTGCTTTTTCGTGGTGTACAACGCGACATTGATCGAAAATTTTATGTCATGGCTTAAGTTGTGTATGAATTGGCAACACTGTGTTCATAAATTATTTGACTAAATTGTGTTATTATGAGCTTTGATAATTTGTGAAATGGAGTTTAAATTCTTATTGACATTCACTGTCTTTTGAATTTAACTTCGTTTTGATTACTGAGACTTATTGTAATATTGTGTTAAATTCCTTATGACATTCATTGTCTTGAATTTAACTATGGTTTTACGTATCTATCATTTATATGATTTATGAACTGTGATTTAAAGTTGTATTTGTTTAATGTTGTGCACCACTGAGACATTGTCTTAGCGATAGCTTTTCATTACTGTCGCAGGTAGACAAAATGACAGGGCAGCAGACTAGGCTGCTAGTACATTCAGCGAGAAATCATCTGGTATATTGAGTATACCACATTTTGCATTTGGTACTGTATTGTATGTTCACTGTATGTATATATTGTTCTTGGTTTTGAGCAGTTGTAAATTAAAATTGTACATTGAAGTTGTAAAATAAATTATGAGTTATTTTGACTTGTAAAATGTCACACCCTACCCCTCTGTAAGGCATAACATGATCCCGTAGTATACCTAATGAATTACCAACTCCGTCTACTGATAACCCATTAAATACACTACAAGGGATTTTCAAAACTTTTCTTACTTCTTTTCTGATGGTGAGCACTATTTACAGTGTTAAAAACCTTTTGAATCAAGTGATAAAGCGACACATTTGACTTAATTGGAGTTTCGTAAAAATTTTGTGAGTGCCATCGTATTTTGGATAAAACAGTTCTTCAGAAAACCTGTAAAAAGCACTTCAATATGTATTTGCAAATCTCAACTCCAATATATTTCTCAACTCAATCTATAGTGATTTTTCGAAGACTGAGATAAAGGAAATATAATACAAAACTATTTAAGTAAATGAAATCTCAAATTTACATTTACAATAATTTACATTTAATTACATACCAAAATGTTTTACAAGAGTTTTTATACAACTGCTCAAATAATTTACATACATATTATTACATGCTTACATCAAAACCTATGTACATGGGTATATCTATGATATACCTGGAGCTGATATGAATGTATCCTCAAAGCAACTTAATCACTGCTCTATGCTCGCTTACTGCGACGACATACAAAGCTATCATTGAGTGGTGAACTTCGATGGTGCACAACTATAATTTAAAACATAGTACAATATACATTGACAAATTTCTGATAAATAATTTGAGAATTTGAATACTGATCAAATTTCACAACTCAAAATATTCATTGCCAATAATGTAAATCATTTGTATAAATAACTTGGAGCACAAAATTCAATTTATCAAATCTTGACTATCCATTTAAGTAATTCCAACAAAATCAATTACACACAAACCATAATTGAAATCACCATTCCTTACCATTCAAAAGCCATTCTGTATCTCAAAATCATTTTGTATCTCAAAAATCATACTGTATCTCAAAAGTCATTATGCATCTCAAAAACCATGTTGTATCTCAAAATCAATCTTTATCTCACTAACTATGCAAGACTAATCCGAAAGGGCCATATTCGATGTGATTCTAACTCCCTATGGTCGGGAGGTCGAATCGATTCTAACTCCCTATGGTCGGGAGGTCGAATCATCGTGCCTGATACCATCACAATAATGAATCTTCCGTAAGGGCCATAACGATAAAATAAACTTAGATCTAACCTCAAATCAGAGGAGAATCTAAGCCTGTGCACGTACCATGGTAATCAAAACACAACTCACTCCATTGTCTTCTCAACAAATGAGAGAGACGGGTAATAACCTAGTCAAGCATCTATAGTGAGATATAAAACAATATCACAATCCTTTTAGCGAGCATAAATCACAATATAATTCGATTCAAAGTCAATTCCAATATCCAATAATTTTTATGCTCATCACAATTCAAATAATAAAGTTTGCATTTTTCCATGAATATTACCATCACAATTCAAAACATATTCTATCACAATTTTCCAAAACATAATTTACTTAATCCATAACAATGCTTAATACTTATGGAAATACCATTTCACAAAGCCAAATTCATACATACAATAACAATTTTCAATAATCATGGAATTAAATCCAATGCTTGTTAAACATAATTCATAAGAAAAATATATCATTTAATCATATGAAATATTCAAAACAAAATCAGTTAAAAACTAGTTGTGCACAAACCTCTGATATTTGTCTCCTGGTCTTGACTCAGTATTTCTTTCCCTTTTGCTGAGTCCTTGCTAACTGAGAAACACAATTTGAAGTGTTTCAGTACTAAATTAAACTGTCTCTACCGATGGTGTTTGGTAAATAATGCACTGAACTCAATTATTCGCTTAATCACCTAATATACCGACCCTCGTTGCGTTTTAGGTAATTTAGGTTTTAGTGTCGTTAATATGTCACATTCGATAGGGTTTTAGGTTTGGTATGTTTTACCAAAGTCATTTCTTTGCTTAGTGCATTTTAATGCAAATTGCTGGATTCCGGAACACTGGTTTGACCTAACCGGACGATCTAGTTCCCTCAGTTTTCGGGTCTCGATCGAAACTACAAACTTGTAGATCTAGGTCTTATTGCACGCGGGGCAAAATTTCAGGTCAATCCGAGTTAAGTAGACCAAGTTATGGTCATTATACTATTGCTGGTCAAATGGCATCAATTAGGTCATTTTTTTGGTCAATTTGGTCAACTTTGGTTCGGCCAGTTTTTGGACCCGAACCTGTGCAAGCTTTTTGACTTGCTTCTGGTCATTTCTGGGTTTTGGTGTCTTCATAAGACTTGTAGGTATGGGTCTTAACTATTCATGGTTAAAATTTCAGGTCAATTGGACCTGTTTTGAGTGAGTTATGGCCTAAATACTCACTGCTGCCCAAATGGTCAGTTTTTAGGTCTCAAGTGTACCTAATCCGAATTGGACATTTTTCACATCACCTTGCAAGCAGAATTTTGGTATGGTTTCTCAATGAAAGTTGGCACACTTTGTGCCTAGTTTCACCTAAAATTGGTCTCATACCAATTGAGGTTACACATTCAAGGTTATAGGCTAAAATATACACTGCCCTCAATATGCATTTCACACCCCAACTTCAAACACACACTTACCTTTGTCATTTGTTTACTTACCTACCAAACTGTTTTGGCACATTACCAAAAGCATTTTCTACATTACATTAGCATGATTTTGGGCAGATTACCATTACCCTCAACACACCAAATATCATTCACAATTACAATTTCTAAGTACCATTACAAACACACCAAAACATTACAAACTTTACATACCCTTTACAATGTTAATTTACATACATATCATCAATCCTTCTAGGTCAATATTCAGCCCACACTTCCTTCAATATATACCATTCCTCAAGTTTCCACAAGCTGCCACAAACCATTCTTCAACATCACATTGCCGTACAATCCATCAATTCTCATTCAAATGCCAAAATCACCATGTATATGTGAAACAATTCATTAGGATATTAATTTACCATGATCAACATTATTTCTCATCAATTATATGCATAATAAATCATCAAATGTGTGACCCCATGGCTGCCCAAAAATGGCTATCTCAATAACTATTTAAACTTCAAAATTTCCTTCACAAAACTAACATCCATAACATAAACATAAAGTTTAACAAGGAAATTCTCAAAAATGCAAACTTACCTTTAATTGTAACTTGCTAAACCTTCACCAAACTTCTCAAAATTGGTATCAATATCTTCCTTGTGATGTGTAGACCATTTTTTGTGAAGGAACTTAAAGGATTGGAGTTGAAAATGGGAGGTTAAGAGAGCTTGCATGAAAAATGGCCATGGTGTTTTTCATTTCCTCTCAATTCGGCAACTTTGGTTGTTTTGGAGAAGATGACTATTTCTGCTGATTTAGTGGAGTTACAGCTGCCCTATTATGTATTTAATTTATGCATTAGTGGTCCACTCACAAATTTAATCATTTTATAAACTTAACTCCCACTTATTCCACATTTAACCCATGATTTTAGTTATTTACTTTAGGTACCACCCAATTAATTTTTCATTTCATTTTCTAAGTGTAATATTATTTATTTTTAATGGACATTTAGGTCAAAAGATACTTCGGGATGTCAAATGACCATAATGCCCCTGTTCGGGTGGCATTCCCGATTTTTCGGTATTATCGGGTTTTGTCTGTTTTTCGATTTCTCACTTTTCTTTGTACTAATTATTTAATTTTTCTTTGATCTTTCTAATGATATTTATTCTTCAATAAGGTTCTATTTAAGTCCAAAAAATGTTTTCCATGGTTCCCATGATCAGGAGCTAGTCAACGGTCCACGCCGTGACTTCCCGGTGCGGTCACCCATCGCTAGGTTTCCCGGCTCGTTTAACTTGATCACATTTCTTTGCTATTATTTTTCCTTTGTTTTTCTTGTATTTTCTTTTCTTGTATTTCATTATTTTATGTCTCCTCCCTCGTGTCAAAGTGTAGTTCTAGGCATCCTAGCTGTCCGGACAGCACTGGTCACCGGAACAGCAGAACGCACTATCGAACTTTGGGGTGTTACATAAAATTTGTACTATATTTCTTTTATCTCATCCTTTGAAAATAGTGAAAAAATTTATTGTGAATTTGAACTGAGAAATATATTGTGTTGTTTAACTGTTGGAGTTGAGATTGAGAAATATATTTGAAGTGCTTTTTACAGGTTTTTCTGAAGAACTCTTTTATTCAAAATATAGAGAGCAGTCCGCCAAAATTTTTATAGAAATTACTAATATTACAAATGTGTTAGCTGTTTCCCTTCAGTTCAAAAAAATTTTTAACACCTGTAAATAGTGCTCACCACTATAAAAAGAAGTAAGAAAAGTTTTAAAATCCCTTGTAGTGTATTTAATGGGTTATCAGTAGATGAAGTTGGTAATTCATTAGGTATACTACGGGATCATGTTATGCCTTACAGAGGGGTAGGGTGTGACTTTCCAACTCCTTGAAGCTTGTTTTAACCCATAAATGGATCGTTTTAGCTTGCACACTTTGGAATGATCTTGGGATTCAAAACCCCTAGGTTGTTCCATGAAAATGTTTTCCTCAATATTTCCATTGAGAAAAGTTGTTTTGACATCCATCTACCAAATTTCATAATCATGGTATGCAGCTATTGCTAATAGAATCCTAATGGACTTAAGCATGGCAATAGGTGAGAAAGTCTCCTCATAGTCGATTCCTTGCCTTTGGCGAAATTCTTTCACAACTAGCCTTGCTTTATAGGTCTCTACCTTTCCAATAGAACTAATTTTTCTTTTGAAAACCCATTTATTACCTATAGGAACAATACCTTCAGTTGGATCTATAATATCCCTAACTTGGTTCTTATACATGGAATTCATTTCGGACTTTATAGCTTCGATTCATTAGAACAGTCTATATCTGATATATCTTCTTCATAAGTTAAAGGATCATCTCCATGATCTGTTTCTTCATAAGCAAACAACTCTTGTTCATCTTTATGAAGAAAACTATATCTCTCTGGTGGGTGAGATGTTCTAGTTGACCTGCGAGGAATTATTGTAGATGTGTCATTAATAAGCTTCAGTTGGTTGGATGGATCTATATTCATTTGATCTGTTGGTTGGTTAGAATTCTCTAATTCCAGGTGAATGAGTATGCAAGAATTGGATGAGGAATACTACTTGTTTTAACCTCGATAAGATTAATTTTGGCTATAGTGGCCAACTTAGACCTTAATCTACATCAAATTGATGTGAATACTACTTTTCTTAATGGAGAATTGGATGAGGAAATATACATGGAATAACCCATAGGTTTCACCAAAGAAGGCTAATAACACAAAGTGTGTCGAATTTTAAAGTCAATTTATAGCTTTAAAATTTTTAAAGCAATGGTTGTAATAGTGCAATCCGGGCTGTTACCGATGCCAGGTGAATGAGTATGCAAGAAGCTATCAGAACCCCAAGCAAGCTTAAACATTACTTAAATAAACATTAATGGGGGCCCATTTCCATAATAAAACATATTTATACATAAAATAACTTCATTTATTTAATAAATCATTTATCCATAAACACAGTAAACCTTTGTACAATTACATGTCATTAAGGAGTTCTATACCTTTACAAATACCTTTTAGAACACAAAGAGGCACTAGCCCCTAGAACTCATAACTTGAATGTTTTATACTGTATCTCTAACTCTTATCTCTGAAAGGGTTAAGACAGAGAAAAAGGAGTGAGCTTAGGGATTAATGAGTAATAGCATGCTTAAGGGAGAGTAAAAATTTAATGAAAACATTTATATTCAAGCATATATAGTGCATCATTCCCATAATGATTTCACAATACAAACAATTCACAATAAGGTAATTCACGTTACTAGTGGTCCCCCAGCCATTCTATATGTCTAATGTGCCTGACCCTTTAAAAGAGCTTCTCATTACTTCTTCTTAATGTAACACATAATGGGTACAAGAACATGGAAGTCATAACTTACCTATAGTGGATCCTATAATCCCTAATACCTAGATGTTAGAGATACAAGATTTCCTGACCCGAACCCTTTTCCTTTACTTTCATAATGCTCTTATTTGTATACACATCATTTCCTTTTATTTGCTTTCTTTCTTAAAGAGAACCAATGGTCATCCATGAATGAACAACACATCACAAATAACTTATGTTGCATATTCGTGAACATAATCATACATATTATAATTAAACCTAAAGATGCATTTATATCTGTTTACATATATATCATGATGTATGAATGCATATGTGAGCAAGGTAAAACATTTTATTAAAATAAGTTTAATAGGTTCTACTCACATTAGGGTTATTGGACTCTATTGCTTCATATACTACTATTAGACCACAAGATCCCTTAATTATAAGTTCTCTACCTTCTATCTTCATGTTTACAAGGAAAAGTATTTAGAGGTTTTTAGTTTAAGACCTAAACATAATTAATTAATCTCAGATTTCATGGCTAGTGTAGGTTCAGTAGCCAGACATTAGCCATGCACTATTCACATGAATCTACTGCCAAACATTTATGGTTTGATAGCCAAACCTTGGTTTACCTAAAATATGACCATAGGGTTTCAACCCTTAGATCCTAATAATAAGTTCTAACTTCTCATTCTAGGTTCTTTATATCCTTTTAGAGTTTAAAGAATTATATTTATAGCTTATTTACTTAAATCTACACATTTAAACTTAAATCCCATAATTATCTTACTAAACCCCAAAACAACCTTAAACTAGATTTAAACCATTTCTTTAACAAAATACTACCTTAAGGCCTAAATCATACTAATAAGAAGGAAAAATAAGCTTACTTATTTTATTGTAATTTCTAAGAGAGGAGTTTCTCACATTTCTTCTTCACCCATTTGGAAAAGGAGGAAGAGGTTTTTTTTTTTTTTTTGATAGGTTTGGGTGATTTTCCTTTATGTGAAGGCTAAGGTAGTCTATTTTAGGTCTAGGGAATAGAGGAAATAGAGGGGAAAGAGGGAAAAAGGGAAAGGAAAGGGAGAAAATAAGGGAGAGCACTAGTGGAAGCTCCAACCCTTTAATTTATATATTTTGTACCAGACCAACATTGGCAGCCGAACCTTACTTCATTGGCCAAACTTGCCAGGGCAAACTTGTTACACTAAAATCCCTCATTTCCTATCCTCCTTCCAAATACACCACTTCCTTTAGTCTTTCTTCTCCCTTGAGTTTCATGGGACATTGTGTATTTTACTATAATTAACAAAGACCATTGTGTATATATCAAATGATCTAAAGACAAATTTATAATCTTATCATTGTATGTAGATGACCTACTAATAGCTAAGAATGATAGTGAGTATCTCAAAACAATCAAAGGATGGTTATCATCTAATTTTGAGATAAAAGATATGAGTGAAACTGCATATATCATTAGAGTTAAGAATGATAGTGACTCAAAAACTTATTATCTCTTTCATAAGAGCCATACATCTAAAATGTTTTAGAGTAATTTAATATGCAAGGCTGTAAAACCATAGATACTCCTACATCCAAAGGGGAAGCTTTGAGCCAAAGGTTATGTCTTAAAACTCCATAAGAGAAAAATTAAATGAGAAAATGTTCCTTATGCCAATGCAATTAGAATTCTAATGTATGTTATGAGTGTACGAGACTTGATATTTGCTATGCAATTGGCATGGTAAGTTGATTTCAATTTAACCCTAGACAAGCACATTAGAAAGTAGTGAAGAGGATACTAAGGTATCTCAATGGCACAACTGATAATTTATTATGTTATGAAAGAGTTGAATATGCAATTTAAAGATTATAAGGATGTTAATTGGGCCAGGAGATTTGAATGAGTTAAAATGTATCTCTAGATTTAATTTCTTACTTAATGATAGTACCATATCATGGAATAGTGAGAAGCAATCATGTATAACTCTATTCACAATGGAAGTTGAGCTCGTAAAGTTATCTACTACTATGCAAGAGGTTGTTTAATTGAAATTATTTATAATACGAGTATTAAAAAGGCCAAACACATAGACATCTAGTATAATTTTGTTAGGGATATAGTTGCACATAAAAAAGTGAACATAAAATACATTCCTATACATTAGATGATAATAAATCCATTTACCAAGCCTATTAAAAAATATGATTTTTATAGGCATGTAATCATTGGGTTTATATAGATGTTAATTTACCAATATTCAAAAAAAATGTTAATGTAAATGACATTATTGAAGGTAATGGCCATAAGATTCCTGGTCCTGATCATAAGATCTCCTATCACTGTTGAAACCCTTTTGGTTCGACCTCTTTTCGTTGTTTGGGAAGAATTTCTTTCATTTTTCAAGGTAGTTCACTTGTCATTCAATCTAATATACTTCTATGCTCTTTCCATCAACTGTTGGCAGTCCCAAACGGGATTCTTCAAGAGCAAATATATGAACTTCATATTTTTGGATCCTTTCTTGATTGCTTCACAGGTGATCTCATGATTTAGGTCTTCAATTTGGATCACCTCCATAGTAAACTTGTAATATAATCCCTTAAAGATTCTCTTTCTAACTGCTTAATATTCCTCAAATCAGAGGAGGGCTTTCTTGGTGGTGTGTGAAGGAACGGAAGCGTGAAAAACACAAGATTATACCATTGAATTCAAAAATTTCACCTAGGGTCACATGCACCATGCAAGATTATTTTTTATCTATTTGATTTCAATGATAAACAACATATTAAAACTCTTTTAATATGTTTTTGGATCTGTATTTGCCATTTAAGATTTTAAAATTAATCAGATTAATTTTAGAACCCTAGATTAAATCAAGAACGATTACACTAACCTCTTGATGTGCTGCAGCGTGTCTGCGCCTTTGAGATTCGTCTTCAGGACACCAGATGTTGTCCCTCTAGCTTGTCTACACCAAGAACACCTATGGCAGCCCTTGAACAGCTTCTAAAGCCTTTTCTATTAATTAGAAATTCAAGTTCTGCCTTTTAAGAGATTAGAGATGCAAACAGGACACTAGAAACAATTTCTAGTGTTCTTAATTCAAGAGATTGATGGCTAATCTCTTTGAATTGATGAGAGATGAAGAGAAATAGCTGGAGAGGCTCAAAGTGGCGTGACATATGAGAGGAGAGGCTGCTGGTTATGTTTTCTTTTCATAACCACACTTAAATAGCTAGGTTAACACATTAAACCCTTGCCACATGTCACCCTTTGATTAGCTCTAGGTTTAAGTGACCCAATCACATTGTGCCAAGTGTCAAACCTATATTTAATCTTGATTTTAATCATCTTACATGATTAAAAAAACATTTGGCAAGCTTATGTGTAATCCCATGTGTCACCATCTCATGGTGCCACGTGTCACACTGCAAAATGAGCAAAATGCCCTCGTGTCTTAATTTTGAGTTCTTAACCCAAAATAATTATTTTCTTCTTCTAATTAATTTATATCAAATATAAATTAATTAATTAATCTCTATTAATTAATTTCATCAATTAAATTCATATTTAAACACTTTAAATATAAATTTAATTTATACTACACATCCAATAATCTAGATTTGGTTTCAAGTCATGCTAGGGACTTTGCAATTTAATTGCAAACCAAATCTATTTAATTAATCAATTAAACTCTTTAATTAATTAATTAAATCATATTTAAATAGGTGATAACTTGTGTATGTGTGTGACTTACTAGGCTCATCACTAATTGGCAATGAGACATGATATCAACTCTTAATATCATCGAACTCTTTCTTACCATAAATGATTTCTCTAAATCATTTTATGAACCTCATAGACCATGGTTAACACCTAGCATAGCATGCCATGGCCACCCAATTAGTAATAAGATTTACCTTAAATGAACCTATAATCATATGTTACCATGCACTAGAATCTCTCTGTTACAAAATCCCAACTCAAGCTGGAGTCATGGTTTATGTCAAACTCCATTTGCTATGAATATTATGTTCTCTTTTAATTCCAGTTCTTGATTAAAAGATTTTTCTCATCGTAAACTCTTTCGAATAAATCTATCTGTCTGCCAGAACTTGAAACATCAAGAACAATTAAATGAACATAGGATTTTATCTCTATTTACTTAGAGGAACAGATTCCTTCTTGATCAACACCTACCTCCATATATAACTAGCAGAGCCAACACATGCCCATATACCCATACATAGTACAAGTATGAAAGCAGATCAAACTCAAACTACCTATATACAAGATAACTGTGCTATCTCGTGTCTAAAGATTATATGCACTGATATGATTTATGACAAAACATTGACAAGAGTAAACTCCATGTGCTTGTCATAAGTGTCACTGGTTCGGCCTACTTATCATTTATAAGTGCCTATCATGTTTGTTATATGGCATGAGACTCACCATTCCATCTTATTTATATCTCATATAAATAACTTGGGAACAAACATGAATACAATCTTTCTGGATAAGTCATGTCCTTATTATGAAGTATCCTCGATTGTGAACCTATTTATGATACTTTGTGCTAGAAATATTGTCACTCATATTCTTAACAACTTAAGAATAATATTTCTAACAAAATATCAATGGACCTTTTCTATTACACATAAATATATTATGTAAACGGAAAAGTGGAAATGCCTTTTATTAATAAAAATATGTACAAGATACATACTAAATGATATGCTCTAGGCATACTACTAACAATCTCCCACTAGCACTAGAGCCATTCATTACAATATCTTAGACCTATCTTCTCAAGATGTCGGTCTAACTGAGTCTGTGACATAGGCTTAGTGAATGGATCAGCTGGATTTTCAGCTGATGCTATTTTCTGCATGGCTACATCGCCTCGCCCAACTATTTCTCTGATAATGTGGTAGCGCCTTTCTATGTGTTTGGATTTCTAGTGAGACCTTGGTTCCTTAGCTCAGATGATCGCTCCATTATTGTCACAAAGGTAATGGAACCGCTGACTCAATGGAAGGAACTACTGTAAGTTCTCACGAACTTCTTTATCCAAATGACTTCTTTTGCAAAGATTCGATGCAAAGAATATACTCACTTTCGAGTGGAATCTGCAATCGTGCTCTATTTGGAACTCTTCCAACCGATCGCACCTCCATTACAAATGAACACATATCCAGAGGTAGACTTTCTATCATCGATATCCGATTGGAAATCGTAATCGTGATAACCATCCAATTGCAAGTCTCCACCTCCATAAATCAAGAATAAATCCTTAGTTCTTCTCAAGTACTTAAGGATATTCTTGTGACTATCCAGTGTTCCAAACCTGGATTGGATTGATACCTGCTAGTCAAACTAACAGCATATGCGATATACGGCCTAGTACACAACATTGCATACATTAAACTTCCAATAGCCGAAACATATGGAATCCTGGCCATCTTATCTCTTTCTTCAGGTGTCTTTGGAGACATCTCTTTAGAAAGGTGGATACCATGTCTCACTGGTAACAATCCTCTCTTGGAATCAAGCATGTTAAACCTCTTTAACACCTTTTCCAAGTATAGACTTTGGGATAAACCAATTATTCTTTTCGCTCTATCTCTATAGATGCGAATCCCAAGAATATAGGTTGCCTCCCCTAAGTCTTTCATGGAGAATGTATTTGACAACCATACCTTTATAGTCGTCAACATACCTGTATCATTACCCATCAACAATATGTCATCCACATATAAGACAAGGAAAGTGATAGCACTGTCACTAACCTTCTTATATACACATGGCTCATCCTCATTTTTGATAAAATCAAAAGATTTAATGGCTTCATCAAAACGGATGTTCCAACTCCTCGAAGCTTGTTTCAACCCATAAATGGATCGCTTTAGCTTGCATACCTTGGAACCATCTTGGGATTCAAATCCCTTAGGTTGTTCCATGAAAATGTTTTCTTCAATGTATCCATTGAGAAAAGCTGTTTTGACATCCATCTGCCAAATTTCATAATCATAGTATGCACTATTGCTAATAAAATCCTAATTGATTTAAGCATGGCAACAAAGTAGAAAGTCTCCTCATAGTCTATTCCTTGCCTTTGGCGAAACCCTTCGCTACTAGCCTTGCCTTATAGGTCTCTACCTTTCCATCGTAACCAATTTTCTTCTTGAAAACCCATTTGTTCCCTATAGGTACAATACCTTCGTGTGGTCAACAAGATCCCAAACTTGATTCTTATACATGGAATCAATCTCGGATTTCATAGCATCAATCCATTTTGAAGAGTCTATATCTGATATAGCTTCTTCATAGGTAAGTGGATCATCTCCATGATCTACTTCTTCATGAGTAGAC
The DNA here is from genome assembly GCF_030052815.1 of Hevea brasiliensis. NCBI lineage: Eukaryota > Viridiplantae > Streptophyta > Magnoliopsida > Malpighiales > Euphorbiaceae > Hevea > Hevea brasiliensis. The sequence goes on from NW_026614585.1 coordinate 1,028,532, forward strand.
AACTCTTGTTCTTTTCATGAAGAAAACCATATCTCACCGTGGGTGAGATACCTCGTTGTTCTACGAGGAACGACTTTAGATGTTTCATCAATGGGTATAGGTTGACTAGATGGATCTATATCCATCTGATCATTGGTTGGTCGAATTCTCCAATTCTAACTCTATTTGCCTTCCTTTGCCTCCTTCTTGAACAAACCGTTGTTCAAGAAATGTGGCATCTCTACTTATCACAACCTTTGTGAAGTAGGCAAATAAAAATAATATCCAAAACTATCTTTTGGATATCCAACAAATTGACCTCTTTCGATCCGGTCTCCAATTTATCGTGTTCACCTTTTTGATATAAGTGGACAACCCCAAATCTTAACATGCTTAAGACTTGGTTTTCTTCCATGCCATATCTCATAAGGTGTGGAAGAAACCGATTTTGATGGAATCCTATTCGAATATATAAAGTCGATTCTAATGCAAATCCCCAAAAGGAGATTGGCATATCAAGATAGCTCATCATACTACGTACCATATCCAATAGGGTACGATTTCTCCTTCAGATACACCATTCACCGTGTGGCGTTCTGGAGGAGTCACCGAGAAACAATGCCATGCTCTCTCAAGTATTCATCAAATTCAAGATTTCAAATATTCACCTCCACGATCCGATCGAAGAGCTTTAATATTTTTTCTGCTTGATTTTCTACTTGATTTAAATTCTTTGAACTTTTCAAAGGATTCATGTTTGTATTTCATCAAATACAAATACCCAAACCTTGATTTATCATCAAGAAAGGTAATAAAATAATGAAAGCCCTCTAGCCATTTCTTTAAACGGACCACATACATCACTATGTATTAGTTTCAAAATATTTTCACTCTTAGCCCTTGTCCAACAAAGGGTGATCTAGTCATTTTGCCTTGAAGGCAAGATTCACAAGTTGGAGTAGGCTCAGAGCCCAATGAGGATAGAATCCCCATTTTCTCCAATTTTGCAATCCTATCTTCTCGCAACATGACATAACCTTAAGTGCCAAATATATTTTGAACTTGAGTTGGTTTTCACCATGGCATTGTATTCTTTTAGATCACTTGCATTCATTTTGTGTTTGTCATTATTATCCAAATAATAAAGACCATAATTCATATAACTTGAACCAACATATTTATTTCCAAAATAAATATTGCAAACATCATCTGTGAATCAAATTCATAGCCATTTCTAGTCAAACTAGATATAGAAATGATGTTCTTAAAAGCATCAGTACATATAAAATATTATCCAAACACAAAACATGTCCAAACATGTAAAAGATTTAGATCCTATGGCTAAAGCTTCAACAGCTTGAGCCATTGCCAATCCGGACTCTAATATCTTGAGAATGCAAGTCGCATCGCTTGCTAGTTCCCGCATATCATTAGAAATGTGAGAACTGCACCAAGATCTAAAACCCAAGTCGTAGATGAACTATAAGTATCATCGAATCTAAATAACAAGATATGGACATACCTTCCGAAGGTGTATCCTTCTTGTCCTTCAGAGAAGCAAGATACTCGGCGGTTCCTTTTCCAAAGGCCCATCCTTTTGGCAAGTGGAAACACTTTCCTTTGCCTTCATCCTTTAGTCTTCCTTTCTGCTTAGCTATTTTCTTGGAAGGACCAGGAATCTGAGGTTTCTTTTTCTTATTGCCTTTCTTCTTGTTGGACTTTCCAAAGAAGAAGATGCAACCAAAGCTACCTCTTTTCCTTTATTGCACGGCATATTCTTTTGGGCAATAACCAGCATGTTGAGTAATTCAGCTAAGGTGCATTCTGTTTAGTCATATGGAAATTTGTCACAAAATTCCCAAAAGACTCGTGAAGGGATCAAGGATCAAATCCGCTTTGTAGTTGGAAATCCATGTTGAAGTCAAGATGTTCCAACCGCTAAATCACCGAATCATCTTGTGGACATGATCCCCAACATTCTCGTCCCTCGACATCCTCATACGGAATAACTGTTTAGATATCTCATACCTAGCATTCTGCTGTGCTCACCATACAACTCTTGTAGGTGAAGGAGGATCTCACTAGCACTCTGCATGTTCTCATGTTGCTTCAGAACTCATTACTCATGGAAGCAAGCATGTAACACTTAGCTCTCATATCATGCTCCTTCCACTTGTCCAAAGTATCATGTTCCTCTTGTGTGGCCTCTGGAGGTAAGGGACCAGAACATTTGAATATAGAACATATCCTATATGTTCAAGGTTCAGACAAGTTTCAAATTTCTTAGCCAATCGCATGATTAGGTCCCACAACTGTTGTGATCAAGTATGCTTGCAAGGATATTGGATGGTGGTGGTTGTTTTGTGCTCATTTTTATCGTAAAATTAATTGCAGAAATAACCAGATTAATTAGTAAATGTATCATGTAATTAACCAAATATGATTATGGTCTTTTAATCAAATTGGTCCTCCAACAAACTTAGCGAATCCTACACTTCCAAAGTAGAAACTAGAAATCCTAGTTGGATGGATTTCTAGTGGGTGATTGAATTCTTATAATTCTATTGATCATCCTCGTACATCCATTATTGGAATTACAATAAACTATAAGTGAGCAACTCCTTGCCCATCACATCTCATGTGAGGTTCAATCCTTTGCTAGCCCCTAATGCTCAAAATCTCGTGTACATCCAATATTGACTTATCTTGCATTAGTTAAGTTGATCCCATTGAGCCAGTAATTATGCAAATAATTTTAATGTCCTCAGGTACATCCAATATTGGCCACCAAACCATTTACATATTTACAACATCTCATGCTTAACAATTATTCTTAAGAAAATCTCTTAAATTAATTGCATCTCATGCAACTATTTAAAATTTCTTAAAATAATTGCCCCAATGGAGGGCTTATGTTATAATTACTTTAATTATAGCATTTCCAACTTAATCATTTGTTTGGAAGATTTTATAGCCATCCTAATTACTATTAAGGTCTCACTTTGCACATTATCCATTTAGCATGCATATATCATATAATTGCATACATTCCCATACATCTCATGCATTCATGGATAAGCAGTAAATATGGTATGATCATGGACTTTCTAAGGGATTCAATCGAGCCACCAAGAATTGAATCAGGGCATTCCTAGGTGCATTTCATTCATTCATTTTACAAGAGTTGCTGAAGGAGTACATAATCAACACTTGATATTGAATTCCTCCCACTGGTCCCACCAATGCTCTTGACCTCCTTGAACTTCTTGCAATCCTATATTACATAGTAATCCTTGGCATACCAAGGCGAATTTACAAGAACTTAAATAAATGAAATTACAACCCAAAAATTATTACAAACTTAATAATACATGCCCAAAATAAATTAAAATAAATTAATTAATTTACAAGCCCAAAGAAACATAAAAGAAATAAATCCAATCACATTGGTCTTTTATAGTCCATGATCATCCATCATGCATATCACTATTTAACAATTAAATAAAACATACATACTTAAATTAAATTGAATATCTCATATTCAACTTAAAATTCCAGATTTGAATATGATTCAAATAAATTTAAAAATTCAGATTTGAATCTCATTCAAACAAATTTAAAAATTCAGATTTAAATCACATTCAAACAACTTCAAAAATTCAGATTTGAATCACATTCAAACATTTTTTAAAAAATCAGATTTGAATCACATTCAAATATTTTTTAAAAAATCAGATCTGAATTTTATTGAATCAATTTTAAAAAATCAGATTTAAATATGATTCAAACAACTTTAAAAATTCAGATTTGAATCTCATTCAAACAACTTTTAAAATTCAGATTTGAATCACATTCAAACATTTTTTAAAATTCTGATTTGAATCATAATTTAATTGTGTGATTAAAACAACTAATTAAACACTTTAATTAGTCAAAGAATAGGCCTTAGATCATACAACAATTGCAGAATTAAAAGCCAAACCTTGAATCACCCATGGAACCATTGTTGCCGCCACCAATGGTGGCTTCTCCATGTGTGACGCCACATCTCATGATCCAACCAGCAATGAATCTCTTGATCTCATGATCAAACACACAATTAAATTATATAATCAACAATCTAAATGGCAAATATAGTGGCTCTGATACCAATTGAAGGAACGGAAGCGTGAAAAACACAAGATTATACCATTGAATTCAAAAATTTCACCTAGGGTCACATGCACCATGCAAGATTATTTTTTATCTATTTGATTTCAATGATAAACAACATATTAAAACTCTTTTAATATGTTTTTGGATCTATATTTGCCATTTAAGATTTTAAAATTAATCAGATTAATTTTAGAACCCTAGATTAAATCAAGAACGATTACACTAACCTCTTGATGTGTCAGCGTGTTCGCGCTTTGAGATTCGTCTTCAGGACACCAGATGTTGTCCCTCTAGCTTGTCCACACCAAGAACACCTATGGCAGCCCTTGAACAGCTTCTAAAGCCTTTTCTATTAATTAGAAATTCAAGTTCTGCCTTTTAAGAGATTAGAGATGCAAACAGGACACTAGAAACAATTTCTAGTGTTCTTAATTCAAGAGATTGATGGCTAATCTCTTTGAATTGATGAGAGATGAAGAGAAATAGCTGGAGAGGCTCAAAGTGGCGTGACATATGAGAGGAGAGGCTGCTGGTTATGTTTTCTTTTCATAACCACACTTAAATAGCTAGGTTAACACATTAAACCCTTGCCACATGTCACCCTTTGATTAGCTCTAGGTTTAAGTGACCCAATCACATTGTGCCAAGTGTCAAACCTATATTTAATCTTGATTTTAATCATCTTACATGATTAAAAAAACATTTGGCAAGCTTATGTGTAATCCCATGTGTCACCATCTCATGGTGCCACGTGTCACACTGCAAAATGAGCAAAATGCCCCTGTGTCTTAATTTTGAGTTCTTAACCCAAAATAATTATTTTCTTCTTCTAATTAATTTATATCAAATATAAATTAATTAATTAATCTCTATTAATTAATTTCTCATCAATTAAATTCATATTTAAACACTTTAAATATAAATTTAATTTATACTACACATCCAATAATCTAGATTTGGTTTCAAGTCATGCTAGGGACTTTGCAATTTAATTGCAAACCAAATCTATTTAATTAATCAATTAAACTCTTTAATTAATTAATTAAATCATATTTAAATAGGTGATAACTTGTGTATGTGTGTGACTTACTAGGCTCATCACTAATTGGCAATGAGACATGATATCAACTCTTAATATCATCAGAACTCTTTCTTACCATAAATGATTTCTCTAAATCATTTTATGAACCTCATAGACCATGGTTAACACCTAGCATAGCATGCCATGGCCACCCAATTAGTAATAAGATTTACCTTAAATGAACCTATAATCATATGTTACCATGCACTAGAATCTCTCTACATAAAATCCCAACTCAAGCCGAGTCATGGTTTATGTCAAACTCCATTTGCTATGAATATTATGTTCTCTTTTAATTCCAGTTCTTGATTAAAAGATTTTTCTCATCGAAACTCTTTTGAATAAATCTATCTGTCTCCGCCAGAACTTGAAACATCAAGAACAATTAAATGAACATAGGATTTTATCTCTATTTACTTAGAGGAACAGATTCCTTCTTGATCAACACCTACCTCCATATATAACTAGCAGGAGCCAACACATGCCCATATACCCATACATAGTACAAGTATGAAAGCAGATCAAACTCAAACTACCTATATACAAGATAACTGTGCTATCTCGTGTCTAAAGATTATATGCATCGATATGATTTATGACAAAACATTGACAAGAGTAAACTCCATGTGCTTGTCATAAGTGTCACTGGTTCGGCCTACTTATCATTTATAAGTGCCTATCATGTTTGTTATATGGCATGAGACTCACCATTCCATCTTATTTATATCTCATATAAATAACTTGGGAACAAACATGAATACAATCTTTCTGGATAAGTCATGTCCTTATTATGAAGTATCCTCGATTGTGAACCTATTTATGATACTTTGTGCTAGAAATATTGTCACTCATATTCTTAACAACTTAAGAATAATATTTCTAACAAAATATCAATGGACCTTTTCTATTACACATAAATATATTATGTAAACGGAAAAGTGGAAATGCCTTTTATTATTAAAAATATGTACAAGATACATACTAAATGATATGCTCTAGGGCATACTACTAACAGTGTGCAACTGATGAAATTCTCCTTACTAGAAATTTTCAATTAATCCCATTAGAAGCACTACAAAAAAGGGATGTATCTTGGCAGTTTTATAAGGACGGTTCTTAAAAGTGCCTCCAAAATGTTAGATCGCATTAATTAAGGCATTTCAAAGAGACAGTTTTTAACATCGCCTCTCTTTTTCGCAGCAATCGTATAAGGCAAATTTTCAAACTGCTCGAATCTCCTATATTCCTCAAATCGCCTGAATCTCTTAAAAAAAGTGCTCTAAATATTAAAAAAATTATTTACCCTAACCGTTCTCACCATAGTTTCTCTCAAATACAAAAAGCATCAATGGTGATTTTTTTAAAAATTGTTTGATTTTGGTGTTTTCTTTGAAAATACATAAAGCATCAATGGTGTTTTTGTGGTCATATTTACGAGTCTCTAAGGCATCAGTGGAGATTTTTGCTAGTTCTATTCGTCAATCTCTAAGGCATCAATGGTGATTTTGCTAGTTTTATTTGTCAATCTTTTAGGTATCAGTGCTAACAATGGTAAGTCTATGATTTCTACACTATTTACACTCATGTTGCATTGATGCTTGGTTGAAATTTAATGGGTCATGTCTAGTTTGTTGAAACTCATTGCTTTCAACTTTGCTTTCTACACCATTGTTGGAGGTGGTGTCATTATCGTAGGGAGGACATTTTCTGACGTTGTTTGATTATTTGTGGAGTAGTAGTGAGTGATTTAGGGCTCTTATTTGGTGTATTTTGGGATTGTAATTGTAAAATATTTTCATTTCTGAATAGGCATCCTTAGGGATTTTAAATATAATAGTAACTTTAATGATGTATTTTCCCTCTTCTCCATACCATAGAGTAATTTTTTTCTGCATAAATCATTTAGGCTTGATTTAATGGTGAAATGATTAGTTATGTATGCTTTAAACTAGTGTCATGCATATTTAAGAACTTTGTTTAATTTATCAGGGCACTGTATAATATATAGATGCATAAATTGGGGAAATAAAAGGTTGAACTTGAAAATTGCTCCACTATTCTAGTTAAGCAAACTAACCAGGGGTCTTCATGAACTCTATGTCGATTTACGAGCCAAAAGCTAGCTAGGATATGAGCAAGGTACTTTTTTGAAGGTGACAGTTGAAATAAAAAAAAAAGTAACTGTGACAAGAGAGAAGTACCAATTTCAAATATATAAAAAAAGGGCATTTCTATCTTCCCTAAGATTTGCAAAGAGCTATAATTGTTGTGCCTTGATAAATTAGCCTTTTGTTTTGGTGTGTATTGATTTAAAATTTTATGGAACTTTAATTGTGTGAGCTTAATTGATTTCAAGCATTTTGTTTTGTGTTAGAAAATTGTTGATATATTGGTATGGTTTTGATGGAATTTATTGTGATAGTTATTACCTTACTTGCCTCTTCTTTCAAACTTTTAATCTTTTGTTAGAGAAAGTTGTGATAGGATGAAGTTAGTAAACTTCTAAGTGGAGTTGACTGAGAGTTTAAGTCATGCTTGAGGACAAGCATAGAATAAGTGTGGAGAAATTTAATAAGTGCATAATTTATTAATTTTACTCCCATCACATTTAGTGTTTTTAGTGTGTTTTTATGTTTAATTCAGTTGGTTAGGTATTTCATATCAATTAGGCATATTTTTCAATAGTTGTTGGAATAATTGTGTTAAATGGAGAAATTTTTAGCATTTACATTAATTTGACCTTTGCTGTGTTATTCAGGTGTTGCTAAAGTTATAGGTCTTCGAATCCAATGCTATTTAATTCATTGAAAAGCTAAGTCAGAGCACTACAAATGACAAAGAGGGACCAAAGCCCAGATCAGCTCTTAGGTTGTTAAAATTAGTTGTGAATCTAATATAAAAGCCCAGACTTAATGTGTCACAACTAGTTTCAGTATTTATTTTGTATTTAGAGTTCCAGATGTCCAAATGAAGCAATCCCAAGCCAATTGATCCTTAATAACCACCTCTACAACTTCTATAAAAGGCTAGAAGCGAGATAAGGCCATTTTAATTGTCAAAAACTGCAATGAAGTCGTCATTATGGGCTGGATACCTGTCAGACCCAGTTTCAGTTTTTGGCCCATAACTTGGGCTATAAACCTCAGATTTGGGCAAATGAGTACCTATTAGAAAGCTAAGAAATAGGGCTACAACTTTCCTGAAGAAGGCAGAGGCAGATTCGAAAGGAAATGGTAGAAACATGAGTGCAGGTTGAAAATCTATCTTTTGAATTTCAAAACTTTTCCTAGTTTGGTTCCTATCATTGGGATTAGGTTTTTTATTATAAAGGCATCTTTGGGCAGCAGCATCGACAGAACCATTCAGACCTTCATTCTCCATAGAAGACTTTTATTCTCCATTCTCTTTTTAGATTTCTTCTTTATTTTTCTTTAATTTTCTGTAAGCCATGAACATGAGTGGCTAAGTTCTTAATTTAGTTCAAAGGATTCTAGTTCTTATGCGTGATTTGTGAGACCAAGTTCTTAATTTAATTTATGTCTTTTTGAATATCTATTATTTTTTGATTTCATTGACTTTAATCTATTGAATGATTTGCTAAAAAGGCCTATTAGTTAATTGTTTGATGTGATCAATTGCTAGTTCATCTTCATAATCCGTAATTGTTGTGTAAGATTGAACATGAGTAGCAATTAGGTTTTTTTTATTATAATCCAAGTTTTCGAGAATAACCTAAGAAAACATAGGGTGAATTAAATGATTTATACTTTATAAATTATTGTTCAGCTTAACTACTTCTTTTTCTTAAAGCAGTTATTAATTTGATGAGGATTGCTTAATATCAATTCAATTAATAATTAGAATATGGTTGTCGATTCCACCAGAAATTAAATTAACTAAAATTACCAGTAATAAAATATTTTCTGTAATAAGTGGTAAGTCCAGGTCAAACCCTAGAGACTGAATTACTAAATTTCATGCACTTGTGCAATAGAAAAAGAAATAAAAGTGGGGGGGGGGGGGGGGTGTGGGGGTTGTAACACCAAATTGGAAGAAATCAAGTCCAAAAATTAAAGAACTAAATTTAGATATCAAAATCTCAATTTAAATAAACTTCAGTCCAAGGTAATTCACATTCCAATGCATTGATTTGATCATAGACAAAAGAAATACAAGTATCTTTTATTAAATACTTAACGTAGATTTACCATACAACGAAGTAAAATCCCTAACTTCTCTATACTCATCAATTCGAGCCTAGCACTCTTATTGACTCTAATGATTAACTAAATTGGTATTAAGGAATCCTCATCAAATTAATAACTGCTTTAAGAAAAAGAAGTAGTTAAGCTGAACAATAATTTATAAAGCATAAATTATTTAATTCACCCTATCGTTTCTTTAGGTTATTATCGCAAACTTGGATCATAATCAATAAAACCTAATTGCTACTCATGTTTAATCTTACACAACAATTACGGATTATGAAGATGAACTAGCAATTGATCACATCAAACAATTAACTAATAGGCCTTTTTAGCAAATCATTCAATAGATTAAAGTCAATGAAATTAGAAAATAATAGATATTCAAAAAGACATAAATTAAATTAAGAACCTGGTCTCACAAATCACGCATAAGAATTAGAATCCCTTGAACTGAATTAAGAACTTAGCCACTCATATTCATGGCTTACAGAAAATTGAAGAAAAATAAAGAAGAAATCTAAAAAGAGAATGGAGAATGAAGGTCTTCTATGGAGAATGAAGGTTTGAATGATTCTGAATGACCTCCTTTGGCTACTACTCAAAGATGTCTTTATAATTAAAAACCTAATCCCAAAGATAAGAACCAAACTTGGAAAAGTTTTAAAATTCAAAAGAGACAGATTCACAGCTCTGCAATCACTGCCATTTTTTAGCCACTTCACTTCTAAATCTGTCTCTACCCTTTTCAGGAAAGTTGTAGTAGCTTTCCAACGGGTACTCATTTGTCCAAATTCGAGGTTTACAGCTTAAGTTATGGCTCAAAAACTGAGAATAGTTCTGACAGAGTGTCTAGCCCATAATGACGACTTCATTGCCATTTTTGACAATCAAAACGGCCTTATTTCACTTCTAGCCCTTCATAGAAGTTGTAGAGGTGGCTCTTAAGGTTCAATTGGGCTTGGGCTTGCTTCATTTGGACAGCTAGAACTTCAGATACAAAATAAATACTGAAACTGGTCGTGACACATCAAGTTTAGGCTTTTGTATTAGATTCACAACTAATTTTGACAACCTTAGAGACTGATCTGGGCTTTGGTCCCTCTTTGTCATTTATAGTGCTCTAACTTAGCTTTTCAATGAATTAAATAGCATTGGATTCGGAGACCTACAACTTCAGAAACATCTGAAAAACACAACAAAGGTCAAATTAATGCAAATGATAAAAATTTCTCCATTTAATACAATTATTCCAACAACTATCTAAAAATATGCCTAATTGACATGAAATGCCTACATCACACCTTATCCCTGGTAAGGTATGACATGTTTCCATAGCATTCCTAATGAATTACCGAACTCCACCTACCGATAACCCATTAGTTATTCTACAAAGGATTTTAAAACAAATCATAGCTTTTTATCTTATCAATTCTTTTGTGGAAAACTGCATGAGAATAGTTAAAATTCCATGTAAACATTCATTGGAAATAATGATAGAATAAATATTGCAAAAGTTACATTTTCATAAGTCTCAAAGTAAAATACAAAATAGTTACAACTCAAAATGTGATAGCAATGCAATACTTTTAAATACAAACTGCTCAATGTCCGTACATCCATACATATATGTACAAAATACATCAAAAGGAAATTACAGGGTATACCTACAATATATACCCACAATCAAAGCCAAAATGCTGCTTTTAAGTCTCTCACTCAGCAGCCTTCTCCTTTCCCTTTCTTGCGACAGCATAAATAAGCTATTGCTGAGTATATCACTCAGTGGTGCACAACTAATAACTTTAAAACTTAAAATAAAGTAAAACTTGTCAAGGCATAATAAAATCACATCCTTCTTAAGCATGAAAACATCACAATAGTTCTAAGTTCATAAGAGCCATTTATTGGAATAACATTTCAAATGAGAAATCACACTTCATAAATCACAATTCACAAAGCATTAGTGTTGCCAACATCAACACACAGTTCATGCTGTCGCAAGGTGTTTTGCGGTCGCCTGAACGAACCCTCACCAAAGTGGAAAAGAATGAGGAGTCGCCACTTTAGTTTTGAGGGAAACTAAAGAAAACCATTTGTGAAGATAAATTGAAATAAAACCACTTCAAAACAGAGATTCTAAGTTCGGGGTCCGTAAACGGGTGGGGAAGGTGTTAGGCACCCCACCTCATCCCTTAATTAGGGTAAGTAGATTTAACTTCGCACTCTTTATAAATTAGTTAGGAGGGCTTGAATGGAAATGTTAATCCTTTTGACAAAAGGAATATTTGATTTTTCACTAATTCGGATTACCCAGATACATAAGTAAATGAGACAACCTTAGTGAGTTACTGTTGTATGTTAGTTTTGTTTGAAGGGCTATTTTATTAGAATTCGATTTTTGAAATTGGATGAGAACTCTCCGCCGATCTCTTTTAAATATTTATTTAAATTTTAGATTGAGAACCGGATAAGAACTCTCCTCCGATCTCTTTTAATATTCATTTAAATTTTAGGTTGAGAACCGGATAAGAACTCTCCTCCGATCTCTTTTAATATTTATTAAAATTTTTAAGCTTGAGAACTGGATAAGAACCCTCCTCTGATCTCTTTTAATATTTATTAAAATTTTTAAGCTTGAGAATCGGATAAGAACCCTCCTCCGATCTCTTTTAATATTTATTAAAATTTTAAGCTTGAGAACCGGATAAGAACCCTCATCTGATCTCTTTTAATATTTATTAAAATTTTAAGCTTGAGAACCGGATAAGAACCCTCCTCCAATCTCCTTTAAAATATTTGTTAAAATTTTTAAGCTTAAGAACCGGATAAGAACCCTCCTTCGATCTCTTTTAATATTTATTAAAATTTTAGATTGAGAATCGGATAAGAACCCTCCTCCGACCTCTTTTAATTAAATGGTAGTCGGATAAGGATTTTTTCGATCTCTCTAAATTTTACCTATCGAGAGGGCCTAAGGCTAAGGGTTCTGACGTTCAAAGGTGTCAGGGGGTCTGCGCAAGACTTCTTTAACTTATTGGTGGACTGGGCAGGGGATGCCAAACCGAATCCTCCGACCTTCCTCTATGGTCGCTTCACCAGCATTTTTGGTAGCCGATCTATTCCATTTAGTTATCCAAGGTTTGGTTTTACTCTGTCTTATGACGTCTTGCCCTATGACCTACTGAGTCATTCTAGTGACTCAGCTTTACCATTTTCCAGGCTTATTATTCAGACCTTTCATTATTTCAAAAAGACTCTTAAGTTGCCATTACCCACATCCTGTCCAACCACTTATGTATCGCTTGAAACTAGATGACTTACGCTCAGATTAACAAAGGTATCGACACGGGAATAAACTAGAGCATAACCTTTCTCTGTAGCTTTCTAGCGTGATATGAACTTAAAGAAAATAACATACATAAAGAAAGAAGAATGGAAATGCATAAAATAAGAACTAAATTTAATAAAATGGCAACATGAATACTGACCTGTAAGGAGTCGATTCTAGTGAACTAACCGAGAATCACAAAACGCAATAAGATTGCAAGTTGATAGCCGGGAGACTAAGGTTCGCCTTGGAACAAAGAGTGCTTCACTAAATGCAATCGAGTCAGAATTATACCCGAGTTTAAATGAGATTGAGCATGGGCGATGGAAGTGAAAATAAAGATAACAAGGAACTGAAAAAAAATGTGAACGCTACGGGATAATGAACGAGCTGAAAATGGAGAGTTTCAGTGTTCAAAATCTTTTAAGAAAACACTTCAGAAAACTGGTTCCAAAAGTTCTTTTTATGAAAGTAGAGTAACGATCTGAATTAAATTTCAGAGTTCTTCCGCTATAGTAACTTCCTCCTTTTTTGTCCGTCCCCTGAACAGTTTTTCATGCAGGTATTTATAGGGACCGGGTGTTCCCCTTGAAGGGTCAGGATCTATCTTGAGGGAGATGGAGGGTCAAGATTTCAAAGGACATAATCCTAAGCTTAAGAATTAAAGAGAACCAGAATAGACGGCCGAGATCCACTTCAGAATATTTGTCTTTTTCCTCCTCTAATCTGACGGTCCCAAATTCTCTTGTCCGGGGCGATCCAAGGGCTAGGAGTGAAAGGCGCTGGTTTTGTCGTCTTCTTCTTTGATCCAAGGGCCCTGGGCTCGTCCTTACAAGTTGGATCAACGGTGGAGATTGGGAGGTACAGCGCTGTCATGACATATTCTGGCACCTGTCAGTAATGCGGGCGATTCTGGGGCGTGCTGTTGAGATTTTACCTGCAACGCTTTAACTACCTCGGCTCTGATCATGGCGACTCGGTAGGCGCCTTATTCTTTTTGTTTTCTACTCTCTCTTCCTTTCCGATCTTCTTAACATGATCCTTCTCCGATCTTTCATACCAGTCTCCCCTCTTGCAATCTCTATTATTCCAATATTTCCCTTAATTAGGCCCAGTCCGGTCAAAGCATTAATTCCCCTCGATTCCCGAAGTGTCCGCTTCGTTTTCTGCTTAGCAATAAATGCCTGATTTTTCCCTATATATACCCCTGACAGAAGAGACTTTCCTTATTCGATTTTTCTCTCTTCCTTCTTACTTCCCTGTTCTAGCTACTCCGGCAGTAGTTCCGGCCATGATTGTGGCTGTTGATCCCTTCCCGATGGACCTCTTTATTCCCCCACTGAACATTTACGACCCCGGTGATCGAATAATCGTGATAACCTTATCTGATGATGGTGAGAGAACTGGTCCAATTAACCGATCTGGATCGTGGACCTCGATCGTGCCGATCTCGAGTCGTTCGACCGGTATAATCGGCGAACCGATTTAGGCCGAGAAGACTGCTAATGTTTCGCCGACCCTTAGCGGTTGCCCTTCCAAGTTTATTCGGCTTCTCACCACATTGGGTGTTCTGATAGCGGCTTTCCTCCACATTGGGTGTTCCGACAGCGGCCCGGTTCCGGTCGATGACATCCTTTGGATCAGTCACAATGTGGGCTTTGACATAGGCCCTTTAGATGGGATGTTCTACCGGTCTCTGAGATCGCCCAAATGATGTATTTTATTTTCAATGTAGTCCGATCTCTAGAGATCACCGAAATGATGTAATCCAATTTTAGTATAATCCAATCCCTAGAGATCGCCCAAATGATGTAATTCGATCTTTTGGAAATAAAGATTTTATTTTGTCGATTATCATCTTATTATTATTGCATTAATTATTTTTCGATCTTTTATGTGATTATCCGATCTGATTCTTCATTTGAATGACATTTATCCGATCCGTAACTCAAAACACCTTGATCTACTGCTCTATAATTAACCGATCTCTTCATGGAATCTTGGGAATATTCGTAAGACGTGTCAGAACAGCTGGCGAGTCCCGCTATCCGATGCACCACCTGGAACATCGTGAGCATTAAATGCTCGGACGAGTATAAATAGGGGTGGGGGTTAGCCATTTGCTCTCTTGTGTTATTTTCAGTTTCTCGCAAACAACTTCAAAATTATCTCGTTTTCTCAAGCTCTTCCGACTCCGATCAAGCTCCGGTAAGGGTTTTGATCCTTCTTTTAGTTTAAATTCTTTATTTCCTTTGAAAATGAGTGGCGCCGAAGGTCAGAGAGCGGCGAGCCCTCCTTCCATCCAATTCTCATGGTCATCTGATGAAGTAGAGGTGATAGGGCCAAATGCGTGACCTGAACCTCCTAGAGTCTCCGTTCCAACTCGAGAACAAGTGACATCATTAAGGCATACGCCTTCTTCAGGGAGAGAATCTTCCCATGGACGAGCTACCATCGGTCCTTCAAGAAACTGATCTGCAGTCATTCAGCCAGGAGTACAACATTGAGCCCGATTCATATGAACTTATCCGGTGTCACGGCGATCTTCGGGCGATCATTTCTTCAAAGAGAACGACATAATTATGGTATACGAAGAACAGTTGAAAGCCGGGCTGCGGTTCCCTCTTGATGACTTCTTTAAGGAAGTCTTAAAATTTTTCCAAGTGTGCATAGCTCAAGTCCACCCGAACTCTTGGCGGATCTTAGTAGCCTTCCGAGGCCTCTGTCGAGCTAAGGGATTCCGTCCTACGCCTAAAGTATTCGCCGAATTGCATAGGTTAACTCGTCAAAAGGACGACGAGTACTGGTTTTTCCAGGCGAAGCCACATTGCGGGCTCTTCACCGACCGCCTCTTCCTCGAAAATCGAAGAACCGCTTCTTCATTCTAAGGAGCAAAATTCCGAACGGCTTTGAAGGTTTCCCTCGTAGCTGGCTACACCAAGGCCCCTTAATTCCGAAGCGTCTCTTGTTGAATAGGGAAGAGGGCGCAATGGTGATGGAGTTGAAGGAGCAGGCGTCCAGAGAGAAGTTCTCTTGCTTGGATGAAGTGACTGCCGAGCTGCACCATTGGACTATGGAATTGATCATCGGCAAAGATCGTGGGCTTCAGCTCTCTGACCTCGGCATCGGTATTTTCTACATCTCAGATCTCAGGACCTTAGCGATCTCACTGACCTCTTCTTTGTGCAGGTATGGCAAGCGGTGAAGCCTCCAAGGAGAGCCGGAAGTGAAAGAGGGAGATCTCCCGGAAGGTATGGGAGATGAAGCGGGCCAAGGAGATGCAGACACCACGTCATGAGCCCGGGGAAATACGAGAAGGCTAGTCTCAACCTTCAGGACCGCCGATCATAGAAATGGTCCGATCTCCCCCTCACCAGGAGGAGCCGCCTCCTCCTCCTCCAGTTACTTCGGGCGCGAAAGGGGGTCCTTCCTAACAACAGGTGAGGCCCCTTTCCCACGGCACTCAAGTTCTGATCCACTCGCTGGAGAAGAACCAGACTGTTCGGGAGAACCCAGGTTTTGCTAAGGTATTGGGGTCCTCCATCTGCCTTCGGGAGGATCGGGACAGGCTGTCTCCGGATAGCCTTGATGATATCTTGACCAGATCTATGAACCTGAACGTTGAGTGTCTGGTGAACCAGCACATGGTTTGGGAGAAGGCGCATCGCCTGGGTAAAGAGGTCGAGAGGATAGGGCATGAAGAAGCTTCCCTCCGATCCCAACTATCATCCGTTCGGGACTACATATCTCAACTCGAGGGGCAAATGAAGTACTATGAGGATAAGCTGGCCGAGCAAGCTCATGTTCTGGCTGAGCGAGATCATGCTCTTGAAGAAGTGCAAGCGCTCTGGGCCGATGAAGCTGCTCAACTCGCTCTCCTTGCTAAGGAGCTCAAGGCGAAAGAAGAAGAGATGGTAACCGGAGTGGCCGGTGCTTATGTGAATGCTCACAGAGATCTCCTGGCCGAGCTTAAGAAGCGTTATCCTGAGGAGGACTTCTCTTGGATGGCTAACCTGGCTCCCGAGGATGAAGGTGAGGATAGCAAGGAAGAGGCTAAGGGTGAGAGAGAGGACGGATAAAATGTAGATCAGGCTGGGGGTGATCCTCCAGCTGAATAACTTGTACAAATTCTTAAAATGAAATGAGATGGAATGCCTCTTTTGTTCAATGAATGGTTGTGATCGGAAAATTTCTAAATTATTTAAACACTTGATTGTCTGAGTATGTTGAAATAACTGAAAGTGATTATTAACCTAAGTGTGAGAGATAGAAAAACACAATGAGCATGAGATCGGTAGGGAACCAATGCTAAACGGGACTTGATTAAAATTGGAAATTTGGCTTGAACATTTAAGATCGGGATCATCATTAAAATTGATTCTTGTCTCTGCTAAGATGAGTGAAAGAGATTTCTTCGAATTTCTTAATCAGCTCCAGTAAGTACTTCTGATACGGGATTAGCTTAGGATCCTTAGTTTGCCATTCTCCCTTGACTTGATAAATGATCAGGGCTGAGTCTTCGTATACTTCCAACTTCCTGATTTTCATTTCGATGGCAGCCTGTAGACCCATCACACAAGCTTCGTATTCCGCGACGTTGTTGGTGTAGTCAAATCTCAACTTGACAGCTATCGGAAAGTGTTTTCCATCCGGGGATATCAATACGGCTCCAACTCCATTGCCGGACAAATTGACAGCTTCGTCGAAATACATTTCCCATACATTGGCTGGCCCCTCTTCTTCGTAGTCTACTTCATTAATATGCTCATCAGGGAACTCAAAATCCAGAGCTTCATAATCCTGGATAGGATTTTCTGCTAGGAGGTCAGCGATCACGCTACCTTTCACCGCCTTCCGGGTCATATAGACTATGTCATATTGGGAGAGTATGACCTGCCACTTGGCTATCCTGCCTGGCACGAATGGGCTTTCGAATACATATTTGATAGGATCCATCCTGGAGATGAGCCATGTCTTGTGATTCAACTTGTAGTGCTTGAGGCGGTTTGCCGTCTAGGCTAACGCGCAGCAAGTTTTCTCTAGGAAAGTACCTCGACTCGCAATCATTGAACTTTTTGCTCAGATAATAAATAGCCCTCTCTTTTCGGCCAGTATCATCATGTTGTCCCAAAACACATCCCATCAAGTTCTGTTAGACTGCCATATACAGGATCAGAGGCCTCCCCGCCACGGGTGGAACCAATACGGGTGGGCTTGACAGATACTGCTTGATTGTCTCAAAAGCCTCTTGACAAACTGAATCCCATTGAGTGGTGTTTTTCTTTCGGAGTAGTCTAAAAATAGGCTCGGCCTTAGCAGTGAGATTGGAAATAAACCTCGATATGTAGTTCAATTTTCCCAGGAAACTGCGCACCTCCCTTTCTGTTCTTGGGGATGGCATTTCTTGAATAGCTCGAACCTTGTCTGGATCTACCTCTATTCCCTTCTCGCTCACTATGAATCCCAACAATTTCCCTGACCTAGCTCCAAATATGCATTTGGCAGGGTTCAGTTTCAACTGATATTTCCTGAGTCTCTCAAATACTTTCCTCATCACCTGCACGTGGCTCTCTTCTCCCCTAGATTTGATGATCATATCATCCACGTACACCTCTACTTCTTTATGCATCATATCGTGGAATAATGTGACCATAGCGCGTTGATAGGTAGCACCGGCATTCTTCAACCCGAAAGGCATGACCCGATAGCAAAATACTCCCCATTGAGTGATAAAAGCAGTTTTCTCTTTGTCTTCCTCATCCATTGGGATTTGATTGTACCCAGATGCCCTATCAATGCATGAACACCTGCCCAATCCCGCTGCATTGTCTACTAACACATCAATGTGGGGGAGAGGGAAATCATCCTTCAAGCTTGCTCTATTAAGATCCCTGTAATCAATGCACACCCTAACTCTCCCGTCCTTCTTCATTACCGGGACAACGTTAGCTATCCATTGGGGATATTTGACTACTTCCAGGAACCCAGCATCATACTGTTTCTTGACTTCATCTCGAACTTTGAGCAGTGTGTCAGGATTCATTCTTCTTAGTTTCTGCTTCACAGGGATTATCCCCGGAATAAGGGGAATTTTGTGCATCACTATCTGGGGGTTTAAACCAACCATATCATCATAGCTCTAGGAAAATATGTCCAGGAATTCTCTAAGCAAACTGATCATGTCTCCCGATTCTTCACTCTCCACTATCTTAAGCTCCCTTTTTACTTCTTCAGTACCTAAGTTTATGGTGCGTGTTTTGTCTCCACAAGGCACTAGGGAAGGTTCATCCTTTTCACCTCTTTCTTCTGTAAGATCTTCCTCAGATTCACTTGAAGTAATGGCAGTCATGGGGATTTCAAAATTAACCAGAGGAATTTCTGAGTCTATTGAATTATTAGGTGTTAATTGATGAATGGTCCTGAATGAACGAAAATAGAATAAATTATAAGGATGGAATTCAAAAGGAAAGAAAGAGAGAATTGGATTTAAAATGCGCTATTAATTCATTAATATTTATGCCATAAGAAAAAGGTCCATTTACAGAGTTACACTTGCCATCATGGACAAAATGATCAAGTGTAGATAACCAAAGGTACTTTACTCGAGATTGAGTACAGGGATGTCCTCTGTTGTCCAGTTGTCTAGCTCTTGCCCCTCAACTATTGGCGAAACCAGAGCCTCATACAAGGAATCCAGGTGGATGACATCAATAGATGGTTCTAGACGATACCCTTTACTTTCATCCCCAGGTTCTATCATATTCACGCCATTGCCTGTACCATGAGTGGGCAATGGGTTTGAGGTAACATTGGGGAGGGAACCATTTCCCTCAATCTTCAACCACCCATTCCGGATTAGGGCGTGTACTCTCCCCCTGAGTGCTCAGCAGTTGTCAGTTGAATGCCCTTGTGCCCCTCCATGATACTCACAACGGGCAGTGGCATCATACCACCTGGGATATGGAGGCTGAATTGGGTCTAGGGGAACTGGTATAATCTGGTTTATACCGACAAGGTATCGGTATATTTCACTGAGCGGGAGGGGAAGAGGTGGATCAGGGTTTCTTGGGGGTCTTGGGTTGTTTTGTGGTGGTCTCGGTTGAGTAGGAGGAGGAGGTGGTCTAGGTTGGTAATTTGTAGGTGGGGGATATTGTGGGCGCGGGTGTGGATAATTTGGGAAAGGAGGCGGAATGTTTGCGATGGTTTGGCCATGAGGGGAAGGATATGGCCGGTAATTATTTTGGGGAAGTGGGGAGTAATTATTCTGCCGGGTGATGGAATGCACATCACCCTCCTTTTTCTTGCCAAAATTGGCAGTCTTCTTTGCAGGGTTCTCAGCCAACTCCTGCAGTCGTCCCATTCTTAAGTTGGCCTCTATTCTTTCACCGGCCTGGATGATGTCGGAGAAGCTGTTGGAAGTGTTTCCAATCATCAAGTTGAAGTAAGGAGCTTTCAAAGTCTCGATGAACAGAGAGCATAGCTCATTGTCGGTCACCGGGGGGTGTACTTCTGCCGCCTTTTCTCTCCATCTCTGGGCATACTCCTTGAAGCTTTCCCTGTCTTTCTGCACCAGGTTCTGGAGGTCCCTCCTTGTAGGGGCCACATCGCAATTAAATTTGTACTGTCTTAAGAAGGCATTAGCTAAATCCTTCCAGGAGCGCAGTTTGCTCCTGTCCAACTGAATGCACCACCTCAGGGCTGCCCCGGAGAGGCTCTCATGAAATAAGTGGACTAGTAGTCTATCATCATCTGTCAGAGCGGACATCTTGGCGATATAGGTGGCCAAGTGAATGCGAGGGTCTGAATTCCCAGTGTACTTGTCAAAATCAGGGACTTTGAACTTGGGCGGCACCACTACATCAGGAACCAATCTGAGTGATGCCACATCGACTGAACCATACATATTCAGTCCTTCGATCGCTCTCAATCTCTCTTCTAGAGCAAATAGTTTCTCATTTTCTCTTATCTTATTTTCTCTTCCCACTGCATGAAATGTTCCCCCAGTTGGGAGATGAGGGGTGGAGTGAACTGGAGGGATTAGAATTGAAGGGTATGGGTCGGTGTTTGAAACGGTTGGGTAATGAGAGTAAGGTAGGTCATTATTCATGGTAGCCGGATTGACAGTGATTGTCGGGTCCGGAATAGGCGACTGAAAGGTAAAAAAAGTTGAAGTTTGGTGAGGATCTATTGTTGTAGGAGGTGGAGGAGGTAGTGGTAAGTTAGGTTCTGAAGTAGGTTTATTCTGGGACATTTCCCTCATTAGTCTCATAAGTTCTGAGACCTGATCCTTCAATTCGAAAACCTGCCCTTGTAGGTTCTGTACTTGTTCCTGATCTTCCATTATCTTCTTTGTTCGAGATCTTGTTAAGTACACTCGCTTGGGCTGAACCGTGTGCTTGGTCAGACTTGCCTTGTTTGAAGCAATGTTGATTTTCTGTAAGGAGTCAAAAAGGTTTTAACAAATTTAGAATTTCGTAAAAAAAAGCTAAAAGTCTTGGTCCGGACGAAGGATACAGTGGCATTTGGGAGCCAGAATGAAATCTGCGAAAGGATGATTGCATCAACTTTATCATGGCATCGTTCGATAGTCTGACTGTGAATGACTGGATTGAATGCGCATTTATGATACCTATCCATATAGCGCATTCAATTTCTTCACATAACCCTAGCGAGGGAGTTCCTACGGGAGTCATACTATTCATTCACAATTTTGCTAAACAATGGTCCAAAAATCATTTTATTAACTGAATAATTTGTACACCAGATTCTTTATATTGGCCTAGGCTCTGGGAGGTTCTTTATAATGAGATGACATTTTCTGAGATACTCATATAACCTTTCTTCTTGTTTGGCAGGGTCGAATGTTTTCAGAGCATACTCGAATTCAGGTAATAGTTCTTGTTTTCCCTGTGCTATCGTTTTCTCCAGCTGGTCAACATTCTCTTTCAGCTCTTGATAAAGAGCAGCTTGTCTTTCTTTCTCCTTCCTTTCCTTAGCACATTCTTTCAAGATATCGTTGATGAGTAGTGCCTGTTCTTTCAATTCGAGCTTCTTCTTTTTGTTTTCTTGTTTATACTCCTCAACGAGTATTTCTTGGTATTTCATTTTTTCCTGAAGCTTACTATTTTGTATTTCTACTTCTTTTACCACAGCTTGGAGAGAGTCTTTTTCCTTTTCCCATCGTTCCTCTTGCTCTTCGAACCCTATCTTTTTGGCCCTTTCCTCTTCCCTGAGTCTTCTCACCTTTCTTTTAAGGTTCTGCTGTTGGTCCTCCAACTGTTTTATTTGTTCTTACAATTGTGAGTTCTCAGTATTTGCCTTTTGTAGTGAGTCAGCCAGACGATTATCAGCTTCTTCTAATAGGACATTTCAGCGAGGGTCGCTGTATTCGAATTCTGCAGTTGAGTGTTCTCGGTCCCTGTCAGCCCTCCATTCAAGATAATCGCGTGTGGCACTTGGACCTTTAGGCGACCTTTCCATCAGAGAGATGTTTTCCCAAGATTTGCGAGCCATTTTCAACCCTTCCTCTTCTTTGAGCTCATGGTAGAAATGACCTTGGTGGTATTTTCCAATGTTAATTCTGGACTGTGTTGAGCCAAACTGCCTCATTACCAATGCCGGAGTGTAACTTGTGTATCCGGTCACTCCGATTAGGGATACCAACTGATTACCTCCCGTGCTGATCAAAACGGATTGGCCTGACGCCCACAGTTTCCTCTAACAGTAATCATGGCTATTGAAACTCAAAATCTGTTCCTGCCACTGCTGTTCATTCTTCGGACTGATTACCAACCGGGTCATCTTCTCGATGGGAGGCTGGTCAAGGTACCAAGTCAATCCTTTTGTCTCCACAGGACACATGTGACTGATAATTCAGAGGTACAACAATTGAGAACAACACTTAATGGACCCTTTGCCCTGTTATCTACAGTAGGTAAGGGTTAATAAGGTCTCCACAAGAATTGCCGGTATCGGATTGACCTCCTGCTTTTCTACTGCCCAGAATACTTCCACCGTGCTGCAGGTTATGATTCCCGATGGTCCCGGGAACAAAATCAGGCCATAGATTCCCAAGGCGAGTGTCACTGAAGCTCGATCCCACTGTTTCTCTTGGATGTATTGATCTAACCACTTCTTGAGATGTGTCCAATACCAACCATGCGTGTTTCCTTTGACAGTTTCTTTTGACTTTACTTCTTCTGGGGAAGTACCCATCATATGTGGCAATCGTTTCCAAGCCTGCCTATGCTCGAGATGAAGGTAGATCCGATTTTGCGTCAGGTAAGGAATCTCTAGTAATGTCTGATATTCTTCCATAGTGGGAACTGTATCAATATCATTGAAAGAGAATACTCCGTACTTAGGACTCCAGACCGACAGCATGGCCTTTAATGCCGGGATTTGGACCTTGACTCGCATTAGGGTTGCAATCCTCCCGTACTTCTTCTCAAATCGTGCCTTGACCTGATCGGGAAGCGACCTCCAACCATTAGACAGACCCTCAAGGCTGTTCATTCTGACCTCAATTTTATTCAGATCCAATGAAGGTAGTAAGCTAGCATGTGCCTTGGAAACATCATTTTGCGGGGGTACTGGAGTATGAGCTGATTTGGACCAAAGTTTAGCATTCTGAGCTTCTTCTGCCGACTGACTCGAGGATGCCATGATAAAAATGATGCCTATCCTTTTTACAGACTTTTGGTTTGGTGATGCCTGCGGAAAAACTCGTTAGCAGGATAAATTCAGGTAATCTTGTATTATATTGTTGGCAGAGTGGTACCTACACATTTATCAAAGTAGGAAAATGTGTAGGTTTTCTTAACAATATGATTCAATATTACCCTTAAAATAAGAACAAAATAAAATAAACAGAATAGGGTAAGAGTAAGTATGCCCCTTTTGTCCTAGGATAGGGAGACTCCTGATACCGGATGAGTGCTACCTAATTGGATAGTTCTATCTTATAAGGTAGCTTACTACGGCTTTCAGCTATCGTGATAGTTTAGCTCAGGATCTAGTTTTCTAAGAGCCACAGGTTCCCAAATTGCCCCTCAGAACAAGTGAGCCTCATTCTATCCCCATGATATTGTCGGGAAAATTCCACGGATATCACAGTGAATAGAATGAGTTTCAATTTGAGCAGAAGCCTTCACGGATACTAACGGGGTAGAACCCACGGGTACCGCTACATGACCCCCTCCTACTTTCCTAAAAGGGTAAGAAAGCCCGGGTATAGGGCTGAAGTGTGTGAGGACATCGTGTGAGTGTTCAGTGTGTGAAGGGACATCTTTACCTCTTCCCAATTCAGGGGGATTTTATTTTTCCCATTTTTCTTTTTTTCTCTTTTTTTTTTTCAAACGAAGAGCACTGTAAGGAGTAAAACAAGCAAAACAAGCGAAACAGTTAGTAGGAATAAACAAAAAGTAACACATAAAATATTACCGGGTGAGCCCACCTAACTATAATCTGATTGAAAAATAAAATCTACTTTTGGACCTCTAGACCGGGGAAGTAGTCAAATATTCCCTAGTGGAGTCGTCAAGCTGTCGCAAGGTATTTTGCGGTCGCCTGAATGAACCCTCACCGAAGTGGAAAAGAATGAGGAGTCGCCACTTTAGTTTTGAGGGAAACTAAAGAAAACCATTTGTGAAGATAAATTGAAATGAAACCACTTCAAAACAGAGATTCTAAGTTCGGGGTCCGTAAACGGGTGGGGAAGGTGTTAGGCACCCCACCTCGTCCCTTAATTAGGGTAAGTAGATTTAACATCGCACTCTTTATAAATTAATTAGGAGGGCTTGAATGGAAATGTTAATCCTTTTGACAAAAGGAATATTTGATTTTTCACTAATTCGGATTACCCAGATACATAAGTAAATGAGACAACCTTAGTGAGTTACTGTTGTATGTTAGTTTTGTTTGAAGGGCTATTTTATTAGAATCCGATTTTTGAAATTGGATGAGAACTCTCCTCCGATCTCTTTTAAATATTTATTTAAATTTTAGATTGAGAACCGGATAAGAACTCTCCTCCAATCTCTTTTAATATTCATTTAAATTTTAGTTTGAGAACTGGATAAGAACTCTCCTCCGATCTCTTTTAATATTTATTAAAATTTTTAAGCTTGAGAACCGGATAAGAACCCTCCTCCGATCTCTTTTAATATTTATTAAAATTTTAAGCTTGAGAACCGGATAAGAACCCTCCTCCGATCTCTTTTAATATTTATTAAAATTTTAAGCTTGAGAACCGGATAAGAACCCTCCTCCGATCTCCTTTAAAATATTTGTTAAAATTTTTAAGCTTGAGAACCGGATAAGAACCCTCCTCCGATCTCTTTTAATATTTATTAAAATTTTAGATTGAGAATCGGATAAGAACCCTCCTCCGACCTCTTTTAATTAAATGGTAGTTGGATAAGGATTTTTTCAATCTCTCTAAATTTTACCTATCGAGAGGGCCTAAGGCTAAGGGTTCTGACGTTCAAAGGTGTCGAAGTGCATAAGAGACTTCTTTAACTTATTGGTACCTTAGGACTGGGCAAGGGATGCCAAACCGAATCCTCCGACCTTCCTATATGGTCGCTTCACCAGCATTTTTGGTAGCCGATTTATTCCATTTAGTTATCCAGGGTTTGGTTTTACTCTGTCTTATGACGTCTTGCCCTATGACCTACTGAGTCATTCTAGTGACTCAGCTTTACCATTTTCCAGGTTTATTATTTAGACCTTTCATTATTTCAAAAAGACTCTTAAGTTGCTGTTACCCACATCTCGTCCAACCACTTATGTATCGCTTGGAACTAGATGACTTACGCTTAGATTTACAAAGGTATCGACACGGGAATAAACTAGAGCATAACCTTTCTCTGTATCTTTCTAGCGTGATATGAACTTAAAGAAAATAACATACATAAAGAAAGAAGAATGGAAATGCGTAAAACAAGAACTAAACTTAATAAAATGGCAACATGAATACTGACCTGTAAGGAGTCGATTCTAGTGAACTAACCGAGAATCACAAAACGCAATAAGATTGCAAGTTGATAGCCGGGAGACTAAGGTTCGCCTTGGAACAAAGAGTGCTTCACTAAATGCAATCGAGTCAGAATTATACCCGAGTTTAAATGAGATTGAGCATGGGCGATGGAAGTGAAAATAAAGATAACAAGGAACTGAAAAAAATGTGAACGCTACGGGATAATGAACGAGCTGAAAATGGAGAGTTTCAGTGTTCAAAATCTTTTAAGAAAACACTTCAGAAAACTGGTTCCAAAAGTTCTTCTTATGAAAGAAGAGTAACGATCTGAATTAAATTTCAGAGTTCTTCCGCTATAGTAACTTCCTCCTTTTTTGTCCGTCCCCTGAACAATTTTTCATGCAGGTATTTATAGGGACCGGGTGTTCCCCTTGAAGGGTTAGGATCTATCTTGAGGGAGATGGAGGGTCAAGATTTCAAAGGACATAATCCTAAGCTTATGAATTAAAGAGAACCAGAATACACGGCCGAGATCCACTTCAGAATATTTGTCTTTTCCTTCCTCTAATCTGACGGTCCCAAATTCTCTTGTCCGGGGCGATCCAAGGGCTAGGAGTGAAAGGCGCTGGTTTTGTCGTCTTCTTCTTTGATCCAAGGGCCCTGGGCTCGTCCTTACCAGTTGGATCAACGGTGGAGATTGGGAGGTACAGCGCTGTCATGACATATTCTGGCACTTGTCAGTAATGCTGGCGATTCTGAGGCGTGCGGTTGAGATTTTACCTGCAACACTTTAACTACCTCGGCTTTGATCATGGCGACGGCGGTAGGTGCCTTATTCTTTTTATTTTCTGCTCTCTCTTCCTTTCCGATCTTCTTAATATGATCCTTCTCTGATCTTTCATACCGGTCTCCCCTATTGCGATCTCTATTATTCCAATATTTCCCTTAATCAGGCCCGATCCGGTCAAAGCATTAATTCCCCTCGATTCCCAAAGTGTCCGCTTCGTTTTCTGCTTAGCAATAAATGTCCGATTTTCCCCTATATATACCCCTGACAGAAGAGACTTTCCTTATTCGATTTTTCTCTCTTCCTTCTTACTTCCCTGTTCTAGCTGCTCGTGATAGTTAAACCATGATTGTGGTTGTTGATCCCTTCCCGATGGACCTCTTTATTCCCCGACTGAAAATTTACGACCCCGGTGATCGAATAATCGTGATAACCTTATCTGATGATGGTGAGAGAACTGGACCAATTAACCAATCTGGATCGCGGACCTCGATCATGCCGATCTTGAGTCGTTCGACCGGTATAATCGGCGAACCGATTTTGGCTGAGAAGACTGCTAATGTTCCGCCGACCCTTGGCGGTTGCTCTTCCATGTTTATTCGGCTTCTCACCACATTGGGTGTTCCGACAGCGGCTTTCCTCCACATTGGGTGTTCCGACAGCGGCCCGGTTCCGATCGATGACATCCTTTGGATCAGTCACAATGTGGGCTTTGACATAGGCCCTTTAGATGGGATGTTCCACCGGTCTCTGAGATCGCCCAAATGATGTATTTTATTTTCAATGTAGTCCGATCTCTAGAGATCACCGAAATGATGTAATCCAATTTTAGTATAATCCGATCCCTAGAGATCGCCCAAATGATGTAATCCGATCTTTTGGAAATAAGGATTTTATTTTGTCGATTATCATCTTATTATTATTGCATTAATTATTTTCCAATCTTTTATGTGATTATCCGATCTGATTCTTCATTTGAATGACACTTATCCGATCCATAACTCAAAACACCTTGATCTGCCGCTCTATAATTAACCGATCTCTTCATGGAATCTTGGGAATATTCGTGAGACGTGTCAGAATAGTTAGCGAGTCCCGCTATCCGATGCACCACCTGGAACATCGTGAGCATTAAATGCTCGGACGAGTATAAATAGGGGTGGGGGTTAGCCATTTGCTCTCTTGTGTCATTTTCAGTTTCTCGCGAACTACTTCAAAATTCTCTCATTTTTTCAAGCTCTTCCGACTCTGATCAAGCTCCGGTAAGGGTTTTGATCCTTCTTTTAGTTTAAATTCTTTATTTCCTTTGAAATTGAGTGGCGCCGAAGGTCAGAGAGCGGCGAGCCTTCCTTCCATCCAGTTCTCATGGTCATCTGATGAAGTAGAGGTGGTCGGGCCCAGCGCACGACCTGAACCTCCTAGAGTCTCCGTTCCAGCTTGGGAACAAGTGACATCATCAAGGCATGCACCTACTTCAGGGAGAGAGAATCTTCCCATGGACGAGCTGCCATCGGTCCTTCAAGAAACCGATCTGCAGTCATTCAGCCAGGAGTACAACATTGAGCCCGATTCATATGAACTTATCCGGTATCACGGCGATCTCCGATCCGATCATTTCTTCGAAGAGAACGACATGATTATGGTATACGAAGAACAGTTGAAAGCTGGGCTGCGGTTCCCTCTTGACGACTTCTTTAAGGAAGTCTTAAAATTTTTCCAAGTGTGCATAGCTGAAGTTCACCCGAACTCGTGGCGGATCTTAGTAGCCTTCCGAGGCCTCTACCGAGCTAAGGGATTCCGTCCTATGCCTAAAGTATTCGCCGAATTGCATAGGTTAACTCGTCGAAAGGACGACAAGTACTGGTTTTTCCAGGCGAAGCCACATTGCGGGCTCTTCACCGATCTGCCCTCCTCCCTGAAAAACTGGAAGAACCGCTTCTTCATTCTAAGGAGCAAAATTCCGAACGGATTTGAGGGTTTCCCTCGTAGC
Source organism: Hevea brasiliensis (assembly GCF_030052815.1). Classification (NCBI taxonomy): domain Eukaryota; kingdom Viridiplantae; phylum Streptophyta; class Magnoliopsida; order Malpighiales; family Euphorbiaceae; genus Hevea; species Hevea brasiliensis. Next base: position 1,057,039 of record NW_026614585.1, read on the forward strand.
TGGCTACACCAAGGCCCCTTAATTCCGAAGCGTCTCGTGTTGAATAAGGAAGAGGGCGCAATGGTGATGGAGTTGAAGGAGCAGGCGTCTAGAGAGAAGTTCTCTTGCTTGGATGCAGTGACCGCCGAGCTGCACCATTGGACTATGGAATTGATCACCGGCAAAGATCGCGGGCTTCAGCTCTCTGATCTCAGCATCGGTATTTTCTACATCTCAGATCTCAGGACCTTAGCGATCTCACTGACCTCTTCTTTGTGCAGGTATGGCAAGCGATGAAGCCTCCAAGGAGAGCCGGAAGCGAAAGAGGGAGATCTCCCGGAAGGTACGGGAGATGAAGCGGGCCGAGGAGATGCAGACACCACGTCATGAGCCTGGGGAAATACGAGAAGGCTCGTCTCAACCTTCAGGACCACCGATCATAGAAATGGTCCGATCTCCCCCTCACCAGGAGGAGCCGCCTCCTCCTCCTCCAGTTACTTCGGGCGCGGAAGGGGGTCCTTCCCAACAACAGGTGAGGCCCCTTTCCTGTGGCGCTCAAGTTCTGATCCACTCGCTGGAGAAGAACCGGACTGTTCGGGAGAACCTAGGTTTTGCTAAGGTATTGGGGTCCTCCATCTGCCTTCGGGAGGATCGGGACAAGCTGTCTCCGGATAGCCTTGATGATATCTTGACCAGATCAATGAGCCTGAACGTTGAGTGTCTAGTAAACCAGCACATGGTCCGGGAGAAGGCGCATCGCCTGGGTAAAGAGGTCGAGAGGATAGGGCATGAAGCAGCTTCCCTCCGATCCCAACTATCATCCGCTCGGGACTATATATCTCAACTCGAGGGGCGAATGAAGTACTATGAGGATAAGCTGGCCGAGCAAGCTCATGTTCTGGCTGAGCGAGATCATGCTCTTGAAGAAGTGCAAGCGCTCCGGGCCGATGAAGTTGCTCAACTCGCTCTCCTTGCTAAGGAGCTCAAGGCGAAAGAAGAAGAGATGGTGACTGGAGTGGCCGGCGCTTATGTGAATGCTCACAGAGATCTCCTGGCTGAGCTCAAGAAGCGTTATCCTGAGGAGGACTTCTCTTGGATGGCTAACCTGGCTCCCGAGGATGAAGGTGAGGATAGCGAGGAAGAAGCTGAGGGTGAGAGAGAGGACGGATAAAATGTAGATCAGGCTGGGGGTGATCCTCCAGTTGAATAACTTGTACAAATTCTTGAAATGAAATGAGATGGAATGCCTCTTTTGTTCGATGAATGGTTGTGATCGGAAAATTTCTAAATTATTTAAACACTTGATTGTCTGAGTATGTTGAAATAATTGAAAGTGATTATTAACCTAAGTGCGAGAGATCGGAAAACACAATGAGCATGAGATTGGTAGGGAACGAACGCTAAACGGGACTTGATTAAAATTGGAAATTTAGCTTGAACATTTATGATCGGGATCATCATTAAACCGGAACGGAACCTTTAATTATTCTTAAACTTTTGAAAGGGAGATCGGCAATAAAACTGGTAACAAAGATCTAGTGTCAATTCAATTTCTTTTGTGAAAAGAGATCAGGATTATACTTGACTGGTCAGGAAGTTCGACAATGGGTTTGAGAGATCGGTGAGTAATTTAACAGACCGGTAAGGCTTTGACTAATGTGAGGACTTAGTATTGATTCAATTCCTTGTGAGGAGAGATCAGAAATGTGATTAGCTGTCAAAGGGAGACTTAGTACTGGGGATCAGTTTCAAAGTTTATTAATTCTGGGGATCGGCCAAAATATGGTGTCGACACATGCCATGACAAAAAATTTCATGATCAGTGCCATGTTGTACACCATAACAAAGCAATCTCAACCTTACTAACTATTATTAATGAGGGAAGGGCTAGCTAGCTAATGAGTACTCATGTAGTCTTACCCCACTAACCGTTATTCATGGGAGACATAATCAATATCCATTATCAACCCCAAGTAGCCATTACTACTGTGGAGTTCTGAAAGGGACTGCCATGCTAACTGTGATTTCAAAACAGTTTTCAAAAGTTTTCCACTCAACAATCACATTTATAAACCCATAAACACATTCAAATCATCATAACATCCATATAGAGGTGGCAACACCCAAATTTGTCAAATGCAAGAGAAAAAACATATTTTAGTCAAAGTAAACTTGTTCAAAGCAACTCATTCAAATAAACACATTCCAAACAATTTATAAGTTTAAAAACGAAGAAAAAGTTAGTTGCGCACAAACCTTCAATGCTCTCCTTTCTCTTTACTCACTATTCCTTGTTTGTCCCAACTTCATTTTCTACTGAAAACACATAAGTAGAATATTTTAATACTCATCCCAACTATTTATGAAACTCATTTCATGAATTTCTAATGCCTCCCTAAGTTAGATTGGGCATTTTCAAAGAGTTTTAAATTTTACACATTTTGGTGGCCAAATCTTTGAACGAATTTTTTATCTAGTTCCTCATAATTTGGTGAGGTGTTCTTCATCAAAATTGTTCATCTGGGTCTTAAATTTATTTTCCTTTTTGAATCTCCTAATTCGGAGTTGTGTAGCTCAAGTTATGACCAAAACACAGTTACTGTTTATGTTACTGTTTACCCTATAGTTTCAGTTCTAGCAGATTTAATAATCCAACTTCGTTCAGCAATTTGATCAAGTTAAGTCCATAATTTGGTCTAATGTTCTTCATACAAAATGTTCTACTATGTCTTAAGTTTCCAACGGTTTAAGAATTGCCTAAATTGAAGTTTTCTAGAGAGAGTTATGGCCATGCAAAATTTATTGTTCATATAGTCAATCTGCAGATTTCTAGATTTTCTGCAGATTTGGTGATTCAAATTTGCCTAGCAATTTGATCAGATTAAGTCCATAATTTGGCCTTAAGTTCTTCATATGAAATGTTCTACTATGTTTGAAGTTTCTATCGGTTCAAGAATCACTTAAATCGGAGTTTTTTAGAGAGAGTTATGGCCATGCAAAGTTTACTGTTCTTGTGCCTAATTCTGCAGGTTCCAGAATTTTGTCTCCAAGTTCAAGCCAAGTTTTTAGCAATTTCTGGGCAGTTTTTAGGCTGGGTCTCTTCATGAAAATTCTAGTCCTAAGTCTTAAGTTTCATTTCCAATTGGTTTCACACTAATTGGAGTTGGGTAACTCAATTTATGGGCTGTCAAACACACTGAACTCAATGTGTACATTCTGCCCTAGGTTCAAATTTTCATTTCTTCAATTATTCCCACTAACCAACCTCAATTCACATTTAATTCACCCAAAATGACTATAATTTAGCATTGACACATCAATGGCACTTCGTAGCACAAAACCCACAATTTTCAAACACCAAAGTTTGTAATTTTCCCTAATCCTACCATTTCATTACTTCCATTCATCAACCCAATGTCAATTCAAACTAAATAAACCTCAAATGACCATAATTTAACACTACACACACCAATTTCATTCTTTAGCACCAAAAGCTTCAATTTTCCCATGAATCCTAATCTCCCATAATTAAATTTATATACATTTCATGCAATTTCTTTGCCCCAATCATTTATACTATTTCAACTAAGCTTACTCTCATCATCAATTTCATTCAAAGACATCAAACCCTAACTTTTCTCCACTTTGGTCAAAACCCTAGTTTAGATTCCATACATGTTTTCTTTCATTTTCTTATAAAATTTCATCATAATCTAACTTAATTTAAGGTTTTTATAACTAAATGAGCATTAAAGAACTTACCTCTTGATGACTTCCTTCTAACTCCCCAAATCTTCAATTTTCTTCTAATCTCTTATTTCCCCTTGCTTTTAATCTCTAAATAAAAGATTAATTTGATGTTCTCTACCAATTAGATGGAAAACCCATGGAGAACAAGTGGGGAGATCATGGGTTGGGAGGGATTGTGAGTGGAAGTGTAACATCCCCATTGCACGTGTTTTGTACGTTCTGTTGCTCCAGTGGTCAAATAACAGTCCAGACAAGTCAGGATGTCTAGAACTACACTTCGGTGATGGTGAATAGACATATAATGATGAAATAAATAAAAAAAATACAAGAAAAATCAAACAAAAATGAAAGAGAAAAAATGAAGCTAAGTTAAATGAGCCGGCACCGCAGCGATTGGTAACCGCACTGGGAAGGCCGTTGCCGACCCCAAGACCGCGGGGAACCCTCTGAATCTAATTTTGAGACATAAATAAAGGTTTATTGAAATGTAATTGACACTAGAAATATCAAAGAAAAATTAGTAAATTAGTACAAAGAAAAATGAAAAATCGAGAAACAGACAAAAATCGATGTTATCAAAAAATTGGGAATATAACCCGAAGTGGGGTATTTTGGTCATTTAACACCTAGTGTTGCCTTCTGACCTCAATGTCCATTAAAAATAAATGATATTACACTTTATAAATGTCATGAAAAATTAAATGGTGATACATTATGTAAATAGTGAAAGAATTGAGCTAAAGGTGCAAATAATGAAAGTTTAACTAATTAAACAATTAATTTAGAGTTAGTGCTCCACTAACTCAAACCTTGGGACATTTATCTAAGCCATTAGTGGGCAGAAACCACTTCATCTTCAACCTTCCACAAACCAGCCTAATTTCCACCATGGAAGAACTCCATTGCCGCACCTTGCTCTACCTCCATGCAAGCATGTTCTAACCATCCTTTCCACTTCTTTCCTTCATTAAAGCTTGCATACTCACCTTGGGGAAGATATAGGCAACAAGAAAAGCAAGATTTGGTGAAGTTTTGATAAGGTTCAAAAGTGGTAAGCGTCCAAAACCTCTCCCTTGCTTTAGTAAACCTTGTGTTTAGGTTGAGGTGAGTATTTTGGTGAAGAGAAATGAAAGAAATAGTGAGAAATGGACTTGTCCATTTTTGGCAGCCATGAACCTTTGTTGAGCTTGAGTTATTTTTACTTTTGATGAATGGAAATGAAGGTTGATTAATTCAAATGAAAGTTGTAGTAAGTTTGTATCTAAGTATGTGCATGTAGTGTTTGAATTAAGGGTGTGAAATGGAACCTTGATGCCTTGAGCAAACTGCCATGTTTGGCAGCCCCTAATAGCATGAATTTGTGTGTGAACATGTAGTTATTAATGAAATATGCTAATGTTAAATTGTGGGTAGCAAGTGTAAGTGATATTGAAGTATGATTTTGTTGAAGTGTATGTGTAATATTAACATTGAGATATGTTGAATTTTGGTGGAAGTGAATGTTGAACTTGATGGTGAATTGTGTGCATTAAGCACTTGAATATTCTGCCCAAAATTATTGCTGAAATTGTGTACAATATATATATAGAAGTGTTATAGATTGAATATTGAAGTAATGAGGAGGAGAAGGAATATCAATTTGGAAGTGTATGTGCTTTGTGCAAGTTGTGTATTGAAGGCAGTACCTAAATTAGGCCATAAGTGCCAAACTATGAACCCAATTGGTATGAGGCCAATGGGGGGTGAAACTAGACGCCAAATAGGCCAACTTTCATGTAGAAATGTTGCTAAAATTCTGCCTAGAAACTTACCATAAAAATGACCAAATCCGGATTAGCAACCTTGCAACCCAGATTTTTGACCATATGAACAGTAGTCCTTTGGATGACCATAACTCACTCAAAACGGGTCCAATTGACCTGAAATTTTTACCATGGTTAGTTTAGACATAGATCTACAATCTACAATTCTTATGAGGACACCAAAGCCCAGAAATGGCCAGAACCAAGTCAAATGGCTTGCATAAGTTCGAGTACAAAAACTGCCGAACCAAAAGTGACCTAAAAATTGACCAAATTTTGCACTAAAAGTGCAATCTGTCCAGCTTTAGTAAATTGACCATATCTTGGTCTATACAACTCAGAATGACCTGAAAATTTGCCCCGCGTGCAATAAGACATAGAGCTACAATTTTCTTCTTCGATCAGAAGCTAAAACCCAAGAGAAATAGGACTTTAAGCTAGACCAATCTAGCACACAAAAATTAAGAATTTGACATTTTACATATATTGATGCTTGAAGCATTTGGCAATGAATGCCAACTTATAAAAATGGTAAATTGCACTATATTGCCAGCATATTAAGATATAAATTGTGACATATTGATGCTAGAAACAACTTATCCATATTACCTAAAAAGGTCAACATATGCATTGACTTGTGAATTATATAATAGTTAGTAAACTCCAAAGATTGAAGAATTAAACAATTAATTTATAATGTGCCCTAGTTTGCCTAGTTGACTAGTATGGATAGGTTGGCATGCCAATAGGATTCTGACAGCTGTTCTGTAAATGGCTTCATGCCATACTGTGTTTTTACGGCTTATTATGCCGCACTGTGACTTTATTAGCCTACGGCTATACATGTTGTGTATTTATTCATGGCTTATCGCTAGATTGACTATATGGCTTTTTAGCCACGCTATTTGCACACCGGGAGACACTTTGTGACCGATGGTGTGACGACCCGAGGTACTAGGTACCTAGTGCCAGTATATCTGTTTATCCAGTCTGGTCAGTATATAGGCTACACGGGCAGTAATTCAAGTACTATTAAATTCAAATACATAAATCCAGCCTACTGACATACAGCTCCACCAAAAATTCGTAAACACTTTATTTACTTTATTTTAGTGTATATTTCTTTATATTTGGCACCACTAAGCAAAATTGCTTAGTGCATTGCTTTTGTAACGCGTAGGTATTGGAGACACAGCTGGGGAGCCCAGCAGACTTACGACCGGGTGAGACATCTGATTTGCATAGGAGTCCAGAGTCATATGCACTGCATTGCATACATGGTAGGACTTAGGATATTTTGTATTTTGTACTTTTGTTGTATATTTGAAATTCAGCCCTGTATTTTGTAATGTTATGAAAGCTCTGAAGTTTGTAAATTTTGTACATATTAAATAACATTAAGATTTTCTGTATATATTTAAATTATTATGGACCGTATTATGGAACTGTTTAGTGACTGTAAAAGTCTATTGACTTTACTGAGAAATATAGAGACTGTGAAATATTTGAGATTTTGATATCATCATATTAAATTGTTTTCAACAGGTTTGGAAGGACAGTTTGTCCTAAATATAGACAGCACCTTGCCAAATTTTTATTACCATTTTTAAAACACTGATTTTATTAAGGTGTGAAAATAGAACCAGTACGCTATGAATAGCACATAAAGACTTCTTAAAATCAAATTGAGTTTAGAAAATGTGATAATCAAAGACTAAGTGCTCCGGCACATCGTGTAGCACGCCTTGCTCGGCTACACTATAGACGGGTGAGGGGTGTTACAGGAAGAGTGAAGAAAGAAGAAATAAAAGAGAGGGAGAGGGAGAGAATATGGGGCGGCAACAATGGGAAAGAAGGGAAAGAAATGGCTTTTTAATTTGTCTTATCTTTTATATATATTTATTCCCAAAATTAGTTTATTTCAATTAAAAGTTTTAATTGTGTCAAAAATGCCATAAAACTTACAATTTTATTTCCTTTCTTTTCTTTTTATATTTACACTAAATTTTCCTCAATATTTCTTCATAATTCAATAATTTATTTTCATTTAATTTAATTAACAGTTTGGTCAAAAGTCAACTCTTGAGGTGAATTGATTAAAATGCCCCTCATCGAGTCATAATCCTTCTTTTTCATAATACTCGTTAAATCCTTAAGCCTTTGGTTCACTTGAATTTTTATTATGTCTATCTCAATTAATTTTGCATTTATTTTTAGTCCTTAAGGTGTTCTTTGATTAGTATTATTCATAGACTAAAAATTGTACTATTCATAACTCGGAGGTTCGGGGTGTTACAATTCTCCCCTCCTTAACAATAAAATTTCATCCCCGAAATTTACCTGGTCTCATTCTCTGAATAGCTATGGGTGTTGCCTTCTCATGCCCTCCTCATGCTCCCATGTAGCCTCCTGGCCTGAATGATGGTTCCACAGCACTTTCTCTAGAGGTATTTTCTTATTCCTTAGCTGCTTCACCTCATATGCCAAGATCTTTATGGGCTCTTCATCATATGTCAGGTCTAGATTCACCTAACTTTCCTTTACTGGAAAAATGTGAGAGGGGTCTGATTTGTACCTCCTCAACATGGAGACATGGAAGACATTGTGAATCTTTTCCAACTCCGGAGGTAATGCAAGTCTATATGCTAATGGACCCACTCTTTCCAGAACCTCATACGGCCCAATGAAGCGAGGACTTAGTTTCCCCTTTCTACCAAATCTCATGATCCTCTTCCATGGGAAAACTTTCAGGAACACCTTGTCACCCACACTGTACTGAATATCTTTTCTCTTTAGGTCAATGTAGGACTTCTGTCTATCTGTTGCAACTTTGAGTCTGTCTCTAATGAGCTTAAACTTTTCTTCCGTCTACTACACTAATTATGGGCCAATCAACTTCCTCTCACCCACTTCATCCCAGCACAAGGGTGTTCTACACTTTCTGGCATATAGTGTTTCGTATGGAGGCATCCCGATGCTTGACTGATAACTGTTGTTGTAGGCAAATTCAATTAAAGGCAAGTGTGTGTCCCAACTCCCTTGAAACTCAATCACACAAGCCCGAAGCATATCCTCCAAAATCTAAATTATCCTTTTAGAATGGCCATCTGTTTGCGGATGGAATATTATACTGAAGTTCAATCTAGTTCCTAGGGCTTTTTGGAGACTACCCTAGAATCTAGATGTGAACCTTGGGTCTCTGTCCTACATAATAGACACTGGCACTCTATGCAACCTCACCACATCATCAATGTATAGTTTGGCCAATCTTTCCAGGCTATAATCCATCCTCACTGGAAAAAAGTGTGCAGACTTAGTCAATCTATCAACAATAACCCAAACTGCAACATGATTCTTTTATGTACGTGGAAGTCCTGTCACAAAATCTATAGTGATTCTTTCCCATTTCCACTCAGGAATTGGCAATGGCTGTAGCAATCCTGCAGGCACTTGGTATTCTACCTTTACTTGCTGACAAGTTAGGCATTGACAACATATTCTGCAATGTCTTTCTTCATTCCTCTCCACCAATAGTGCTCTTTCACACTTCTGTATATTTTGGTTCCACCAGGGTGCATTGCAAAAGGTGAATCATGTACTTCCTTTAAAATGGTCTGCCTCAGTTCAACATTCTTAGGAATACACATTCTGCCCTTGCATAACAACAAGCCCTCATCATTTACTGATAATTCTGGTTTCTTGCCATCCTAAGCCTCTTCCATTAACTTTACATACTTATCATCCTTCTATGCAACTACTTTAATTTGTTCTGCTAGCATTGGCTTCACTTGCCAAGTAGCTACCATCTGCCCTTCTTCATTAATCTCCAAATTAGCATGCAATGCCCTTAACTCATGCACCATGGACAATGGAAAACCCCTCAAACCAGCCATAGTCTTGCGACTTAAAGCATCAGCTACAACATTAGCTTTTCCAGGCTGATAGTCTATCAAATAATCATAATCTTTTACCAGCTCTAACCATATCCTCTGCCTCAAATTTAACTCCTTTTGTGTGCCCAAGCACTTCAAACTTTTATGATCTGTGTATATATAACATCTCTCCCCATACAAGTAATGTCTCCAGATCTTCAAGGCAAAGACAATGGCTGTCAGTTCCAAGTCATGTGTAGGATAATTCCTCTCATGCGGTTTAAGCTGGTGTGAAGCATAGGCAATGGCATTCCTATCTTGCATCAACACACAGCCCAATCCATTATGAGAAGCATCATTGTATATGGTATACTCCTTACCCAAAGTGGGCAAGGTTAAAGACTGGAGCTTCAATTAAATGCCTCTTTAACTCATCAAAACTTTCCTGGCACCGATTAGTCCACAAAAATTTTACATCCTTCCTAAGTAGCTTGGTCAGTGGAGATGCTAATCCCTTCACAAACCTTTGGTAATACCCGGCTAAACCAAGGAAACTCTGAACTTCCGTGACATTTCTAGGTGGCTTCCAATTAAGAATGGCTTCTACTTTGCCAGGATCCACCTGGATACCCTCTAAAGATACAATATGCCCCAAAAATGTAATCTCCTTTAGCCAAAACTCACATTTTGACAGTTTGGCATACAATTGCTTCTCCCTTAAAGTCTGTAATACTATCCTCAAGTGCTTATCGTGTTCATCTGCATTCTTTGAGTACACCAAAATATCATCAATGAACACCACAACAAACTGGTCCAAATATGGCCTGAAGATAGTGTTCATCAGGCCCATAAAAGCAGCTAGAGCATTAGTCAACTCGAATGGCATTACCAAGAACTCATAATGCCATACCGAGTCCTTAAGGCAGTTTTAGGAATACTTTGCTCCTGCACCCTCAACTGGTAGTAGCTCGATCTCAAGTCAATTTTGGAGAATACAGTTGCATCCTTTAACTGATCAAACAAATCATCGATTCATGGCAGAGGATATCTATTCTTTATGGTCACCTTATTCAACTGTCTATAGTCTATGCATAGGCAGAGAGTACCATCATTCTTCTTCACAAATAATACTGGTGCTCCCCAAGGTGACATGCTAGGGTGGATGAAACCCTTATCTAATAATTCCTGCAATTGCACCTTCAACTCTTTCAACTCAGCAAGTGCCATCCTATAAGGAGTGATGGAGATTGGCTCCACACCAGGCATAGTCTCAATTTCAAACTGCATCTCTCTTTCCGGAGGCAATCCTGGCAATTCTTCCGGAAAGACATCCGAAAAATCCCATACTGTAGGAATATCTTTAAGATCTTGTAACATCCCCACTGTACATATTTTGTACGTTCTATTGCTCCAATAGTCAAATAACAGTCCAGGCAAGTCAGTATGTCTGGAACTACACTTCGGTGATAGTGAACAGACATATAATGATGAAATAAATAAAAAGAAAATACAAGAAAAATCAAACAAAAATGAAAGAGAGAAAATGAAGCTAAGTTAAGCAGGCACCACGATGGGTGGCCTTGCCAGGAAGGCCGTTGCCAACCCCAGGACCGCAGGGAACCCTCGGAATTTAATTTTGAGACATAAATAAAGATTTATTGAAATGTAATTGACACTAGAATTATTAAAGAAAAATTAATAAATTAGTACAAAGAAAAATGAAAAATCGAGAAACAGACAAAAATCAGTGTTACCGAAAAATCAGGAATATAATACGAAGTGGGGTATTTTGGTCATTTGACATCTAGAGGTGCTTTCTGACCTAAATGTCCATTAAAAATAAGTAGTATTAAATTTTGGGAACCCCATGAAAAAGGAAATTAAATGTGTAATGAAAATTAGAGAAAATATGGGGGGATTAAATTGAATTATGAAACTTTGGATTATTAAAATGTTAATCTAAGTTAGTGGGGTTAAGTGGCACTATTTGAGGCACATAAGGACACTAATCTGCCCATTTTTCATCATCTTCTCTACTCACCCTTCCCATGGACGAATTGGAGCTTTAAGCTTCATCCATGGCCGCCCAAAATACAAGCTTTCGTCCACCTATGATCAAGCCATCATTTCTTCAAGAGTCCTTCATTAAACTTGTTCTACACATCATGGGCAGCATGTAGGAAGCAAGAAAGAGGAGTTTTGGTGAAGTTTAATCAAGCCCAAGTTGAGGTTAGTGCTTAATCTCCCCATTTTCTTTCATTAGATCTTGTTTTGAGCTTTGGGTGAGTTGATTTGTGAAGAAATTGAGTAAATTAATGTATATTTGGTGAGCCCTTCATTTCGGCAGCCAAGACATTCATGGGATTTTGATGTGTTTAAATGATGTAGATGATTTTAAAGATGATGTTTGATATGGGTATATATATGGGAAGTGATAGGACTTGAATTGATTGAAATTGAGAAATTTAAATTATGGTTTGAAACAATTATTGGAGATTTGTGATGTTGCTTCATTTTGGGAAGCCATGAGCCCTTGTTGAGCTTGAGTTATTTTTACTTCTAATGAATGAAAATGAAGGTTGAATTGTCCAAATGAAAGTTGTAGTAAGTTTGTGCACAAGTATATACATGTAGTGTTTAGATTAAAGGTGTGGAATGGAACCTTGAAGCCTTGAGCAAACTGCCATGTTTGGCAGCCCCTAATAGCATGAAATTGTGTGTGAATATATGGTTATTAATGATATATGTGAATGTCAATTTGTGAGCAGCAAGTGTAAGTGATGTTGAAGTATGAATACGTTGAAGCATATGTGTAATATTAACATTGAAGTATGTTGAATTTGGGTGGATGTAAATATTGAAGTTTAATGGTGTATTGTGTGCCTTGTGCACTTGAGTATTCTGCCCAGAATTTTTACTGGGATTGTGTACAATATATGTATGGAAGTGTTGTTGATTGAATATTGTAGTAATGAGGAGGAGAAGGAACATTAAATTGGGAGTGTATGAGCTTTGTGCAGGTTGTGTATTGAAGGCAGCACCTAAATGAGGCCATAAGTGCCAAACTATAAACCCAATTGGTATGAGGCCAATATGGGGTGAAACTAGACACCAAATAGGCCAACTTTCATGTAGAAAGGTTGCCAAAATTCTGCCTAGAAACTGACCTTAAAAAGTGACCAAATCCGGATTAGTGCATTTAAGGCCTGAAACTGACCATTTGGGCAGTAGTTAGTGTTTAGGCCATAACTCACTCAAAACAGGTCCAATTGACCTGAAATTTTGGTCATGAATAGTTAAGACCTATATCTACAAGTCTTATGAAGACACCCAAGCCCAGAAATGACCCTAAGCAAGTCAAAAAGCTTGCACAAGTTCGGGTCCAAAAACTGGCCGAACCTAAAATGACCTAAAATGACCTAAAGTGACCAATTTTGATTCATTTTGACCAGCAATAGTAAAATGACCATAACTTGGTCTACATAACTCAGAATGACCTGAAACTTTGCCCCGCGTTCCATAAGACATAGATCTACAAGTTTGTAGTTTGGACTGAAACCCGAAAACCAAGGAAACTAGGTCGTCCGGCTAGGTCAAAATAGTACACCGAAATCCGGTAAATTGTAATAAAATGCAATATACTTGGAAATGAAATTGGTAACATATACCAACATTAAAGGGCTATAAAATGTGACATATTGGTAACATTAGAATTGACTCACGTAGAGTGCATCAAGGGTCAACATTATAGGTTGACTAATGAAATGAATTGAAGGGAATAGTAGCAAGAGAAATAGGACTTTAAATTAGACAAATGTAGCACACAAAAATTGAGAAAATTGACCAAATTTTGCACTAAAGGTGCAATTTGTCCAGCTTTAGTAAATTGACCATATCTTGGCCTATACAACTCGGAATGACCTGAAATTTTGCCCCGCGTGCAATAAGACATAGAGCTACAATTTTGCTTCTTTGACCAAAAGCTAAAAACCAAGGGAAATAGGACTTTATGCTAGATCAATCTAGCTCACTAAAATTGAAAATTGGTAATTACATAAAATGATGCTTGAAGTGATTTGGCAATGAATGCCAACTTGTAAAAATGGTAAATTGCACTATATTGGCAGCATATTGAAATGCAAATTGTGACATGTTGATACTAGAATCAACTTATCCATGATGTATAAAAAGGTCAATATTTTCATTGACCAGTGAATTGTGTAATGACCAGTAAACCCTGAAAATAAAGAAATAAATATTTAATCTTGTAATATGCCCTAATTTGCCTAGTTGACTAGTTTGGATAGGTTGGCATGCCAATAGGATTCGACATTGCTACAGTAAATGACTTTACGTCATACTGTGTTCTATGGCTTATTATGCCATACTATGATTTTAATAGCCTATGGCTATACAGTTTGTGTTATTATACTCGGCTTAATGCCTGATTGATTATATGGCTTTTTAGCCACATTATTTGCACACCGGGAGACACTTTGTGACCAATGGTGTGACGGCCCGAGGTACTAGGTACCCAGTGCTAGTATATCCGTTTATCCAGTCTGGTCAGTGTATAGGCTATATGGGCAGTATTTAAAACATTATTCAATTCAGGAAGCTAATTTAAGTTAAGTATAATGAAATTTCAGTACAATTAAATTAAGTATTGAATGAATGAGTAAAGGAAATTAGCAAAAGAAACATAACAAAAATTATAAATTGTAGAACTGTAGAGACTTGAAATACAATACCGTTAGAATAATTTGTATACTGGGTAGTATTACTGAAAAGTTATAAACTAAGCACTTCCAAAGAGAAACAAACTAGTATATAAGATCATTGATACTAGAAATACCATACCAAATTAAATTGATTCTTGAGTATCCAAATTATGATTTATTTCTTTCTTTATTTGTATATATTATTTCTTGTTATACTATTGCACCACTAAGCAGAAATGCTTAGCGCGATGGAATTGCTTCCTCGCGCAGGTACTGAAGGTAAAACCAGTAGACTGTCGACTGAGATTTTTGGAGTCCAGATCTGCAGAAGTGTCAGAAGAATTGAAGGTTGTCACCTCCTCAGCAATGCATGTAGATAGGGCTCATTTTAAGCATGTTTTATAATCTGTACATTATAATTACTGCTATTATTGTAATGTGAATTAGTAACTGTAATTTTATTTGTATATTCTGTACTTGATAAATTTATGTACTTAGTTGGCAAATTATGCAAAATAATAAAATGTAAGAATTTTGATATATGAGTTAAGTATCTGATCATGATGATTCTGATTGAGATTGAGTATGAAAAATTTTGAGACTGATTCTGAGTTGTGAAATTGAGTATATATTGAAATTGTTTTTGGCAGGTTCAGAAGAACTGCTAGTCCAAATTACAGCCGGCACGTTGTCGGATTATCATTAAAATTTTTGAAATTTCCAAATTAGTCAGATTTTGATAAACAGTAAAAATTGCCTAAACCTCAAATAAAGTTTTTGAATAAATAAATCAAGAACTGTAATGAAATCAGATAAGATCAGGTGCTCCGGCACGCCGTGTAGCACGCCTTGCTCAGCTACACTGTAGACGGGTGAGGAGTGTTACATTTAGTGGTATCAGAGCATGGTTTAGGCGTTCCTAGGCAAAGATAAGTGGAAAGATAGTGTGCATACATGCATTGCATTCATAAGAGTTGAGGTGACACTATGCAGATCTGTTTACTTTTGATTATTCAAAGTTAAGATATGGACTCAGAGTCGCAGAGGGTATTAGAAAAAGAAGTAGAAAACCTAGATCATGAGGTTATAACGTAGTGACTATGTAATATTCTCGATGTTTGTATTGTAAGCTGCAGATTATAGTACCGACATGGGATTATTGTATAGAGCTACGTGCTTCCTCATGGTACAGTAAACTAAGAATATTTGTAAGTAATCTATAATTTGATACAGTTACGCTCGAATAGAGTACTATTACGGGAAATAAAAGTGAAAAAAAAAATTCTAGTCAAAAATTTAAAACTTCAGAACTAGCCTATCGAAAGACTACACTTCTAAGGTAGCTAGAGTCAGAGACTCAGTTACAGTAATGTGGACTACCATTACCACAAAAATTGCTATAAGCTTTGAGAATTCAGTATGGCTATAAATTAGAACAAACACCTTAAGGATGAAGAGAATCTCTCTGAAAACTGCTGAGAACGAAGAAATAATAGTAGTGGGTGAAAGGACAGATTTCTTGTCTAATGTCATCTCAGCTATAGTTGCAAGGAGATGATTGAGAAAAGGGTGTGAAGCCTATCTGGCACACGTGGTTGACACTAGCAAGGTAAACTTGACTTGTCTGACATACCCACAGTAAGGGATTTCTCTGAGGTATTTCCTGAGGAATTGCCTAGTTTGCCACCAGAAAGGGAAGTTGAATTTGCTATTGAGATTATGCCGGGTACAGCTCCAATTTTAATTGCTCCATATAGGATGGCACCTACTGAATTGAAAGAGTTAAAAATCCAGCTACAAGAATTACTAGAGAAGGGGTTCATACGCCCTAGTGTGTCACTTTGGGGAGCTCCGGTACTATTTGCAAAGAAGAAAGATGGGACACTGAGGTTATGTGTTGACTACCGGCAGTTAAACAGAGTAACAGTGAAGAACAAGTATCCATTGCCTAGAATTGACGATCTGTTTGATCAGTTGAAAGGAGCCGGTGTGTTTTCTAAGATTGACTACCACCCTAATAAGGCAAATGTAGTCACTGCTGCCTTAGGTAGAAAATCTATTGTAGCATTAAGATCTTTAAATACCCAACTGTCCTTAACTCATTATGGAGTTATTTTGGCTGAGTTGCAAGTGAAGTCAAATCTGTTACAATAAATACAGGATGGGCAGAAAACAGATGAGAAATTAATGGTTGTTATGGGCAAAATCACTGAGAGGAAGGAAACTGAATGTGAAGTGAAAGAAAATGGGTGCCTGTACTATAAAGAAAGAGTATGTGTACCGAATGATAAAGAGTTGAAAACTAGTATTCTAAAAGAAGCACATAACAGTGTGTATGCTATGCACCCAGGAAGCACAAAAATGTACCGTGACCTAAAACTCCGATACTGGTGGCCAAGTATGAAGAAGGACATAGTTGACTATGTAACTAGACGCTTGACATGTCAGCAAGTCAAAGCAGAACATCAAGTTCCATCAGGTTTGTTACAGCCCATAAACATACCTGAATGGAAATGGGATCAAGTCACTATGGACTTTGTTAGTGGTCTACCTCTCATCAAAAGAAGCATGATACAGTATGGGTGATTGTGGATAGGTTGACCAAATCAGCACATTTTCTGCCAATCAGAACTGACTACTCACTGGAAAAGCTAGCAGAATTGTACATCAGTGAGATAGTTAGACTACATGGAATTCCACTTTCCATTATATCATATAGAGACTCGAGGTTTACATCTAGATTTTGGAAGAAATTACAAGAATCCTTGGGCATACAACTCCATTTTAGTACGGCTTTTCGTCCTCAGACGGATGGACAGTCAAAAAGAATAATCCAGGTCCTCGAGGATATGCTGAGAAGTTGTGTTATTGAGTTTAAGGGAAGTTGGGACAGATACCTTCCACTGGCAGAATTTGCATATAATAATAGCTATCAAGCTAGCATACAAATGGCACCCTAAGAAGTACTGTATGGGAGAAAATGCAGAACACCTGTATGTTGGACTGAATTGGGTAAAGATAAGCTAGTGGGGCCAGACCTGATAAAACAGATAGAGGAAAAGGTGAAACTGATAAAGGCCAATTTGAAAGTTGCCTCAGACCGACAGAAATCTTATGCTGACTTAAGGAGAAAAGACATTGAGTATGAAGTTGGCGAGAAGGTATTTCTCAAAGTATCACCGTGGAAGAAAGTGTTGAGATTCGGGAAAAAGGGAAAATTAAGCCCTAGGTTCATTGGCCCATATAAAGTTATTGAACGTGTGGGACCAGTAGCCTACAGATTAGCCTTACCACCTGAGCTGGACAAGATACATAATGTGTTCCATGTCTCGACGCTCAGAAGATGTAGATCAGATCCTTCACATGTCATCTCAGGAGAAGAAATTGTGGTACAACCTGACCTGACATATGAAGAAGAACCAATTAAAATCTTGGCACGAGAGGTAAAAGAGCTCAGAAATAAGACAATTCCACTAGTGAAAATCCTATGGAGACACCACCACATGGAAGAGGCAACATTGGAGAGCGAGGAGACAACAGTTCCCGCAGCCCTTCACATCAGGTAAATTTCGAGGATGAAATTTTTATTTAGAGGGGAAGAGTTGTAACATCCCCACTGTATATATTTTGTACGTTCTATTGCTCCAGTAGTCAAATAACAGTCCAGGCAAGTCAGTATGTCTGGAACTACACTTCGGTGATAGTGAACAGACATATAATAATGAAATAAATAAAAAGAAAATACAAGAAAAATCAAACAAAAATGAAAGAGAGAAAATGAAGCTAAGTTAAACGAGCCGGCACCACAGCGATGGGTGACCGCACCGGGAAGGCCGTTGCCGACCCCAGGACCGCAGGGAACCCTCGGAATTTAATTTTGAGACATAAATAAAGATTTATTGAAATGTAATTGACACTAGAATTATTAAAGAAAAATTAATAAATTAGTACAAAGAAAAATGAAAAATCGAGAAACAGACAAAAATCAGTGTTACCGAAAAATCAGGAATATAATCCGAAGTGGGGTATTTTGGTCATTTGACATCTAGAGGTGCTTTCTGACCTAAATGTCCATTAAAAATAAGTAGTATTAAATTTTGGGAACCCCATGAAAAAGGAAATTAAATGTGTAATGAAAATTAGAGAAAATATGGGGGGATTAAATTGAATTATGAAACTTTGGATTATTAAAATGTTAATCTAAGTTAGTGGGGTTAAGTGGCACTATTTGAGGCACATAAGGACACTAATCTGCCCATTTTTCATCATCTTCTCTACTCACCCTTCCCATGGACGAATTGGAGCTTTAAGCTTCATCCATGGCCGCCCAAAATACAAGCTTTCATCCACCTATGATCAAGCCATCATTTCTTTAAGAGTCCTTCATTAAACTTATTCTACACATCATGGGCAGCATGTAGGAAGCAAGAAAGAGGAGTTTTGGTGAAGTTTAATCAAGCCCAAGTTGAGGTTAGTGCTTAATCTCCCCATTTTCTTTCATTAGATCTTGTTTTGAGCTTTGGGTGAGTTGATTTGTGAAGAAATTGAGTAAATTAATGTATATTTGGTGAGCCCTTCATTTCGGCAGCCAAGACATTCATGGGATTTTGATGTGTTTAAATGATGTAGATGATTTTAAAGATGATGTTTGATATGGGTATATATATGGGAAGTGATAGGACTTGAATTGATTGAAATTGAGAAATTTAAATTATGGTTTGAAACAATTATTGGAGATTTGTGATGTTGCTTCATTTTGGGCAGCCATGAACCCTTGTTGAGCTTGAGTTATTTTTACTTCTAATGAATGAAAATGAAGGTTGAATTGTCCAAATGAAAGTTGTAGTAAGTTTGTGCACAAGTATGTACATGTAGTGTTTAGATTAAAGGTGTGGAATGGAACCTTGAAGCCTTGAGCAAACTGCCATGTTTGGCAGCCCCTAATAGCATGAAATTGTGTGTGAATATATGGTTATTAATGATATATGTGAATGTCAATTTGTGAGCAGCAAGTGTAAGTGATGTTGAAGTATGAATACGTTGAAGCATATGTGTAATATTAACATTGAAGTATGTTGAATTTGGGTGGATGTAAATATTGAAGTTTAATGGTGTATTGTGTGCCTTGTGCACTTGAGTATTCTGCCCAGAATTTTTGCTGGGATTCTGTACAATATATGTATAGAAGTGTTGTTGATTGAATATTGTAGTAATGAGGAGGAGAAGGAACATTAAATTGGGAGTGTATGAGCTTTGTGCAGGTTATGTATTGAAGACAGCACCTAAATGAGGCCATAAGTGCCAAACTATGAACCCAATTGGTATGAGGCCAATATGGGGTGAAACTAGACACCAAATAGGCCAACTTTCATGCAGAAAGGTTGCCAAAATTCTACCTAGAAACTGACCTTAAAAAGTGACCAAATCTGGATTAGTGCATTTAAGGCCTGAAAACTGACCATTTGGGCAGCAGTTAGTGTTTAGGCCATAACTCACTCAAAACAGGTCCAATTGACCTGAAATTTTGACCATGAATAGTTAAGACCTATATATACAAGTATTATGAAGACACCCAAGCCCAGAAATGACCCTAAGCAAGTCAAAAAGCTTTCACAAGTTCGGGTCAAAAAACTGGCCGAACCTAAAATGACCTAAAATGACCTAAAGTGACCAATTTTGATTCATTTTGACCAGCAATAGTAAAATGACCATAACTTGGTCTACATAACTCAGAATGACCTGAAACTTTTCCCCGCGTTCCATAAGACATAGATCTACAAGTTTGTAGTTTGGACCGAAACCCGAAAACCAAGGAAACTAGGTCGTCTGGCTAGGTCAAAATAGTACACCGAAATCCGGTAAATTACAATAAAATGGAATATACATGGAAATGAAATTGGTAACATATACCAACATTAAAGGGCTATAAAATGTGACATATTGGTAACATTAGAATTGACTCATGTAGAGTGCATCAAGGGTCAACATTATAGGTTGACTAATGAAATGAATTGAAGGGAATAGTAGCAAGAGAAATAGGACTTTAAACTAGACAAATGTAGTACACAAAAATTGAGAAAATTGACCAAATTTTGCACTAAAGGTGCAATATGTCCAGCTTTAGTAAATTGACCATATCTTGGCCTATACAACTCGGAATGACCTGAAATTTTGCCCCGCGTGTAATAAGACATAGAGCTACAATTTTGCTTCTTTGACCAAAAGCTAAAAACCAAGGGAAATAGGACTTTATGCTAGATCAATCTAGCTCACTAAAATTGAAAATTGGTAATTACATAAAATGATGCTTGAAGTGATTTGGCAATGAATGCCAACTTGTAAAAATAGTAAATTGCACTATATTGGCAGCATATTGAAATGCAAATTGTGACATGTTGATACTAGAATCAACTTATCCATGATGTATAAAAGGGTCAATATTTTCATTGACCAGTGAATTGTGTAATGACCAGTAAACCCTGAAAATAAAGAAATAAATATTTAATCTTGTAATATGCCCTAATTTGCCTAGTTGACTAGTTTGGATAGGTTGGCATGCCAATAGGATTCTCGACTATTATTCTCAGAAATGACTTTACGTCATACATCGTGTTCTATGGCTTATTATGCCATACTATGATTTTAATAGCCTATGGCTATACAGTTTGTGTTATTATACTCGGCTTAATGCCTGATTGATTATATGGCTTTTTAGCCACATTATTTGCACACCGGGAGACACTTTGTGACCAATGGTGTGACGGCCCGAGGTACTAGGTACCCAGTGCTAGTATATCCGTTTATCCACCGTCGTTGTATAGGCTATATGGGCGATTTAAAACATTATTCAATTCAGGAAGCTAATTTAAGTTAAGTATAATGAAATTTCAGTACAATTAAATTAAGTATTGAATGAATGAGTAAAGGAGATTAGCAAAAGAAACATAACAAAAATATAAATTGCAGAACTATAAAGACTTGAAATACAATACAGTTAGAATAATTTGTATACTGGGTAGTATTACTGAAAAGTTATAAACTAAGCACTTCCAAAGAGAAACAAACTAGTATATAAGATCGTTGATACTAGAAATACCATACCAAATTAAATTAATTCTTGAGTATCCAAATTATGATTTATTTCTTTCTTTATTTATATATATTATTTCTTGTTATACTATTGCACCACTAAGCAGAAATGCTTAGCGCGATGGAATTGCTTCCTCATGCAGTCTTGAAGGTAAAACCAGATGGTATCATCGAGATTTTGGAGTCGGATCTGCAGAAGTGTCAGAAGAATTGAAGGTTGTCACCTCCTCAGCAATGCATGTAGATAGGGCTCATTTTAAGCATGTTTTATAATCTGTACATTATAATTACTGCTATTATTGTAATGTGAATTAGTAACTGTAATTTTATTTGTGTATTCTGTACTTGATAAATTTATGTACTTAGTTGGCAAATTATGCAAAATAATAAAATGTAAGAATTTTGATATATGAGTTAAGTATCTGATCATGATGATTCTGATTGAGATTGAGTATGAAAAATTTTGAGACTAATTCTGAGTTGTGAAATTGAGTATATATTGAAATTGTTTTTGGCAGGTTCAGAAGAACTGCTAGTCCAAATTACAGCCGGCACGTTGTCGGATTATCATTAAAATTTTTGAAATTTCCAAATTAGTCAGATTTTGATAAACAGTAAAAATTGCCTAAACCTTAAATAAAGTTTTTGAATAAATAAATCAAGAACTGTAATGAAATTAGATAAGATCAGGTGCTCCGGCACGCCGTGTAGCATGCCTTGCTCGGCTACACTGTAGACGGGTGAGGGGTGTTACAGATCTGGACTCCCCACCTGGGTGTCTATCACATGAGCTAGATAAGCTTCACATCCCTTTCTAATCATCTTCCTAGCAAGTGCAGCTGAAATGATGTTGGATGGCAATAACTGCCTCTCCCCGTGTATCATTACGACTGCATACTCAGGAAGACCAAAAGTGACTGTCTTCAGTCTATAGTTGATCATGGCGTGATGCCTGGCTAACCAATCCATGCCTAAGATGATATCATAATCTCGAAAGGGCATTTCAATTAAGTCTGACAGGAATGTATGTCCTTGGATCACCAGAGGACAATCCTTTTATAATTTGTTCACCCTAACCTCTTGCCTTAAGGGACTAGTCACTAGCACATCATAATCCATTTTCAAGCAAGGAATGGCAACAGAACATGCAATACTGGCACTAGCATAAGAATGTATAGAACCAGGGTCAAACAACACATATACATCTCTATCAAAGATGGAGAAAGTACCAGCCACAGCATCTGATGTCTCAGCTTCCTCCCTCTGGCGCATGGTGTATACCCTGGCTGATGCACCACTCTGCTCTGGTTGGCTCACTATGCCCTGGCTACCAGAAGTGTTACCTCTACCCCTGCCTCTGCCTCTACTAGCTGTTTATTGTCCTCTAGAAGCAGAACCTTGAACAGATCCCTCAGTGGTGGTAGGTGGCCTAGACCTGCAAGCACTAGTGCAATCTCTAGCAAAATGCCCACTTCTCCCACAGTTATAACAGGCTCCTATGGCCTTATAACATACTCCTCCATAATTTCTTCCACAAGTCTCACAAGCACGGGTAGGAAAGGAACCCCTAGATGTCCGCTGTTCGGATTTAGGTGGCCTCTGCCCTGAGAATCTTCCCCTACTAGATCCTCTGTTACTTGGTCCCTCAAAGCTCTTTCTCTTACTCGGATTGCTACTTGAACCCTGACCTGAAGTCTTCCCACTTTTCCCTTTTTCTTCTGTTTCCTTTTTAACAGCCCCTTCTAACTCAATCCTCTCTAATTCTAAGGCTTGGGATATTAGCTTTGAGAAGTTCTCATGTCGAAACCCAACCACTTGGATTCGTAAGATAGGCCTCAATCCGGCTTCAAAGCGCTTGCATCTATATCTGCTAGTGGTGAGTAAACTCCTAGCATAGTGACTCAGGCGAGAGAAGTCCCTCTCATACTCTGCCACAGTCTTATCACTCTGCTTCAGACTTAGGAACTCTTGTAGCTTCATATCCATATACGTGTCCGGAACATACTTCTATCTAAACTCCCACAGAAAATCTTCCCATGTCAGAACTGGAGGCTCTACCTGGCTATGGGGAATGATCTTCCACCATTCATAAGCATCCCCTTGCAAAAAAGAAATGGAGTATTCAAACTTCAGATTATCTATGCGGTGTAATTTCTTAAATACTCTCTCCATTCTCTCAAGCCATTATTCTGTTTCCAATGGGTCCACTGTACCTTTGAACTCTATCACCCCATACTTCATTAACTTTCATACTATCTGGCTGGAGGTGATGGTTGCACTGGAGGTGCTTTCACATGAGCTTGGACTGGAATATTGCCAGCCATTTGCTGAAATAGTGCAACCATTTGCTGAGCGAACTGAGCAGGAAACTGCATAGGCGGGACAAGTGCAGCTGACCCACTTTCATTCTAAGAAGCTGGGGCCTCCCCCTGTACCTCAACTGTTACGGATTGTTCTACTGTGTGATCCCCTTCTTCCATACCAAAACACAAAGAATTCTACTTCCTGGACAACCAACACAAGGAGATTTTCATCAATTAGTCCATATTTATGATGTAATACACTATATGTATCAATTAATGACAATTGAACAGTTGTACTTATCACAATTTTTCAAATATGCAATTTCAAAACTTGTGTGAAAACCAAAGCTCTGATACCACTAAAAAATGTCACACCTCATCCCTGGTAAGGCATGACATGTTCCCGTAGCATACCTAATGAATTACTGAACTCCACCTACTGATAACCCATTAGTTATGCTATAAAGGAATTTAAAACAAATAATAGCTTTTTATCTTATCAATTCTTTTATGAAAAACTGCATGAGAATAGTTAAAATTCCATATAAACATTCCTTGGAAATAATGATAGAATCAATATTGTAAAAGTTACATTTTCATAAGTCTCAAAGTAAAATACAAAATAGTTACAACTCAAAATGTGATAACAATGTAATGCTTTTAAATACAAACTGCTCAATGCCCGTACATCCATATATATAGGTACAAAATACATCAAAAGAAAATTACAGGGCTATACTTATGATATATACCCACAATCAAAACTAAAATGCTGCTTCCAAGTCTCTCACTCAGCAACCTTCTCCTTTCCCTTTCCTGCGACAGCATAAATAAGCTATCGCTGAGTATATCACTCAGTGGTGCACAACTAATAACTTTAAAACTCAAAATAAAGTAAAACTTGTCAAGGCATAATAAATCACATCCTTCTTAAGCATGAAACATCATAATAGTTCTAAGTTCATAAGAGTGATTTATTGGAATAACATTTCAAATGAGAAATCACACTTCATAAATCACAATTCACAAAGCATTAGTGTTGCCAACATCAACACACAGTTCAGGCCATTACACAAAATTTCATGATCAGTACCGTGTTGTACACCACGACAAAGCAATCTCAACCTCAATAACCGTTATTAATGAGGGAAGGGCTAGCTAGCTATGTAGTCTTACCCCACTAATCGTTATTAATGGGAGACATAATCAATATCCATTATCAACCCCAAGTAGCCATTACTACTGGGGAGCTCCAAAAGGGACTGTCATGCTAATTGTGGTTTCAAAACAGTTTTCAAAATTTTTCCACTTAATAATCACATTTATAAACCCATAAACACATTCAAATCATCATAACATCCATATAAAGGTAGCAACACCCAAATTTGTCAAATGCAAGAGAAAAACCATATTTCAGTGAAAGTAAACTTGTTTAAAGCAACTCATTCAAATAAACACATTCCAAATAATTTACAAGTTTAAAAACGAAGAAAAAATTAATTGTGCACAAACCTTCAATGCTCTCCTTTCTCTTTACTCACTATTCCTTGTTTGTTCCAACTTTATTTTCTACTGAAAACACATAAGTAGAATATTATAATACTCATCCCAACTATTTTCGAAACTCATTTCATGAATGTCTAATGCCTCCCTAAGTTAGATTGGGCATTTTCAAAGAGTTTTGAATTTTAGACATTTTGGTGGCCAAAATTTTGAATGAATTTTCTATCTAGTTTCCATCATAATTTGATGAGGTGTTCTTCATCAAAATTGTTCATCTGGGTCTTAACTTTATGTTCCTTTTTGAATCACCTAATTCAGAGCTGTGTAGCTCAAGTTATGACCAAAACACGGTTATTATTTATGTTACTATTCACCCTACAGTTTCAGTTCTGGTAAATTTAACAATCCAACTTCGTTCAGCAATTTGATTAAGTTAAGTCCATAATTTGGTCTAATGTTCTTCATACAAAATATTCTACTATGTCTTAAGTTTCCATCGGTTCAAGAATCGCCTAAATTGAAGTTTTCTAGAGAGAGTTATGGCCATGCAAATTTTATTGTTCATATGGTTAATTTGCATATTTCCAGATTTTCTACAGATTTGGTGATTCAAATTTGCTTAGCAATTTGATTGGGTTAAGTCCATAATTTGGCCTTAAGTTCTTCATATGAAATGTTCTACTATATTTTAAGTTTCTATCGGTTCAAGAATCACCTAAATTGGAGTTTTCTAAAGAGAGTTATGGCCATGCAAAGTTTACTATTTATGTGTCTAATTCTATAGGTTCTAAAATTTTGTCTCCAAGTTCAAGCCAAGTTTTAGGCAATTTCTGGGCAATTTCTGGGTTGGGTCTCTTCATGAAAATTTTAGCCCTAAGTCTTAAGTTTCATTTCCAATTGGTTTTACACCAATTGGAGTTGTGTAGCTCAATTTATGGGCTGTCAAACATACTAAACTCAGTGTGTAAATTCTGCCCTAGGTTCAAATTTTCATTTCTTATATTATTCCCACTAACCAACCTCAATTCACATTTAATTCACCAAAAATGACTATAATTTAGCATTGACACATCAATGGCACTTCCTAGCACAAAACCCACAATTTTCAAACGCCAAAGTTTGCAATTTTCTCTAATCCTACCATTTCATTACTTTCATTCATCAACCCAATGTCAATTCAAACTAAATAAACCTCAAATGACCATAATTTAACACTACACACACCAATTTCACTCTCTAGCACCAAAGCTCCAATTTTCCCATGAACCCTAATCTCCCATAATTAAATTTATACACGTTTCATGTAATTTTTTTGCCCCAATTATGTATACTACTTCAACTAAGCTTAATCTCATCATCAATTTCATTCAAAGACATCAAACCCTAACTTTTCTCCAATTTGGCCAAAACCCTAGTTTAGATTTCATACATATTTTCTTTCATTTTCTTATGAAATTTCATCATAATCTAACTTAATTTAAGGTTTGGATAACTAAATGAGCATTAAAAAACTTACCTCTTAATGACTTCCTTCCAACTCCCCAAATCTTCAATTTTCTTCTAATCTCTTATTTCCCCTTGCTTTTAATCTCTAAATCAAAGATTAATTTGATGTTCTCTACCAATTAGATGGAAAACCCATGGAGGACAAGTGGGGAGATCATGGGTTGGGAGAGATTGTGAGTGGAAGAGTGAAGAAAGAAGAAATAAAAGAGAGGGAGAGGGAGAGAATATGGGGCGGCAACAATGGAAAAGAAAGGGAAGAAATGACTTTTTAATTTGTCTTATCTTTTATATATATTTATTCCCAGAATTTGTTTATTTCAATTAAAAATTTTAATTGTGTCAAAAATGTCATAAAACTTGCAATTTTATTTCCTTTCTTATCTTTTTATATTTACACTAAATTTTCCTCAATATTTCTTCATAATTCAATAATTTATTTTCATTTAATTTAATTAATATTTTGGTCAAAAGTCAACTCTTGAGGTGAATTGACTAAAATGCCCCTCATCGAGTCATAATCCTTCTTTTTCATAATACCCATTAAATCCTTAGGCCTTTGGTTCACTTGAATTTTTATTGTGTCTATCTCAATTAATTTTGCATTTATTTTTAGTCCTCAAGGTGTTCTTTGAATAGTATTAGTCACAGACTAAAAATGGTACTATTCATAACTCGGTGGTTCGGGGTGTTACAACCTAACCAACTGAATTAAACATAAAAACACACTAAAAATACTAAATGTGATGGGAGTAAAATTAATAAATTATGCACTTATCAAATTCCCCCACACTTATTCCATGCTTGTCCTCAAACATGACTTAAACTCCCAATCAACTCCACTTAGAAGTTCACTTAACTTCACCCTATCACAACTTTCTCTAACAAAAGATTAAAAGTTTGAAAGAAGAGGTAAGTAAGGTAATAACTATCACGGCAAATTCTATCAACACCATACCAATATATCAACAATTTTTCAACACAAAGTAAAAGGCTTGAAATCAATTAAGCTCACACAATTCAAGTTCCATAAAATTTTAAATCAATACATACCAAAACACAAGGCTAATTTATCAAGGCACAATAAATATAGCTCTTTGCAAATCTTAGGGGAGATAGAAATGCCATTTTTTTATATTTGAAATTGGTACTTCTCTCTTGTCACAGTTTTTTTTTTTTTTATTTCAACCGTCACCTTCATCAAAGTACCTTGCTTATATCCTAGCTAGCTTTTGGCCTGAGAATTGACATGGGGATCATGAACACCCCTGGTTAGTTTGCTTAACTAAAATAGCGGAGCAATTTTCAAGTTCAACCTTTTATTTCCCCAATTTATGCATCTACATATTATACAGTGCCCTGATAGATTAAACAAAGTTCTGAAATATGCATGACACTAGTTTAAAGTAGACATAACTAATCATTTCACCATTAAATCAAGCCTAAATGATTTATGCCGAAAAAAAATTAATCTATAGTATGGAGAAGATGGAAAATCCATCATTAAAGTTACTATTACCTTGCCTAAAATCTCAAAAATTCAATCTAAAATAGAAAACTCATTTTAAGAACAAAGCACTTCTCTCCGAGAGTTAATATAGAATCATGAATCAAGCTTATAAGAATAATTTTTTTTATTTATTTTTTTTAAACAATTAAAAAGATTGCAACAACAAATTTCTCCTGCCCCACACTTAAAACTTACATTGTCCCCAATGTAAAGCCCAAATGCCAAAGAAAAGAAAAAAAATGCTAGAAAATAAAATAAAATAAGGAAAAGAAAACAAATCTGATTGTGGCTAACAAGCCACCCATCGTTGCCTCCCAAGAAGCCATTTTGTTTATCATCGTTAGCTCGACATGGCAAAGCTCCTTAATCCACTGAATGCTCCTGAAACCCCTCATAAAATGGCTTGAGTTCATGGCCGTTGACCTTGAACACTTTGTTAGTTCCTAAACTTTGAATTTCAAATGCACCATAAGGAAACACATTAGTAACAACAAAGGGTCCAATCCAATGAGAATGCAACTTACCAGGCATCAGCTTCAATCTATAATTATACAATAAAACTTTTTTTCCAATCACAAACTGCTTCCTTAATTTGTCATGGAATGCCTTTTTCTTTTCTTTATAGATCCTAGAATTCTCATAAGCCTTAAGGCGAATTTCCTCTAATTAATGCAATTGTGATTTTCTTTCTAACTCATCCTCCATGCTTAACTCAAAAACATCCTGCACAAATGTATCAATAACATCAATAGAAAAGATAGAATGATTATCAGCAGGATACTTTATGGCATCAAAGATATTAAATTTGACAGTCTCTCCATCAAACTCCATAGTTAAGGTACCCTCATCCACATCAATTTTTGTCTTGGCAGTTTTTAGGAAAGGTCTTCCAAACAAAATCAAACCTGACTTTGATGTGGGAACACTATCCTCCATGTCTAAAATGTAAAAATCTGTAGGAAAAATCAACTCTCCAACCTGCACCAAAACATCCTCAACTACTCCCAATGGGTAAGCATTAGAACGATCAGCTATTTGAATAATGACATTGGTTTCTTTCAAAGGACCCAAATTCAAAGTTTAGAAAACTGAATATGACATGACATTAATAGATGCTCCTTAATCTGCCATTACACTTTCAAATTTAGAATCACCTATTCTGCAGGGAATAGAAAACAAACCTGGATCCTTACACTTAGGGGGTAATTTCTGCTGAATTAATGCTAACACATTTTCCCCCACACTGATCTTCTCATTATTCCTCAACTTGGGCTTTATAGTGCATAACTCCTTAAGGAATTTAGCATACCTGGGGATTTGTTTGATCGCATCAAGTAAAGGTATATTGACCTCTACCTTTCTAAAAGTCTCCAAAATTTCTTTCTCTTATTCTTCTTTCTTAGTTTTAGCCAACCTGCCGGGAAATGGAGGAAGAATAGAATTATTAACCTTATTCAGTTTAGGTTCAGTATTTACCTCAACTTTAGGAACTTCAAACTCTTTTGCTCCTTGCTTCTTCTTTTTCGTTGACTCATGTGGAGTCTGATTATCAACTTCCTTCCCACTCAGCAACAGTATAGCACTTGCATTTTCTCTGGGATTCATGACTGTTTGTGATGGAAGCTTTCCAGAACCTTAAGCTTCAAGTTTGCTCACAGATGAATCTAACTGACCAATCTGCCTCTTTATGTTTTGAATGCTATATCTGGTCTCTTGTTGAAACTATTGTGTATTGTTAGCCAAAGCCTTAACAATTTCATCAAGTGACATACCTTGATTTGAAGGAGGCGGAGGTGGTTGATTCACTTGTCTTTGCTGTTGGTATTGGTTTTGCACAGGTTGATTCCCATAGCTCATATTAGGATGATCTCACCAACCTAGATTATAAGTATTGGAAAAGGGATCATACCTGTGTTGTGGCTGTCCATAATTTCCTACTGCATGCTGTCCATAATTTCCTACTGCATTAGCATGTTGCATTGAATCATCCTCTTGTAATGCAGGAAACATGTTAGTAGTATGACCCAAACTCGAACAAATCCCACATACCTTAATAGTTTGCATGTTCCCTACAACCAATTGCCTCACTAAAGAAGTTAAATCAGAACTTCATTTCTCTAGGTTAGATGTACTTACCTCATTAACCTTCCTAGGTGTGTGATCCATTCTCATTCCAAACTGCTGAGAGTTTGCTGCCATGTTAATAATCAGCCTCTTTGCCTCTTCTGGTTTCCTATCAACCAAAGCTCCTCCACTAGCAGCATCTATCATACTGCGGTCCATTGGTAGAAGTCTCTCATAGAAATATTGAATCAAAAGCTGCTCACTTATTTGATGATGGGGATAACTTGCACACAGCTTCTTATATCTCTCTCAATACTCACACAAACTCTCTCCATTGTACTGCTGGATGCCACAAATTTCTTTTCTTATGTTGGCAGAATGGGAAGCAGGAAAATACTTCTCTAGAAATATTTGTTTCATCCCATTCCATGAGTTGACAGATCCAGAAAGAAGATAATACAACAAATCCTTAGATGTGCCTTCCAGTGAGAAAGGAAAAGCTCGAAGCTTGATTTTATCCTCTGAAACTCCTTGAGGTTTCATGCTAGAACACACAACATGAAATTCCTTTAAATGCTTATGTGGATCCTCACCTGCAAGACCATGAAACTTAGGTAACAAATGGATTAGTCCAGATTTTAACTCAAAAGCAACATTGAAAGCAAGGTATTGAATACACAAAGGCTGTTGGTTTAGGTCAGGAGCAGCCAACTCTTTCAAAGTTCTAGTAGCTATGGTTTCATTTTCAGAATCTGAATCCAAATCCGAACTTAATTCCTTTGGAGATTGGACTCCTTTAGATGTACTCGAAATCTGCTTAGCTTGCTTAGCCAATTTTCTCAACTGTTTAGCTGTTTTTTCTACTTCTGGATCAAAGATAAACTCACCAGATTGAGAAGTTCTTGTCATAAACAAAAAAAAAATCAAAGTAAAAACAAAAAAATGCCTTAAAACCCTAGAAAACGATGGAATTTGGCCTCAAGAGGGTGGGGCCAAAGAGTCCTATAGATTGATTAGTCTTGATCAGAACATTATTTCCTTCAAAATAGGTATGGGCCGCCCTCCTAATTCAACCAAAAATATATTGATGAATAGTAACACTATAATTTTTTTCAAAAACCTGAAAACAGCAACACTTCACAAAAAAAGTTAATAACAAAATATCCTAACACTAAAAACATGAAATCTAATAAATTTCAGTCCCCGGCAACGGCGCCAAAATTCTTGATGGTTGTCGATTCCACCAGAAATTAAATTAACTAAAATTACCAGTAATGAAATATTTTCTGCAATAAGTAGTAAGTCCAGGTCGAACCCTAGAGACTAAATTACTAAATTTTGTGCACTTATGTAACAGAAAAAGAAACAAAAGTAAAGGGGGGGGGGGGGGGGTTGGGGGATTGTAACACCAAATCGAAAGAAATCAAGTCAAGGTAATTCACATTCTAATGCATTGATTCGATCATAGACAAAAGAAATACAATTATCTCTTATTAAATACTTAACATATATTTACCAAACAGCAAGGTAAAATCCCTAGCTTCCCTATACTCATTAATTCGAGCCCAGCACTCTTATTGACTTTAATTATTAACTGAATTGGTATTAAGCAATCCTCATGAAATTAATAACTGCTTTAAGAAAAGAAAATAGTTAAGCTGAACAACAATTTATAAAGCATAAATCATTTAATTCACCCTACTGTTTCCTTAGGTTATTATCGAAAACTTTGATCATAATCAGTAAAACCTAATTGCTACTCATGTTCAATCCTACACAACAATTACAGATTATGAAGATGAACTAGTAATTGATCACATCAAACAATTAACTAATAGGCCTTTTTAGCAAATCATTCAATAGATCAAAGTCAATGAAATCAGAAAATAATAGATATTCAAAAAGACATAAATTAAATTAAGAACCTGGTTTCACAAATCACGCATAAGAACTAGAATCCCTTGAACTAAATTAAGAACTTAACCACTCATGTTCATGGCTTACAAAAAATTAAGGAAAAATAAAGAAGAAATCTAAAAAAAGAATGGAGAATGAAGGTCTTCTATGGAGAACGAAGGTTTGAATGGTTCTGAATGCCCTCCTTTGGCTGCTACCCAAAGATGTCTTTATAATTGAAAACCTAATCCCAAAGATAAGAACCAAACTTGAAAAAGTTTTGAAATTCAAAAGAGGCAGATTCGCAACTCTGCAATCACTGCCATTTTTTAGCCACTTCCCTTCCAAATCTGTCTCTGCCTTCTTCAGGAAAGTTATAGCCCTACTTCTTAGCTTTCCAGCGGGTACTCATTTGCCCAAATCCGAGTTCTACAGCCCAAGTTATGGCTCAAAAACTAAGACTAGTTCTGACAGAGTATCCAGCCCATAATGACGACTTCATTACCATTTTTGACAATCAAAACGGCCTTATTTCACTTCTAACCCTTCATAGAAGTTGTAGAGGTGCCTCTTAAGGTTCAATTGGGCTTGAGCTTGCTTCATTTGGACAGCTGAAGCTCTAGATACAAAATAAATACTGAAACTAGTCGTGACACATCAAGTCTAGGCTTTTGTATTAGATTCACAACTAATTTTGACAACCTTAGAGACTGATATGGGCTTTGGTCCCTATTTGTCATTTGTAGTACTCTGACTTAGCTTTTCAACAAATTAAATAGCATTGGATTCGAAGACCTACAACTTCAGAAACACCTAAAAAACACAGCAAAGGTCAAATTAATGCAAATGCTGAAAATTTTTCCATTTAACATAATTATTCCAACAACTATCTAAAAATATGCCTAATTGATATGAAATGCCTAACCAACTGAATTAAATATAAAAACACACTTAAAACACTAAATGTGATGGGAGTAAAATTAATAAATTATGCACTTATCAAAAAAAAATTTTTTTTTCTGAATTATGACTTTGGTTTGCTAAGGTAGACAATCTGGGAGGCGAATAATAGTGTTCTAAATAGGTATAGGTAAGGACCAATTTGGGATATTGGAGCAAACTATAAATATATGTGATTTTAGTTTCCTCCATAGCATATGCTCTTCAATGCTAATTCACTCCCTCTTAGTGTAAAGGGATTAAAGTATGTGGTATTGAAATTGTATAGGTGTCATAAAAGTGAGATTATAGATGAGAGGAAATTATGAAATTGGTGTGTGTGACTATAGCTCTCTTCTAAATGATCCTTGCCATTGTTGTTTCTATTTGCTTGCTTTTACTGTCTTCTTATTTGGTTCTCTGTTTTCTGCTTTGAATGTTTGTTGTTGCCCTTTTGTGTGCTGCTATTTTTGTTGGATATGTTTTGATTGGAATAGTGCTTGCTCTATGGGAAGAGTATACTGAGAATGCATAAACAGCTTCCTTCATTTTTGTCTAGGGTTAAGGCCTTATTGTATATTTTGAATTATTCCACCATTGTTATACCCTCACTTTTGACATGTTCAATCCTTGTCTAGAATTTATTTCCTTCACATTAAAAAAAAAAAAAAGATGAGAGATGTATTAGATAATAGATATATAAAGATCTCTATTTGTCTTTGGATGGAAAAAAACACATAAAGCCAATTGGCATTAATTCTTAATTACGAGGCTGATATGGTTCACACTTACAATTTATATGCACATCTCATGTTTAATTCCTGATGACTCTAGTCCTCTTGAATGACTATTAATTATTTTCATCAATGAGAAAAGTTTAGCGAGAATCCCTAATTTTAGTTAGAGTCAACTATAATAATAAAGTCAAACGTTAAATTTATTATTTAAAAACAATAAATTTTTATTAAACTTGATAAGTGTGATATGATTCCTAATTAAATTTTTATTGTTACAGCAAAATCATAATTCAAATTCTATAAAAACATATATCACTTCCCATTATAAAACATTTGAAATAAGGTTTCCTATTATATTGATTTGGGCTTTAATATATCATTTTTTTAGTCTTCTTACTTTAATTTTGGCCTTCTGCTTAGCTAGGTTTAGTTATATAATTGTCAAAAGAGAACTTAGGTGACCTATTTATTAGCCTTATAAGCCCATTTACATATTAGTAAGAAAAAAATTACAAATTATATTATTGGCCTTATAAGCCCATTTACTTTACAAAGTTGATTTCACATTATAAAAAATAATTAAATGTCTAAGCGAGAATTATCCATTAAATTATGCTCTCTTGCTAATTAGTGTTTTCATATACAGTATAAATTATCATAAGTTTTTAACTTAAATCAAACTTAATAAAAGAAAATGACATATTATTTAGCAGTTTAGAGACAATTTTTAAAATTATATTTTTTTTTCATTCTAATTAATTGACATTGTGTTAATCAGAAAGAAAGAACACAAGAACAAATGTGTCCAATAGGAGCTTTAATCATTTAGATTTTTTTTTTGTTCATTCTCTTTTCTTTTTCTTTTGTTTTTCTTTTCTATATATATATATATATATATATATATATATATCACCTAATTTAATCATTTGATGAGGAGATTAGATTCCTTACCTTACCTGCTAGACCAGTCATGACAATTTTCTAGTATCAAATTGCAGATACTATATTAGTTTATTTATCGGAGATTTTGTCAAATTATCATTTTGCTTAAGGATAGTATCATGTCATTCTCTTACATGGGTTTTCTTTCTTTGATTTATCTAGAAGATTTATTGATATTTCCTATTGTTAATTAAATATATATGAACAAGGAGGTCTTATTATTAATCTTCATTTATTTGAGATTTTTTTTTCTTTGGGTGACATGTTCAACATCAGCAAATTTAGGCTACTTTTGTAACATTTTTATTTTCTTGTTTTTTGTTTTAAAGAAACAACAAACTGGTTTTACTTTTGGTTTTTGAAAATCTAAAAAAGCCATTGCATGACTTGATTTCCTTATTCTATCTTATTTGTTGTTTTTCCTTTTTGATAGTTGAATCAACCATAAAATTTTTGGGTTCTTTATTTTCACTATCAATTCGTACTATAGAAAATGGAGACCTATTATTATCATTACCTTGTTAGAAAATAAAGAAAGATCTCATCAAATTATCACCCATTCATATCACTGATAAACACCATATTAAATTGATTATAAAACTCACAAACTACCAAACAAATCTTTCCCCATAATTGTCAATATTTACATGAATGCCTTTAAGATATCCAAATCGTATATTGTTTCTTCGTGTTAAACTATTGGACAATAAATGTAACACCCCTTACCCGGTCTACAGTATAGCCGAGTAAGGCGTGCCACATTCTGTACCGGAGTACCTATTCATATCTTACTACATTCTTGGTAATTATATTCCATTTTGTTATTTTAAATTCAGTAATTCAAATGGAGAAACTAATGGAGTTTCCCCCTAAATTATTAACAATTGACGAATGATCACCTGTTAAAATTTTCTTTTTCATCAATAATTATAGATTTCAAATTCATTCATCATCTTATAATTTCATCATCCATTCAAAATTTCAAATCGTACTCAATCCATTCATACTCAATTTAGATATGAAATTTACACACTTTATTATTTTACAATAATGCACACATGAATACAAATTCTTAATATACATTACATGCTTAATAATTAATTACAATGATAAAAAAATAAAATACATCAGCTAGATGGACCCTACCAATGAACTGCAGTGAGGTGACACAGTTGACACAATGTAATCTGATCTCTAAGTACTCCCAGTCAATCACCTACTGGGTCTTATCCTTCTCTCCAGTACTTATACGCAGTAAAAAGCAACGCGCTAAGCAATACTCTTAGTAGTGCAATAATAATGTAAAAATAAACTAAATAATTAGAAATAAAGAAATTATGTCGTTATGCCATACAGGATGTATTTTTGATAACCCTTTGTAATATACTTAATTTATTGGATTTCAATTCATTATTTATTATTGAATTTTTAAGACTTATTTTGATGCCCAAATAACCTATACAAATTGATTGGACTGGATAAACGGGTAGTCTAGCACTGGGTATCAAGTACCTCAGGCCGTCATATCATTTGTTACATAGTGTCTACCAGGTGTGCAACAGAATAGCTAAAGAGCCATAACATCAATCAGCATAAAGCCATGTGTATCAGAAAGACAACGGAATGGCTATAAGCCATAAATCACAAAATGGCATTAGAAGCCATAAATCACATAATGGCACCAAGCCATAAGCAGTAATGCAAATTAGAACCCTATTGGCATGCCAACCTATCCAAACCAATTATAAAACTAGGCATACATGGACACCTTAGTACCATAAGCATTGTTCTTTACATTATGTTATTATATTTACTATTCACTGCACTATTCATTTCACTATTCATACTAAATTTTGATCATGCCATTCATAATGGGAATAAAAGCCCCAAATTCATATTCATCCCACATTTTTGTTCATTAAGCTATTGGCATTAATTTCCAACCATAATTTAAGTCATTTTAGTAGTAATTCAAAATTTTCAAAATTTGTAACTTAAGTTCACTGTTATATTAGGCTAATCTACAATGAAAATTTGACCTCACTTTCTTCATCAAAGTTATTCCTTAATTTGTTTACTTTAATTTCCTTTTTGAATCACTCAATTTAGAGTTTTATAGCTCAAGACATGATCAATTAACCAAGACTAGTTCACTGACCCTTATGCTATTCTAAAATCAGACAGATTCTGGAACCTCATTTTATCTAGCCATTTGGACAAGCTACAATTATATTTTGGCCTGATGTTCTTCATATGAATTGTTTTCCTATGTGTCCTGGTCACACAAGTTCAAAATAATAAATTTTTAAGTTGTGTTTGGTGAATTATGGCAATTTAATTGACCTAGACTCATGAACCCTGCACCTACAGGATCTCAGATTCAAATCAGTGTTTTACATTTAACTTTTAGGATTTTTACACTCAAAATTGGAGGAAGGTTTCTAAACCAAAGTTGTACCCCTATTTCTTAAGTTTCCATATCATATTGGCTCATCTTCACTAGAGTTTTCTACAATGAGTTATGCCCATGTGAACATTTATCGTTTACATGGTTAATTTTTCAGGTCCAGCACTTGATACCCGGATTCAAGCCAATTTTAAGGCATTCTAAGGATAGTTTTTGAGCAGGGTCTCTTCATGAAAAATGTGGAATTATGTCCTAAGTTTCATCTCCAATTGGCCTCATACCAATTGGAGCAATATAGCTCTACTTATGGCTGCCTAACCATGCTGGACTCAGAGTCCAGAATTTTCTGAATAAGAAACAACATTTCCAACTCCTTACTACCACCCAACTACCCCTTCATTTCATCATCAATACACTTCAATTGGTCCATAATTGACCTCAAAAGTGTCAATTTCAGATCACAACACAAAATCCCCAAATTTAGTTCAAAACCCTAACTTCCAATTTCTTAAATTCACACTACTCATGTAATTCAAGTTCTAGTTCATATGTATACTCATCACATACCATCACTAAGCAAGTTTAAGATAATTAAAACCATCAAACTCTAACTTTCGACATGGCTACTGAAATCTAGGTTCTCCATATACTCATTATATTCTTTCAATTTCATGAAATTTCAACTCATTTCTACATGCTATCAATGATTAAAGAAGAGAGGTGGTTAGAATCTTGCACTAACCTTGGTTTACCCAAGTTTGACCTTGCCTTACCCAAGTTTGACCTTGCCTTAACTTCAATTTCTTCCCTTCTTGTTGCTACTAGTCTCTTTGTCAAGATGAAACATTAAGTTTTAGTAAAGGTGGTTATGGAAGATAGGGTAGGGAAAGCAAAAAATCAAAGCTTGGTGAAATGAAAATGGTGGAAGGAGACCATGGGAGTGGTTCGACCAACTCTTTCAAGAAGAAAAAGATGAGACTAAATGGTGATAAGAAGGAATTAATGAATTTTAATTATTTAAAAATTTTAATTAGGTTATCAAGTGTCATACTTATGTCATAAATAAAAATTAAATTTTTATTTATTTCTTTTTCTTTTCTTCTTTTCTCTACTTATTTTCATTTGAATTTTTATCAATATTTCTTCATATTTTATTAAATTAATCTCACTTAATTAGATTGGAATTTTTGTTAAAAGTCAACTCTCCAAGTAAAATGACCAAAATGCCTTTCATTAGGTTCATTGAATTATAATTACCTTTACCAATTGGCTTAAATAAATTTCCTTAACATTTATTGTCATTAATCCTCATAAATCCTTCAATTAAATCCTAAATAATTATTTTACAGGGTTCCTCACGAGCCTGGGGTTGGCAACTGTATCCACAGTCACTTCCCAGTAAGGTTACCCATCGCTGGAATCTTGGCTCCTTTAACCCATTTGCATTTTATTTCTTTGATTTCTCTTTGATTTTACTTAACCATTATTTAATTTATTTATGGCTCCTCACTCTATTTTAACTATAGTTCCAGCCATTCTGACTGTTCAAACCGATGTTAGTCATCGGAGCAATCGAATGTACGAAAGTACCTAAAACAAGGATGTCACAATTCTTCCCCTCTAAATAAAATTTCGTCTTCGAAATTTACTTGATATGAAAAGCTGAGGAAACTACTGCCTCATCATCTCCTCGCTCTCCCATGTCACCCTCTCTGTGTTATGATGTTTCACTTTCTCCTTAGTCTGTCTTACTAGATTTGGCTCTACAATCTTATCCTCAACCAGTTCTGCACCCATCTTGTTTCATCTCATATACAGTCTTCTTCTTATCTTTGATTTGTCTACTTATGGATGTTAACTTTTTATCACCATCATACTATGGCCTAAAGGGTTAGTGACAAGTATGTCCTCTTTTAACCCATCTATCTGTATCCCTCTATCAATAGAGAGTACAATGCATATATAAGAATGAGTAGAATTAAGGTCTATCAATACATATACAAAGGTATCATAAAGAAAAAAATGTACCTCTGATAACGTCTGCCAGATCTAGCACCTCCCGAGCCCTTATAGTGTATACACGGGGTGCTACTCTGGCCTCAGGCCACTCAACAGTCTCAGAAGCAGGTCTCTGTGATGTATCTGCCACTTCTGGCCTCATAGGTCATCTACCCCTCTGGGCTACAAGGGCAGATCTCTCAGTCTGTGGTGGGGCAATGGAAACACTCCTATGGGGACAATCCTATAGGAAATGATCAGTAGCTCCACATCAGAAGCATCCCCCAGTTAACAGTTGGCACTCTCTTTGGTGCCTCCTCTCACAGTGGGTACATAGTGGTATTGGGGCTAATCCCCCTATTGTTGTGTCTAGAGAACTCCCCACTAATACTCTAGACTGACTTCCCCTCTGAGTAAATTGAGACCTCTGTCTCTAGCCATGGCCCTGGGAACCCTTGGGCCTCTTACTATAAAAAACTGATGTACTAGACTACTCAGGTCCAGAACCTCTCTTCTGCTGTCTATCCCTCTGAAACTGCTAATCATTTCATACTCTTTCCACATTGAGAGCTGCAGCCACTAACTATGAAAAGTTTGTAAGCCGATGTGCCGTCACTAGAAGTCTGATGTTATCGTTCAGCCCATCCTCGAACCTACGGCACCGGTCTACCTCTGTAGGCATCATCTCCCAGGCGTATCTACTTAGCCTCACAAACTCCCTCTTGTACTCAGAGACCTTTAGCTACCTCTACTTTAAGGTTAAGAACTCTCTCTTTCTGGCCTCTAAGTATACATGATAGATATATTTTTTCTTGAACTCAGTGAAGAAGAAATCCCAAGTAAGCACTGTTGGCGGTATCACTCTGGACATCATAACCCACCACCGGTATCCTCCTGTAGTAACAACAAAGCGCACTCCAACTACTGCTCTGGTGTGCAGTGTAGCTGCTACAATGCCCTCTCATTCCGCTCTAACCAATGCTCAACAATGGCTGGATCGTCTTCCTTCTTACCTTTAAAATTGACGGCCCTATACTTTCTTAACTTCTCTAGTAGGGACCTCTGTACAGGCTATGGCTGTGGCTATGGTGGTAGCGGTGGCTGTGGTATGGCTCCAGTAACCTGGCGGAGCATCTGAGTCATTTGCTCCAAGAATGCCAGCTATGCCCTTCCAACGGCACCATAAGATGACTCCTCTCTCCTGCCTCGCCCCTGACTGTGAACAGGTACATGACTGCCAACCTCCTCCTCCTCAGATTTAAAAGACCCTTGCTCTGAAGAATCAGACTCCATCAATCCTATAAAAATAAACAAGAGAACAGATCTGCATTAGTGTCACCTCGACTCCTAAATAAAGGCCCATGCATGTTATGCAGTCTATGTCTTTCTATCTATGTAGGCCTAGGATCGCCTAAATTGCTACTCTGATACCATTAAATATGGCACACCTTGCTCTATTACACTATAGACTAGGCAAAGGGTGTTACAACAAATCACTTAATTCTTTTTCTATCTTTAATTGAAATAAAAAAAATGGTTGAGATATGGCAGAGCAAGAAAACCACAATTGAGCGAGAAATGAGAATAATTATTGACAGTTGTTAATTTTTTATGCTTCTTGTCATTCACAGTCACTCCTATTTAATTACTTATCATAATTGCTTATTTTATAGATTTGCACAGATAGTAGTTTCATAGTTTTGAAATGGGTAAGAGTTAGATAAACAAGCCTAAAAATATCTATGAGTATAGAAAAGGAGTTACTAAATTTCTTGATTTTACATTTCATAAAGCATCTCAGTGTGGGAAGATATTGTGTCCATGCATTCACTATGTTAATCGCTCTTGGCAAAGTTATGATGATGTCAAAGTACACCTTATTTATGATGGATTTTTAAGGGGGTATACTAAATGGATATGTCATGGGGAGGATCTAACCACTAATGTTGATCAATCATCTTCCTCACAACACACCATTGATGTTCGTACTATAGAACATGTAGAAGAATGTAATACTACACCCCTAAATCCAAGAAGGTTAGATGACATTGTACGGTTACTACATGATACAATATGTGTGACTATTGAAGGAAATTACAGAGTCAGACAAGATGTTAAAGAATTAGGTTATGAGGAAAATAGAGTAGAGCATGAATCACAACTTAATTGGATTAATATGGAACAATCAAGAGATACTTCTAGTGGAAGGATAAGTGAATTTATAAATATATTAAAAGATGTGAATGCAGAGTTATACCCAGGGTGCAAAACCTTCTCTAGGTTATCTTTTATTTTGCAATTGTACCATTTAAAATGTTTAAATGGATGGATGGGAAAATCATTTACAGTGCTTTGGAGTTGTTAGTTAATGCTTTTCCTAAAGTTACTTCACTTCTTAAATCAAACTATGAAATTAAAAAACTTGTCAAAGCATTAAGTCTTGCACTCTTGCATAAATGATTGTATGTTGTTTTGGGGGGAAAGGAAGAAATAAGAATTATGTCATGTTTATGGATCATCTTGATGGGTTGCAAATAAGAATGAACAATCGAATTCAAATGGTGATAGAGTGGAAATGTCTTTTATCAAGAAGAAGAAACCAGTTAAAGTTTTAGATTACTTTCCCATTATACCTAGGATTCAGAGGTTATTTGCATTTGTTAAAACTTTTAGTGACATGAGATGGCATGAAGAGGGTCCTATAAAAGATGGATTACTAAGGCATTTTAGTGATGGAAAAGCAAGGCAAGAATTTGATTCTAGATTTCCTAATTTTTCCTTTGATTCTTGAAATGTGAGGCTTGGTCTTGCTACTAATGGTTTTAATCCATTTAAGACCATAAGCAACACTTATAGCACATCACCTATTATATTAATCGCATATAATATGCCTCTTTAGACATGTATAAAGCAATCTTCATTC
Source organism: Hevea brasiliensis (assembly GCF_030052815.1). Lineage (NCBI taxonomy): Eukaryota > Viridiplantae > Streptophyta > Magnoliopsida > Malpighiales > Euphorbiaceae > Hevea > Hevea brasiliensis. The sequence continues at coordinate 1,098,977 of NW_026614585.1, forward strand.
ATTTTATCAATGATCATCCCTAGTGAGAAAAGTCCTAGAAATGATATCGATGTGTATTGGCAGCCTTTAGTTAAGGAGTTAAATCAATTATTGGATGGCGTGGAGACCTATGATGCTTCCACTAGCCATGCATTCTGAATGAGAGCTGCTTTAATGTGGACAATCAATGATTTTCTAGCATATGCAAATTGGTCTGGTTGGAGCACAAAGGGAACTTTTGCTTGTCCTTATTGTGCTAAATTAACATGTTCAAGATGCTTATATAAAGGTGGAAAACATTGCTATATGGGTCATAGGAGATGGTTACATGAAGGGCATGAATTTCATTTTCAAAAATATTTCTTTAACAATACTGACAAATTGTGACTAATACCTATACATGCTTCAGATTATGATGTGTTAAAATAATTAGATACTATTCAATTCACATTGGGAAAAGTATCTCAAGCTAGGCAACAAAAGATAAAGAAAAATAAAAAGAGTGGAAGGAAAAGAAATAAAAGATATGATGTTGTTGAATTATTTGAAGAAGCACTAGAGAATGTGGTTGAAGATTCTAATTATGTGATGGATTGGTAGAAGAAGAAAAGTATTCTTTATAGTTTACCACATTAGGAATATAATCTATTGTGTCGCAATCTTGATGTGATGCATATTGAGAAAAATGTGTGTGATAATGTAATTAGCACTTTATTGAATATTGAGGGTAAGCCCAAAGACAATCTTAAAGCTCACCTTGACTTGGTGGATATAGGATTAGGAGTGAGTTACATCCACAAATAAGTGAAAATGGTAAGAGCAAATTGCCTTCAGCATCATTTATAATGACAAAGAAAGAGAGAGACATTCTTTGTGAAGTTGTGAAGAATGTGAAAATGCCTGATGGTTATGCATCCAATATTTCAAGGTGTGTTAACCTGAAGGAACACAAGATCAGTGGATTGAAAATTCATGACTCTCACATTCTAATTGAGTATATCCTTCCATTAGCACTATGGGCATGTGGTCTATCACAACAAGTGACCTCTATTATGATTGAGCTAAGTGCATTTTTCAAAGCAATATGCTCAAAAGTGTTAGATGTTAATGAGCTCACAAAACTTCAAGATTGTATTGCATTAACACTCTATCATATAGAGATGATCTTTCTTCCTTATTTCTTTACCATTATGGTACATTTAATGGTCCATTTAGTAGAGGAAGTAATATCATGTTATGGTCTTGATTTTATGATTATATATTTAATTAATTAGATTAACAATCAATTTAATTATGTTTTTTTTACTATTATATCAAAATTTTAATTTTGTGATAGGTAGTGTTTTAATTGATTTATTGTAAAGTTAATTTCAAGACTATATAGCTATTTGTTACTTTTAACTAATTAGTTGAATGAAAAATCAGTTTGATTATATGTTTTTTACTATTATATAGATACCAAAGATTAATATAGTTAGAGTACATATGTTAATCACTATAAATTGCTTTTGCATTACATATCCTATTTTCTATTAGTTTGGGCATGTTGTGACTTGTCTGATGTTTTTGTTTTCTTTTGATATATTCTATTCTATTTTAATTAGAATAGAATTAGAGTTTTATTCTTTCGTTATAATTGAAGTTTAAATTCTTCCATTTGAAGTTTAAATTCTTTTGATATATTCTTAATGTTTTCTCTAGTTAATATTATAAAAAAGTTTTTCTCACGGTATTGCTATTGAATATTATTGTCTAAAATGTTTGTCTTACTTTAAAATCTCTTTAGTTTAATCCACTGTTTATTATTTCTTGTTGATAGGTTAAAGATGAAGTTGGTCGCTCCAATTTTGTATCAACGAATACTTCAAAAATGGCCTTACGGTGTGAAGCTATTAAGACTAAGCCTCAAACTACTATGAAGAAAAGGGATTTATAAAAGGATTTGGTGCATGAGTTTGTTAAGTTAAGGTTTAAGGAAAATTAGTTCAAATTGTTTTTCCTACATATAAATTTTTGTAAAATTATAAAGATTTCCAATTTTTTGTTTTATTTAGGTAAATTTTGGTAATTGAATTGCATTGAAACTTGAAAGTAGAATTTAAAACTAGACTTTTGAATTTAATTTTAGCATCAAAGATTTTTTGAATTAAAATTCCAACTTCCCCTTATCTTATATTTTTTTAGTTTTAACAACTATTAATAATTTTTGTATGTCCAATTTTCTATTAGTGTATAATATAAGAGTAGAATTTAGTATATTTTAATTAATATTGTGATTTTTTTAATGTGAAACTCTGATTTGAATAATCTTAATATTGTAATTAATTTCCTTATAAATTGAGATAAGTAAGAAGCTGATAGGGCTGCTGCTGGTTATTAGTCCAATTCTCATTGGGTTTTGGGAAAAAAAAAAGTGAATTGTGATAAGTAATAGGCTGATAAGGCTACTGCAGGTGATTATTACTTTATTAGTCCAATTCTCAATGGGCTTTGGAAAAGAAAAAGGGAAGATTTATCTTTTAAAAGTTAACTTTCTATAGACTAAAAAAAAAGAGTAAACTTTATATAGCTGACATGACTACCAGTTATATAGACAAGACTACACTCTATCAATTTTCTGCCTTATATCTTCTTATTGTCTCTTTAGCACGACTTTCTTTCATCTCTCTTCATCTTCTTCTCTCATGCGAAAACAACTTCTCTCATCTTCTGCCAACTTCAGCTTCTTAACTTGTAAGTAAATTTTTTTTTGTTCTTTTGTAATTTTCTTTTACATTGTGGGAGTGCTTATTCATGTTTAAACATCTTCTTCTTCTTCTTTCTACATCGCAGAAAACTTCTCAACCTATAAGTTGTAATTTTCTTTTACACTATGGCAGTGCTTTTGCATGTTGAAACATGAATGTCTTCTTCTTCTTCTTCTTCTTCTTCTTCTTTTTGCATCCCATTTTTGAGTTATTAGCTTTACAGGGTTGTCTCCTTACACCATAAACCAAGAATTGAAAAAATTGTTCATACCCTTTGAAGTCATCACTAAAGGTAATTTTGTTGATTTTTTTTTGTTAGAATTAGAGGCATTTCCCATTACTGGAAATTAGTTATCCTGGTTAGATAAAGGCATTGCCTTCAGCAATAACGAGTTGATCTTATTGGTCTCCTTAGTGTTCTTGCAAAGATATGCTCTTTTTCTATCCATTCACTATCCTGCCTTTGACCCATGATTCTCTTAGGTTAATTTTCATGGTATTGAAAGTGTTGATTTCTTAGTTGGCATGCTTGAATCGCTGATTTCTAGGGCATTGTGATTTCTTTGTTGCTTTTCCTCTATTTTGTAAATCATAAATTTCTTTCTCCCCTTTTTTAGTTTCAAATGATTACCAGAGGCAATATTGTTCTTATTGCATTCCTTGGTTTCATATTTGGATTTGCCCTATTTTATGCATGGGCGCACATGGGCTAAGAGCAACAAAAGAGGTAGCAGTAGCAAACCCCGCTCTCGATTTAGCAGTAGCCCCTCCCTAAGCAGCAGCAACCACTCCTGTAGAAACTTTGCGATATGCGGTTGTTTATTCAACCCAAACCTAAAAGGTATCCGACCCTTGAAAGAATTTGTTTGATGACAAATTTAGGGTTATAATTGTAAAGAATTAAGGATAATTTCTGGTCTTTTTGGCAAAGGGGAATGGAGCTTGGTCTTGATTTTTTTGTGCATGAAAAAATTATGAAAAACACTTGACAAACATCATGTTTTTGCAACTTTTTTTTGGGTCTTTGAATTAACCCTCCAATTTTGTATGAAATATTTTGTATAAATATTTGGTACTTTATATTTGGCAGCATGTTGGGACTGTCATATATACAACATGGTGTGATTACATTAATGTAATACGTTTACATTATATTATTTCCCTTGTGAAATATTTGTGATATTATTTGCAAAATCAAAAAAATGATTAAAGTAATAATTGATAATTTTTCATGGGAAAGGAAAAAAAAAATAAAAAAGAAAAAGCAATTGATTCTTACCTTCACCAAACTCCGCATGTCTAGGAATATTTTCCTTTTTATTACCCGTTATTAAGAGTACAAAAAATAAAACTAAAAACTAATGACCTATGCCAAAAATAAAGGCTATTCTGCTCCAAATTTTGCAAAAAAGAAATATTACATAGGCTCAAGTTCTTGGACCCTTAACATAGCAGCAGATTGTGTTTACTATAAAGAAAGTATGTTACACCCTATCCTTCCGTAAGGTATGACATTATCTTGTAATATGCTTAATGAATTACTGAACTCCGCCTACCGATAACTCATTAAACATACTACAAGGGATTTTAAACAAATCAAATTTATTTTTAAGTTAAATGATTGCCAAAAAGTTGAGAAAATATTTAAGAAATAAGTTAAGTATTTTACAAATCAAAGAATTTTATTTCTTTTTATTTTTCGGGAAAACTGCATAGTGACGGCTATAATTTTAATAAATCCAAAATTTTAAACCTATTAAAAACAACATGTGAATATATAGCATGTATAAATTTAAATTCATCAGTACTCAAGAAATTTTGTTTTATTCATTCAACATTAAGAAAATAAACTATCTTATTTACAATCCAAAAGAAATATTCATTACAATTTTACAACTCAAAAAGATATTTAATTACAAATTTACAACTTCAAGTTACAAAAATATCATTATAATTCTTTTTATACAACTGCTCAATTGTCTTTTATATATATATAGTTACTCATTTACATCAAAATACAATCTAAAAGGATATACCTATTATATCTGTTGACAACCAAAACACTGCTTCTAGTAGTTCACTCAACTACTTTATCTTTCCCTTTACCTGCGACAGCATACAAAAGATATTGCTGAGTAATGATACTCAGTGGTACACAACTATTAATTTTTAAAAGAAAAACTTAGTGCCAGCATATTTGCCAAATCATAATAAGGTATTTGCAAAATTCATATTTCCATGAACCATGAAAACAACACAATATCTTTCACTCAATACCAAATCATTTGTTTTCAATCACATTTTATTTAAGCAATCACAAATCACAAGTGTTGCTAATGCTCCCATAGTTTAGATCATAACACAAAATTTTCGATCAATGCCTCATTGTACACCACGATAAAGTAATCTCAACCTTATTAACCATTATTAATGAGGGAGATGGCTAGCTAGCAATATGAGTACTCATCCGAACTCAACTAGCAAGCTAGAGATGGAGGTAACATAATCAAATTTCAAACCCCACTTAGCTATTACTAATAGGGAATACTGTAAGGGACTATCATGCCAACTATGATTTCAAAACAATCTTAAAATAATTTTCAATTCAAATAATCACAATTACAAATCAAATAGTCACATTCAAACATCACATATCCACATAAGTGGTTAGCAATACATCAAGTTCTCAAAACACTTCTAAATACATTCAAACTGGCTCACCCCCTTACTATAATGAAATTAAATAGCCAACATCTGCCTTTTCCACAATTATAAATTCATTTCAAGATTCAAGAATGCTCAAGATAGTATAATCAATTCATAAATGCAAGAGAAAATCATATTTGGCTTGTAAAAGTTCATTCACATCATTTACAGTTTTTAAAACAAAAATGAAATCATGTTGTGCACAAACCTTGTTTCAGTTCTCTTTACTTAGCTTAACTCTTCCCTTCTTTGGAAGTCTCCTTATCCATTGAAATTATACAATTACAAAGTCTCAATACTCATTCTAACCTTCACCAATAGCTAATCAAATAAATTCCTAAGTTATTATGCAATTTAATAAATTCCTAAGTTACTATGCAATTTAATAAATTGTGGGTTTAAGCCAAATTTGGGACCCGACTTTTGAACCCAATTTCAACCTAGTTCCAGTTAAAATTTGACAAGGTAATCTTCATAAAAGTTGTTCCCCTATGTATTAGCTTTAATTATCTTTTTGAATCACTCAATTTCAAGTTCTGAATCTCTAGTTATGGCCAAAACACTACCTACTACTCCTGGTTACTGAACACTGTACTTTCCTAGTTTTCCAGATTTTCAATTAATTTTGCATTCAATATTCGAGCACATTATGCTCAAAATTTGAACCAGGCCCTAAAACAAAGTTTTAGGCCTTTATCTTAAGTTTCCAAATCACTTTGAATCACTTAAATTTGAGTTATGTAGAGGAAGTTATGCCCTGATTACTACTCAGAGGTCAAAGGGAAAAATTACTGAAGTACAGGATTTCTAGATTTTTAATTCCTAACTTACTCTAACAACTCCTCTACTTTGCCCTAAGAACTGGGTTTAGGTCGAAAAATGAAATTTGTAGTTCTATGTCTTATGAATATTTTGGCTTTGAAATCATTCAATTTGCTATTGTATAGCTTGAGTTATGGTCATTTTACTAAACCTGGTAGGAGGCCTAAATTTTCCTAGAGTTCAGGTCTAGTCTAGAATCAAGGCAGATTTCTGGACTCACTTTGTTCAAGCAATTTAGGAAAGGTATGGTCATAATTTGGCTTCATGGTCTTCATATGAATTGTTCCCCTATGTCTCAAGATTACACAGGTTTAAGAATTACCCAATTTAGAGTTTCCTAGAGTGAGTTATGCTTAGTTAATTATGTATTGTTCATTTGGTCAATTTTTTTCCAGGTCCAGATTTACCAATCTGGATTCAGGTCCTAATTGAGGTATCCTATGGTCATTTTCTAGGCAAGTATTCATCATGAAAGTTTTAACATTTTATCTTAGATTTCATCTCCCATCGGTTTTACACCAATTAGAGCTATGTAGCTCAACTTATGAGCATTTAACCACACTAGACTCAAGCTATCCAAATTCAAAACCTAAGGCTCAATTTCATTTCTATTAATTCCTTCACCAAACCAACATCATTTCCCATTAATTTCACTTCAATTGACCATAATATGACCTTATGAGCATTAATTGAACTTCATACCATAAAAATCCTAATTGCTTAAAACCCAAATTACTCAACTTCTAATTCCAAGCAAATTCAAATACACAATTCATGTTTACATTATCATTCATGCTTGAATTCATATTTAATTAAATCAAAAAATATAAACCCTAATCTCCCTAAACCTAGCCGAAATTTCCTCTTCACATTCAAGCAAGATTTTCATCGTTTCTCATGTTAATTCCCCATAATCAACCTTAAATTCAAGGAATATAAAACTAGTTACGCTTAGATGACAACTTACCTCAATTGGCAAAGTTCCAATCTTCCAATTCTTCAATTTTCTTTGGATGCCTTTATTTCCTTTCTTCCAATCTAGGTCAAATTTGAAGTTTTCAAATGATTTACTATGGAAATGGTGAAGAATTTGTAGGCTTAAGTGTAGCATCCTCATTTTTGTAGTCTTTACGTCCTAAGATTTCGACGGCTAATGTCTACCTCAGAAAGTTGAAATGTCTCGGACTACACTTCAGGGATAATAAACAGGCATAAAATGATGAAATAAATAAAAAGAAAATACATGAAAAATTAAGAAAAAATAAAAGAGAGAAAATGAAACCAAGTTAAATGAGCCAGCACCGCAGCGATGGGTGACCGCGAGGGGAAGTTACGGTGCAGGCAATAGTCAACTCCAGGACTGCGGGAAACTCTCAGAATTAAGTTTTGAGACATAATTAAAGACTTGTTGAAGTATAATTGACATTAGAAATATCAAAGAAAAATTAATAAATTAGTACAAAGAAAAACGAAAAATCAAGAAACAAATAAAAATTGGTGTTACCGAAAAATTAAAAATACAACCCAAAGAGGGGTATTTTGGTCATTTGACACCTAAAGTGGACTATTGACCTAAATGTCCATAAGGAAAAAGTGGAATTAAATTTTGAAAATGCCATGAAAATAAGAAATTGGATATATAATATAAATAGTGAAAGATTGAGGGCATAATTGCAATTTTAGGAATCTTGAATTAATTAATCTTTTAGTTATCATCATAAGTGCTCCACTAAGTATTATTTAATGGACCTATATAAACCCCAAAGTGGACAGATTTCTCCACTTTCACCTTCTTCTTCCTCACATTTTCATTTGGCCAAATTCCATTTCCCATTCAAATTCATCGATGGCCATCCATGGCCAAGCTCTCTCTCTCCATGATCCAAGCCAATTTTCTTCCATTGTCCTTCACTAAAGTTGGTCCATACAGCTTGGGAAAGAGATAGGGAGCAAGAAAGAAAGGTTTTGGTGAAGTTTTGGACAAGCTTCAAAAGAGGTAAATGCTTATTTTCCTTAAATGGTTCATTAAACTTATAATTGAGATTATGGCGAGTAGGAAAATGAAAGAATTTTAAGAAATTGTTGAGTGTTGACAAGTCTCCAATTTGGCAGCCCTCATGTCCATGAGAGTATGAATTATTTCTTCATGTAAATGGTGATTTGAGGTGTTGATTAAAGTGCTTAAATGTATAAGAGTTTAATTAACATGTGTATGTTTGAATTGTGTATTTGAAGTAAGGTTATGAAGTCACTATGGAAGTTGAAGCATATGTGCCAATTTGGGCAGCCTTGATGTGCTTAGGAAGACCTTATTTTCATATATGTTTAATGTTGATTAATGAGCAATGGTATGTATATTGTTAATTTTGATTAATTGAATTAGGTTTGGAGAGTTAAAATTGTGGTTGGATATTGATTTAATTGGGTGTGATAAATATTTACTTAAATTGAATTGTTAATGGACATTGATTTGATCAATTGAGTGTTGCTGGATATTGATCAATTGGGTTGTGGTTGAAAAATTGACCAAATTGCAAAGTACATGATGTCCATTAGAAGTGCCAATTTTCAATGCAAAGTATGGTTAGTAAGGGCAGTATGCATTTTAGGTTATAAGTGAATATGTGTGACCCCAATTGGTATGAAGCCAATTAGAGACAAAATTAGACATAAAATAGGCCAACTTTCATGTAGAAGTGTTGCCCAAATTCTGCCTAGAAGTGACCTAAAAGAATGAACAAATCCGAAATTGCATGACATGAAAACCCAGAATTTTGACCATATGAACAACAATAAGTATTTTGGCCATAACTCACTCAAAACAGATCCAAATGACCTGAAATTTATACCATGGAAAGCTTAGACATAGAGCTACAACTCTTATGGAGACACCAAATCCCAAAAATGACCAGAACCAAGTCAAAATGCTTGCATAATTTAGGTTACAAAAACTGGTCGAATTGACTTTGACCTAAAAAATGACCTAAACTTTGCAATATAAGTACAACTTGACCAGTAATAGTAAAATGACCATAACTTGGTTCATATAACTCCAAATGCCCTGAAACTAGTGCCAAATTTTCACTAAGACATAGGCCTACAATAATGGTATTTTGACCAAAACCCAAAAACTAAGGGAACTAGGTCAATTAACTTGATTAAATTGGCCTACAAATCTGGAAATGGTTCAAATGACCATTAACTCTAGCAAAATGTTTTAAGTATAACTCCCACTAGAAGTCTTCAACAAAATGAGCCATACCAACCTAGAAAGTTAAGAAAGAGACCTAAAACTTTGTTTTAAACAACTTCCTCAAATTATAAATGTATAAGGTTAGAATTTAAGGTCAAAGCTATTGACCTAATTAAGGACCATGCCAATATAGGACCTTTGAGTCTAAGTTAACAATTTGTCTATAAAGAATTCTATAAGACTTGAAAAATGGTAAAAAAAATTTCTAGTTGTCCCTAAGACATAGGGCAACAATACTCATGAAGAATGCTAGACCTCAATGTGATTACAAATAGTCCAAATAAATTAGTAAAATCAGAATCGAAAATGCGTAAAAAGGAAACTAAAATTTAGATTTGACCTAGTTATGGTTAATTGATCATAACGTTAGCTATACAACTCCAAATGGAGCGATTCAAAAAGGAAATTAAAGAAGACACAATGAGAAACAATTTCATGAAGAGAAAGATGCTAAATTTACACTGTAGCTTGGTCCAATAGACAGTAAACATTGGCTATGAAATCTGAATAATTGCAATAAAGTGCAATAAGCTTTGAAATGAATTTGGCAACATATGTCAACATGTGAGAAATGAAAAATGGAACATATTAGTGACATTAAAACTAATTCACCTAGTGTGCATTAAAGGTCAATATTATAGGTTGACTAATGAAAGGAATAGTATTAATAAAATTTAATTATTGAACCTTATTATTAGAAACAATTTAAATGAGTACTGAAATACTTTAAATTGTGTGTTTGAGTTAGAAAAGACACTAGGAAAGGAAAAGACCCACTGAGTCAAGGCCAAGAGGCGACTCATTAGAGGTTTATGTACAACCAGTTTTTAATTAATTTTGTTCTGAATATTTTATATGATTAAATGAAGTTATTTTCCTTATGTATTATGTTTATCAAGTATTAGATTTAATTCAATGATTATTGAAATTATTATAATATGTATGAATTTAGCTTTGTGAAATGGTATTTCAACAAGTATTAAGCATTGTTGTGGATTGAATAAATTATGCTTTGGAAAATTATGATAGAATATGTTTTGAATTGTGATGGGCAATTTGCATGGAAAAATATAAATTTATGTTTTGAATTGTGATGAGCATAAAATTGTTGGATATTGGAATTGACTTTGAAATGAATTGTGTTGTGATTTATGCTCACAAAAAGGATAAAGAGAATTATGATATTGTTTTATATCTCACTATAGATGCTTGACTAGGTTATTACCCGTCTCTCTCATTTGTTGAGGAGACAATGGAGTTAGCTTTATTTTGATTACCATGGTACGTGCACAGGCTTAGATTCTCCTCTTATTAGATGTTAGATCTAAGTTTTTATTTGTTATGGCCCTTTCGGAAGTTTCATTATTGTGATGTGTACTGTGCATGATGATTTGACCTCCCTGACCATAGGGAGTTAGAATCCAATTCGACCTCCCCGATCATAGGGAGTTAGAATCACCCCGAAGATGGCCCTTTCGGATTAGTCTTGCACAGTTAGTGAGATAAATAATGGTTTTTGAATAGTAAAAAATTTTAATATCAAATGGGATTTATGCATAGTTGATTTTGTTGGAATTAATCTTTATTTCCATGATTGCTGGAATTACTTTAAATGTTTAATTGTGATTTGATAAATTAAATTTCTTGCTCAAAGTCATTTTAACTAATGATTTATATTATTGGCAATGAAGATTTTGACTTTTGGAATTTTGTTGAATTTCGAGACTTTCAAATTAGTTGTTATAATTTTATCAATGTATATTGTACTATATTTTAAATTATAGTTGTGCACCACTGAGTTCACCACTCAGCGATAGCTTTATATGCTGTCGCAGTTGAAAAGAGCATAGAGCAGTTGAGTAAACTTCTTTGAAGACATATTCAGATCAGCTCTAAGTATATCAAAGGTTACCCATGTACATAAGTTTGATGTATGCATGTAATAATATGTATGTAAATTATTTGAGCAGTTGTATAAAAACTCTTATAAAATATTTAGTATGTAACTAAATGTAAATTATTGTAATGTAAATTTAAGATTTCATTTACCTATATAGTTTTGTAATATTAATTTTTGAGTCTTGTAATCAATGAAATGTTTCTTTTATGATGAGGTTGGTTTGAAAATGAAATTATTTGAATATTGAGATTGAATTATGAGATGAAATGAAGTTTATTTGAGTTGTATTTGAGAAAACATATTGGGAGTATTTTCCTTTTCAGGTTTGAATAACTGTTTTCTCAAAATACAGCCGGCACTTTGCCAAAATTTTGAAAAATTTTTGTAACACCAGATTTTAGTCGATGATTTAAATTTCATGAAAATTGATTTAAAATCCCTTGTAATATATTTAATGGGTTACCGATAGGCGAGTACGGTAATTCATTAGGTGTACTACAGGATTATGTTACATCTTACGGAGGAGTAAGGTGTGACATGTTTAGTGGTATCAGAGCAATGGTTTTAAAATAAATTTTGAACTGTGAATTTGAAATCTTTTTGTCAGTAAATACAACTGCTCAAATGTTTAATATATATAGTACATTTACATCATAAATATGAACTAATGGAGAGAAATCTCCTTGTGTTGGTTGTACAAGAAATTGAAAATCCTGTGAAAAGATATGGAAGAGAAGAATGAGACAATAGAACAGTCAGTGATGGCGAAAGTACAAGGTGAGGCCCCAGCCCCTCAGAGAGTCAGAAGCCCAACTTTACCAGCCCCACCTGTACAAATTACTACACAAATGGCCCAGCAAATTGGCCACTTTCTTTCAACAAATGGCTGATACCCTGTCAGCTCAAGCTCAAGCACAAACCCAACCCCCACAAGGGCAGCATGAAATAGAGAAGAGGGAGAGACCTATGAGTCAGAGCTCAAATAGTAAATTGAGAAAAAGGAAGAACACTAGAGAGCCTAGTGGTTATGGATATGATAGAGGCGGATCTTCAGGGCAGAGGCCACCAAGGTCCAGTCATCAAACAACTAGAAGTTCTTGTGGCAAATTGCATAGGGGTATTTGTCGTAAAGCTTATAGAGCCTACTACAATTGTGGTGAACATAGACATTTCACTATGGATTGTACTAGAGCACCTCAATCTGCTCTCCGGAATTCACAGACAGTCGGTCAGAGTCGAGATAGAAATAAAACTGGTACTCCTCACAACCATAACACAGTGAATCAACCTGAATATAGTAGCGCACCAGTCAGAGCGTCCACTATGTGCCAAGGAGAAAGAAGAAAAACTTTGGATGTAGCTATTGGTAAGTTCTTAATTTTTGAAAGAAACAATGAGTTATTATTTGTTCCCAGCACTACTTATTTATATGTTAGTTTTAGAATTATATGTTTTGTTGCTATTCCTTTACATGGGAATAAATTTTGATGTATTAGTGACTAGTCCTTTAGGATATTAGTGGATTCGAGAAAGATAAGATGTTAGAAAACCTAGTCCATGAGGTTACAACGTAGTGACTATGTAATATTCTCGATGTTTATATTGTAACTTGCAGATTACAGTACCAACATGGGATTATTATGTAGAGCTACGTGCTTCCTTGTGGTGCAATAAAATAATAATATTTGTAAGTAATCTACAAATTGATACAGTTACGCCCGAATAGAGTACTATTACGAGAAATAAATGTGAAAATTTTAGTCAAAAATTTAAAATTTCAGAACTAGCCTATCGAAAGACTACACTTGTAAGGTAGCTGGAGTCAGTGACTCGGTTACATTAATGTGAACTACCTGTACCACAGTAATTGCTATAAGTTTAGAGATATCAGTACGACTTATCATCCTTAGATGGATGGACAGTCGAAACAAGTAATTCAAGTAAATTCTGAAACTCATTGAGTTTCTGTAAACAATGAAATGAAATGATAATAATAACCTGTAATATGTAATAAGCTCTCGAGAATATACTGAGAACTTGTGTCATTGAATCCGAGGGGAGATGGGACAAATACCTCCCACTAACAGAATTTGTATACAATAATAAGTGTCAAGCTAGCATACAAACGGCACCCTATGAAACACTGTAAGGGAAAAAGTGCAAAACACCAGTACGTTGAACTGAGTTGGGTAAAGTTATCTACACATTGATATAGAGTCTTATAATTATTTTCATATTTTTGTCAAAAAAGAATGATTTAGGTATTTGAAAATATATTTAGAAGTTGTAGTGCTATTCCCTCTGGAAGCAAGAATAGATACATTCCATTGATGGAGTTTGTGTATTGTGATATTTATTAAATAAACATGAAGATACCAAGGTATAAGGTCTTGTATGAGATAAATGCAGAATACCTGGACAAAAGGTAGTTTAACAGAGTTGGAATTGGTAAAAGAGACTGAAGGACCAGTAAGGATTCCAGTATAAGAAATCAGAGAACTAATGAATAATAGACTTTCATGAGTAGAAATAATAAAGGCAAAAGAAAACATTGATGGGAAAGTGAATAGAATTATGAGATAATGATAAGCTCAGTTGTTTAAATCTGATAAATTTCGAGGATGAAATTCCTTTTTAGAGGGGAAGAGTTGTAACATCCTCATTTTCGTAGTCCGTACGTCCTAAGGTTCCGATGGCTAATGTCTGCCCCAGAAAGTTGGAATGTCTCGAACTACACTTCAATGATAATAAATAGGCATAAAATGATGAAATAAATAAAAAGAAAACACAAGAAAAATTAAGGAAAAATAAAAGAGAGAAAATGAAACTAAGTTAAACGAGCCAGCACCGCAGCGATGGATTACCGCACGGGAAAGTTACGGTATAGGCAATAGCCAAGCCCAGGACTGCGGGGAACCCTCAGAATTAAGTTTCAAGGAATAATTAAAGACTTATTGAAGAATAATTGACATGAAAAATATCAAAGAAAAATTAATAAATTAGTACAAAGAAAAACAAAAAATCAAGAAACAAATAAAAATTGGTGTTATCGAAAAATCGAAAATACAATCCGAAGAGGGGCATTTTGGTCATTTGACACCTAGAGTGGACTTTTAACCTAAATGTCCATAAGAAATAAGTGGTATTAAATTTTGAAAATGCCATGAAAGTAAGAAATTGGATATATAATATAAATAGTGAAACATTGAGGGCATAATTGTAATTTAGGAATCTTGGATTAATTAATCTTTTATTTATCATTAGTGCTCCACAAAGTATTATTTAATGGACATATATAAACCCCAAAGTGCACAGATTTCTCCACTTTCACCTTCTTCTTCCTCACATTTTCATTTGGCCGAATTCCATTTCCCATTCAAATTCATCGATGGCCATCCATGGCCAGGCTCTCTCTCTCCATGATCCAAGCCAATTTTCTTCCATTTTCCTTCACTAAAGTTGATCCATGCAGCTTGGGGAAGAGATAGGGAGTAAGAAAGAAAGGTTTTGGTGAAGTTTTGGACAAGCTTCAAAAGAGGTAAGTGCTTATTTTCCTTACTTACTTCATTAAACTTATAATTGAGGTTATGGTGGGTAGGAATATGAAAGAATTTGAAGAAATTGTTAGTGTTGATAAGTCTCCAATTTGGAAGCCCTCATGTCCATGGGAGTATGAATTATTTCTTCATGTAAATGGTGATTTGAGGTGTTGATTAAAGTGCTTAAATGTATAAGAGTTTAATTAACATGTGCATGTTTGAATTGTGTATTTGAAGTAAGGTTATGAAGTCACTATGGAAGTTGAAGCATATGTGCCAATTTGGGCAGCCTTGATGTGCTTAGGAAGGCCTTATTTTCATGTATATTTAATGTTGATTAATGAGCAATGGTATGTATATTGTTAATTTTGATTAGTTGAATTAGGCTTGGAGAGTTAAAATTGTGGTTGGATATTGATTTAATTGGGTGTGATAGATATTTACTTGAATTGAATTGTTAATAGATGTTGATTTGATCAAATGAGTGCTGCTGGATATTGATCAATTGGGTTGTGGTTGGACAATTGACCAAATTGCAAAGTACATGATGTCCATTAGAAGTGCCAATTTTCAATGCAAAGTATGGTTAGTTAGGGCAGTATGCATTTTAGGTTATAAGTGAATTTGTGTGATCCCAATTGGTATGAGGCTAATTGAAGGAAAAACTAGACATAAAATAGGCAAACTTTTATGTAGAAGTGTTGCCCAAATTCTACCTAGAAGTGACCTAAAAGAATGACCAAATCCGGAATTGTATGACATGAAAACCCAGAATTTTAACCATATGAACAGCAGTCAGTATTTTGGCCATAAATCACTCAAAACAGGTCCAAATAACCTAAAATTTATACCATGAAAAGCTTAGACATAGAGCTACAACTCTTATGAAGACACCAAATCCCAAAAATGACCAGAACCAAGTCAAAATGCTTGCAGAATTTGGGTTACAAAAACTGGCCGAATTGACTTTGACCTAAAAAATGACCTAAACTTTGCAATATAAGTACAACTTGACCAGCAATAGTAAAATGACCATAACTTGGTTCATATAACTCCAAATGCCCTGAAACTAGTGCCAAATTTTCACTAAGACATAGACCTACAATAATGGTATTTTGACCAAAACCCAGAAACTAAGGGAACTAGGTCAATTAACTTGATTAAGTTGGCATACCAAATCTAGAAATGGTTCAAATGACCATTAACTCCAGCAAAGTGTTTTAAGTATAACTCCCACTAGAAGTCTTCAAAAAAATGAGCCATACCAATCTGGAAAGCTAAGAAAGAGACCTAAAACTTTGTTTTAAACAACTTTCTCAAATTATAAATGTATAAGGTCAGAATTTAAGGTCAAAGCCATTGACCTAATTGAGGACCATGCCAATATAGGACCTTTGAGTCCAAGTTAACAATTTGTCTATAAAGAATTCTATAAGACTTGAAAAATGGTAAGCAAATTTTTTAGTTGTCCCTAAGACATAGGGCAACAATACTTATGAAGAATGCTAGACCTCAATATGATTACAAATAGTCCAAATAAATTAGTAAAATCAAAATTGAAAATGCGTAAAAAGGAAACTAAAATTTAGATTTGACCTAGTTATGGTTAATTGACCATAACTTTAGCTATATAACTCCAAATGGAGTGATTCAAAAAGGAAATTAAAGAAGACAAAATGAGAAACAATTTCATGAAGAGAAATATGCTAAATTTACACTGTAGCTTGGTCCAATAGACAGTAAACTTTGGCCATGAAATCTGAATAATTGCAATAAAGTGCAATAAGCTTTGAAATGAAATTGGCAACATATGTCAACATGTGAGGAATGAAAAATGGAACATATTAGTGACATTGTAACACCCTAGGCAAATCCCACATCGGCAAAACACGGGAGAGATGCTGGGTTTATAAATTGGTGGTTCGTAACCCCTATTGACGCGTTTTAAAACCGTGAGGGCTTCGGCCTAGAGCGGACAATATCACTAGTGGGTCGGGCCATTACATTTGTGGTATCAGAGCCGCTCCGCGTGCAACCTTGAACAATGGTGGGGCAAACCTCAGCGAGGATGCTGAGTCCCATAAGGGGGGTGGATTGTAACACCCTAGGCAAATCCCACATCGACAAAACACGGGAGAGATGCTGGGTTTATAAATTGGTGGTTCGTAACCCCTATTGACGCGTTTTAAAACCGTGAGGGCTTTGGCCTAGAGCGGACAATATCACTAGTGGGCCGGGCCATTACATTTGTAGTATCAGAGCCGCTCCGCATGCAACCTTGAACGATGGTGGGGCAAACCTCAGTGAGGACGCTGAGTCCCATAAGGGGGGTGGATTGTAACACCCTAGGCAAATCCCACATCGGCAAAATATGGGAGAGATGCTGGGTTTATAAATTGGTGGTTCGTAACCCCTATTGACGCGTTTTAAAACCGTGAGGGCTTCGGCCCAGAGCGGACAATATCACTTGTTCAACCAGCTACGCACTGGGGTGGAAACTTCGTGTCCCACATCAGAAACGGGAAGAAAAGATTTAGGCCATATATGTGGGAGCCTTCCTCACCTGGTTAGCGCGCTTTTGGGAATGAAACCTCTCAAGGGACAAATCCGTGAGGCCCATGGGCTAAAGCGGACAATACTAACTGGAGAAGGATCGGGCTGTTACAGACATTAAAACTAATTCACCTAGTGTGCATTAAAGGTCAATATTATAGGTTGACTAATGAAAAGAATAGTATTAATAAAATTTAATTATTGAACCTTATTATTAGAAACAATTTAAATGAGTACTGAAACACTTTAAATTGTGTGTTTGAGTTAGAAAAGACACTGGGAAAGGAAAAGACCACTAAGCCAAGGCCAAGAGGCAACTCATTAGAGGTTTGTGCACAACCAGTTTTTAATTGATTTTGTTCTGAATATTTCATATGATTAAATGAAGTTATTTTCCTTATGTATTATGTTTATCAAGTATTGGATTTAATTCAATGATTATTGAAATTATTATAATATGTATGAATTTAGCTTTGTGAAATGGTATTTCAACAAGTATTAAGCATTGTTGTGGATTGAATAAATTATGTTTTGAAAAATTGTGATAGAATATGTTTTGAATTGTGATGGACAATTTGCAAGGAAAAATACAAATTTATGTTTTGAATTGTAATGAGCATAAAATTATTGGATATTGGAATTGACTTTGAATCGAATTGTATTGTAATTTATGCTCACAAAAAGGACAAAGAGAATTATGATATTGTTTTATATCTCACTATAGATGCTTGATTAGGTTATTACCCGTCTCTCTCATTTGTTGAGGAGACAATGGAGTTAGCTTTGTTTTGATTACCATGGTACGTGCACACGCTTAGATTCTCCTCTTATTAGATGTTAGATCTAATTTTTTTATTTGTTATGGCCCTTTCGGAAATTTCATTATTGTGATGTGTACTGTGCACGATGATTCGACCCCCCCGACCATAGGGAGTTAGAATCCGATTCGACCTCCCCGACCATAGGGAGTTAGAATCACCCCGAAGATGGCCTTTTCGGATTAGTCTTGCACAGTTATTGAGATAAAGAATGGTTTTTAAATAGTAAAGAATTTTAATTTCAAATGGGATTTATGCATAATTGATTTTGTTGGAATTAATCTTTATTTCCATGATTGCTGAAATTACTTTAAATGTCCAGTTGTGATTTGATAAATTGAATTTCTTGCTTAAAGTCATTTTAACTAATGATTTATATTATTGGCAATGAAGATTTTGACTTTTGGAATTTTGTTGAATTTCGAGACTTTCAAATTAATTGTTATAATTTTATCAATGTATATTGTACTATGTTTTAAATTACAGTTGTACACCACAGAGTTCACCACTCAGCAATAGCTTTGTATGCTGTTGCAGGTGAAAATAGCATAGAGTAGTTGAGTAAGCTTCTTTGAAGACACATTCAGATCAGCTCTAAGTATATCATGCGTATACCCATATACATAAGTTTGATGTAGGCATGTAATAATATGTATGTAAATTATTGGAGCAGTTGTATAAAAGCTCTTGTAAATATTGTGTATGTAACTAAATGTAAATTATTGTAATGTAAATTTGAGATTTCATTTACCTGTATAGTTTTGTAATATTAATTTTTGAGTCTTGTAATCAATGAAATGTTTCTTTTATTATGAGGTTGATTTGAAAATGAAATGATTTGAATATTGAGATTGAATTATGAGATGAAATGAAGTTTATTTGAGTTGTATTTGAGAAAACATATTAGGAGTATTTTCCTTTTCAGGTTTGAAGAACTGTTTTCTCAAAATACAGCCGGCACTCTACCGAAATTTTGAAAAATTTTTATAACATCAGATTTTAGTCGATGATTTAAATTTCACGAAAATTGATTTAAAATTCCGTGTAGTATATTTAATGGGTTACCGGTAGGTAAAATACGATAATTCATTAGGTGTACTACGGGATCATGTTACATCTTATGGAGGAGTTGGGTGTGACATTAAGGGAGCTTGATGAAACAAAAATGGAGGTTTGGGGTGAGGAGATTGGGGACGACAATGAGAGAAAGGAAGATGAAGAAGATGAGCTCATTTAATGCAATTTGTCTTATTTTCCAAAATATCCCATATATATAAATTAATTAATTTTAATTATAATTATTATATTATAACAATTTAATTATTTACATCTATGTCCCATTTAAATTTTCATACACATCACCTTTAATTTAAATCCATTGCAATGTTTTAATCTCACTCATTTTAATTGACATTTAGGTCAAAAGTCAACTCTTGAAGTGAATTGACTAAAATATCCTTCATCGGGCTATAGTCCATCTTTTTTAATAATACCCGATGAGTCCTTAGGTTTTAATTTACTTATTTGTGTTTATTCTCTTTTTTATTTCTTTGATTTATAAATTCTCAGTAATTCCTCAATTAATCCTTCATTAAGGATTCTATAGGATATCACACGAATTTGGAGTAGCAACTAAACTCACAGTCGCTTCCCGGATAAGTCACCCATCGTCGGGAACTTAAGCTCATTGAATCGATTTATTCTCCATTTCTATTATTTTCCTCCAACCTCATTTGATCTTTATCAATTTAATTTATGGATTCTCTCTATGATTTAAGTATAGTTCCAGACATTCTAAACGTCCGAACAAACATTACTCACCGGAACAGTAGAATGTATAGAACTACCTAATGTGAGGGTATTACAAAGTACGTGTACAATGATATCATAATTCAAATTCTATAAAAACATATATCACTTCCCATTATAGTGATTTGGGCTTTAATATATCATTTTTTTAGTCTTCTTACTTTATTTTTGGCCTTCTACTTAGCTAGGATTAGTTATATGATTGTCAAAAGGGAATTTGGGTGACCCATTTATTGGCCTTATAAGCCCATTTGCATCATTAGTAAGAAAAAAATTACAAATTATATTATTAGCCTTATAAGCCCATTTACTTTACAAAATTGATTCCACTTTATAAAAAAATCATTAAATGTCCTAGCAAGCAAGCATTATCCATTAAATTATGCTATCTTGTTAATTATTATTTTCATATACACTATAAATTTACTTAAGTTTTTAACTTAAATCTAACTTAGTTTAGAAACAATTTTTAAATTTAGATTTTTTTTTTTCATTCTAAATAATTGACATTGTGTTAATTAGAAAAAAAGAAGACAAGAACAAATGTGTCCAATAGGAGCTTTAATCATTTAGATTTTTTTTTCATTCTCTTTTTTATTTTTCTTTTGTTTTTCTTTGTTCTTTTAAATCAATTTATATATTATACACACACATATATATATATCACCTAATTTAATCATTTGATGAGGAGATTCCTTATGTTACCTGCTAGACCAGTCATGACAATTTTCCAGTATCAAATTGCAGATACTATATTAGTTTATTTATTGGAGATTTTGTCAAATTATTATTTTACTTGAGGATAGTATCATGTCATTCTCTTACATGGGTTTTCTCCCTTTGATTTATCTAGAAGATTTATTGATATTTTCTGTTGTTAATTAAATATATATGAACAAGGAGATCTTATTATTAATTTTCATTTATTTGAGTTTTTTTTTTTTTTTTGAGGTGATATGTTCAACATTAGAAAATTTAGGCTACTTTTGTAACATTTATATTTTCTTGTTTTTTGTTTTAAAGAAACAACAAATTGCTTTTACTTTTGGCTTTTTAAAATCTAAAAAACCATTGCAGGACTTGATTTCCTTACTTTCTCTCATTTGTTATTTGTCCTTTTTGATAGTTGAATTAGCCATATAATTTTTGGGTTCCTTATTTTCACTATCAATACATACCATAAAAAATGGAGACCGATTATTATCATTACCTTGTTAGAAAATAAAGAAAGATCTCATCAAATTATCACCCATTCATATCACTGATAAACATCATATTAAATTGATTGTAAAACTCACAAACTACCAAACAAATCTTTCCCCATAATTATCAATATTTACATGGATGCCTTTACGATATCCAAAACGTATATTGTTTCTTCATGTTAAACTGTTGGACAATAAATTACTTAATTCTTTTTCTAGCTTTAATTGATATAAAAAAAAAATGGTTGAGATACAACAAAGCAAGAAAACAACAATTGAGTGAGAAATGAGAATAATTATTAATAGTTGTTAATTTTTTATGCTTCTTATCATTCACAGTCACTCCTATTTAATTACTTATCATAATTGCTTATTTTTTAGATTTGCACAGATAGTAGTTTCATAGTTCTGAAATGGATAGTAGTTAGATGAACAAGCCTAGAAATACCTATGAGTACAGAAAAGGAGTTACTGAAATTCTTGATTTTGCATTCCATAAAAGCATCTCAGTGTGGGAAGATATTGTGTCCATGCATTCACTGTGTTAATCGCTCTTGGCAAAGTTATGATGATGTTAGAGTACACCTTATTTATGATTGATTTTTAAGGGGATATACTTATTGGATATATCATGAGGAGGATCTAACCACTAATGTTAATCAATCATCTTCCTCACAACAAGCCATTGATGTTCGTACTATAGAACATGTAGAAGAATGCAATACTACACCCTCAAATCCAAGAAGGTCAGATGACATTGTGAGGTTACTACATGATGCAATAGGTGTGACTATTGAAGGAAATTATAGAGTGTAAGGACTCTAACTTTGCATCAAGACTCCAACTTTAATTTAGGAACTTTCCTTAAATTTTGAGAGTAAGGACCCTAAAATGGAAATAAAAAATACTGAACTGAATCTGAAATCCTGAAGGCACAAGGTTTAGGAGTCCAGGTCAGTTAATTGGCCATAACTCACCCTACATAACCTGAAAAATTGTGATTCTTGAACTTGTGTTACCCTAAGACATAGGGGAACAACTCATATGTAGGACATTAGGCCCAAATATGATTGTAACATGTCCAAATGGCTAAACAAAGTTGGGATTCCTGAATGTGCCTGGTTCTAGAACAGTAATGAGTCAATGGAACAGTCTTAGAAAATTGACCATAACTTGAGTTCTAAAACTCTAAATGACATGATTCAAAAAGGAAAACAAAGATAAGACATAGAGGAACAACTTCCATGAAGGAATTGTGGTCAAACAGATCCTACATCTTAACCAAATTGCTAGGCAAAGATAGGAGACAGAATCTAGACCTAAAGAAAGGTTCAAGGAATTATTTGATACATGATATGTAAATTACCTAAATGGTTTGTGAAATACATAAGTTACATGAAAGTGAGATTGGAACCTATTTTTCCATTACAAATTACATGAAATTGCTATAAAACACTAATAGTGCATAACATGAAATAATAAGTCTATAAGTACTTAATAACACCAATTTGCCCAAAGTATACCTAGACTTATGTATATAGCTTGGATCATTTGGTCTACCAATTAGGGACTACATATTGTAGTACTGCCCACATGCATGATCATTGATAGACAATATCTGTCTAATATGGTTATTCCTCTGGATTTATGCCTGCTCATTGGCCATTGTGCTTGATATGATTTCTGGCTTTACGACTGCCCACTGGCCTTGTGCCTGACATGATAGATGTATACATGATAGACATATGAATGTCTAACTAGTATACTCCCGTGTATTTAGTCTTTATAGTCTGTTATAGGTTACATGGGCACTGATATGAATTTAATAAAACTGAATATGAGAAATGAGCAGAAAAGATCCTGATAAATTATTTGCTCCCAAAGTTCAACAAAAATGTAAATGACTAAAAATTCATGAAATCTACAATTTCTTTATGAAATTGCATAGGAAATAATTATCCTTAATTATTTAGTTATTTTTACTTGAATTTATGCACCACTAAGCGTTATGCTTAGCGCGTTGATTTTTCCATCGCGTAGGTACTGGAGACTAGCCACAGTAGCAGTAGTGCTCTAATAGAGGGTTTGATCAAATCTGTATTAGAGTTGGAGTCACTTTAGCTGTGCACTTGATAGGGCCCATGGTTACATGCTTTTTATTTTTTGTTCGTTGTACATAAGTAAAAGATGTAATTCATTTTGAGACCGTAATATAAATTGTAAATTGTTGTGTATAAATTTTATAAATGAAATGAAAGGTATTTTACATGAATGAATGGTATGACATATGATATGAGCTGATGATGAAAAGACCAGATGTGATGATTTAGATATGATATTGAAATTATACTATGAAACTGTTTCAACAGGTGAATAGTGAAACCCGCCAAACGCTAATAAAACAAAGGAGATTCTGTCTAGGTCTCCAAAAAAATAAATTGTGATGAAAAAAAAAATTCAACATATGGGATAATATGAATTAATGAAATTTAAATTAATACGGTATAAGACAAGATAAGATAGGGCGCTCTAGCACTGAATGTGGCACGCCTTGTTCGGCTACACTGTAGACCAGGTAAGGGGCATCACAATAATAACCAGGTGAGACTTTTCTATCAGTTTTGGCACACCACAAGAAAAATAGGTCATACGAAGACATTGTGCCAACACTAGCTCCTCTTCTTAAAATTGTGTTTGTAATTAACCTCTGAAGCAACTTCAAAGAGTGATTCTCAATTTTAGAGGCCTTACTGTGTCTGGGTTTGAAAATTCCTCCTAAAGGGGTAATTTGTTTCCAGAATTCATGGCCATTATACTCCTATTTACTGGTAGGCATTCTAATCAAACCATCAGTGGGGAACCCGAATATATGATGAAAGTCATCAATTGACAATACCCTATCTTGACCCATACATCTAAAGTTCATTGTCAACTTATGATCCAATTCATATTTATGTGCATTTGTAGACAATGAACACATAAATTCTTGCACTAATGTGGGGTACACTAATTCCTGCTTGTGAACAAATCTGACCCAACCTAAAGCATTTAACAAAGTTTGCATTTAATCATAAATATTCAGATACTTAAGTGTATAAACATCCAAATACCAAGTATGAACAATTTCTTTACTTTCAATTCTTTTCTTAATTTTCTTCATCTCAGCAGAAGGTAACACCCATTGTTTGGCAGTAGTGATAGAGGAAGGAACAGAGTGTATACCTAAGGACTTCCCTGGTTGTTTTACGGCTGATTTCGAGATACCAATTCGAGCACTGGAAATGATAGAAGTAGGCTGCTAAGCTGATTGAGGTTAAGTGGTGGGTTCAGGTTCCTTTCTCTTTGTACTTTGGTTTTGTGTGGCTTGATATTTTTGGCTTTCTTCTTCTAGTATGTAGCAAGAGTAGGGGCAAAAGCAGCATCACTAGAATGGGCTACCGGTGCATCACCTATTTCCATTGAGTGGGTGGGTAGAGGTTATGGTGCGGGGTGGGAAGAATAGGGAGGTGAGTCTTCAAAAGATAATGGTGAATCGACCATGGTAGAGAATAGGAATAGGGAATAGAAGAAAAGAAGTTAATAATGGAGAAGAAGAATGTGAAAAAGGAGGACAAGAAATAATGGAAGAATGGCGGTCATGGGTGGCAGAGATTGCGGCATGAGGGAAGGAAAGGGAGCAGAGTGGGTTGTGTCAGGGGTTATGCCGAGAGAAAGAAGGGGGTAGTGGGGATTATGGGTGTCAGGAATGGGTTTTGGGTTAGGGATTGAAATTGAGGGGCTTTGGATATGGGTTATGGGCTTAGGCTTTGTTAATTAGGTGTAGGCTTTTGGTAAAAAAAAATGGTAATGGGCTTTGGGCTCTATTTTAGTAAGTATGGGTAAAGCCTTAAAATGAAAAGTAAAAATGGCTAAGAAATTAGGTGGGCTGAAGAGTTTGGACGCGGGCCCATTCTAGAGAATTGGGTTGTCAACCTACAAAACGCATTAAACAGCCCAAGTTGGAACACAGGTATGCAAGTTGTGCTGAAAGTTATGCAACTTTCTGTCGAAAATTGCACCCAGTGAACATAAGCTACGATATAAGTCAAAATCGATTGTGCCACAGGTTGTGGAACTTTCTGTCCAAATTGGTGTCCAGTGAACACAAGTTACGACACAAACCAAAATTGGTTGTGTTAGGGTTTGTGTAACTTTCTGTCCAAATATGACAAAGTTGCACAATACTTGGAAAATTGAGACAAATTAAAGTTCAAGTGATCAGACCTTCATAACATGAGTTCTAATTGCTCAACCTGCTGTATTCATCAAACATTCATTAAAAATTTACAAAGGACTAATTCACACATCCACATTCAATTGATTTTCTTTTTAAACCAAGATGACAGAGTTTAGAAAAACTTCCTCTTAAGATTAACAAAATGAGCAATCAATTTTGCAAAACCAACCAGCAAATATTTAGCCATAGAAAGATGAAAAGTACAAAGGAATAAATTTAAAACTAAAATTTAAAATTGAAATTTAAAACTAGAACTAAAACAGAATGACAAGTGCTCATTTGCTTGTAATGAATTATATCCCATTTGCATAAGAAAATCAGAACAATGTTAAAATCTGAATAAAAAGTATTGAAAACTTAAAACAAAAATATGAAAGAAATAAAGAATCAACGAAAAATTGTGGCTTACACCCAGAAATGTTAAGTTTAGGTCTTTAGCTTGACCTTACTCAACCAAAATCTCATGGAGAATGAGAGAGATAGTAGGTTGCTATCTTCTCAATTGGTTCACCAACTGAATAATACCTCAACCTTTGCCCATTTACTTTGAAATTACTAGATTTTTCACCAAAAATTTCCATAGCACCATGAGGAAAAACTTTCACAACTTTAAATGGTCCTGACCACCTTGATTTTAGTTTTCCTGAAAAAAATTTCAACCTTGAATTGAATAAGAACACCGAATCTCCTTCTTTATAGTCATTTTTCTTGGTATGCTTATCATGCCATTTTTTAGTTCTTTCTTTATAGATCCTAGAATTTTCATAAGCATCAAGTCTCAATTCTTCTAACTCATTAAGTTGCAACAACCTTTTCTGTCCAGCATCTTGTAAATCAAAATTGATTGATCTTATGGCCCAATAAGCTTTATTTTCTAACTCTACGGGCAAATGGCATGATTTCCCAAAAACTAATCTATAAGGTGTAGTTTTTATGGGAGTTTTAAAGGCTATTATATATGCCCAAAGAGTGACATCTAACTTAGGGGATCAATCTTTTCTAGACTCGCTGACAATTTTCTCCAATATTTGCTTAAGTTCTCTATTTGTGATTTCTACTTGGCCACTTGTTTGAGAGTGATATGGTGTGGCAATCCTATGCTTTACCCCATACTTTCTCATTAGCTTTTCAAATTGGTGGTTGCAAAAATGGCTACCACCATCAATGATTA
Source organism: Hevea brasiliensis (assembly GCF_030052815.1). Lineage (NCBI taxonomy): Eukaryota > Viridiplantae > Streptophyta > Magnoliopsida > Malpighiales > Euphorbiaceae > Hevea > Hevea brasiliensis. Next base: position 1,125,755 of record NW_026614585.1, read on the forward strand.
TGGCACATGGGGCACTAAATCTAGTTAAAACAAATTTTTTCAGAAATTTCACCATAACTTTTGCATCATTGGTAGGTGTAGCAATAGCTTCTACACATTTAGACACATAGTCTACCCCTACCAAGATATATTTATGTAACACCCTCACTTTAGATAGTCCGTACATTCTACTATTCCGGTAACTAATGTCTATCCAGACAGCCAGAATGTCTGGAACTATATTTAAGCAAGAGTGAGGAGTCATAAATAACTCAAATAATGATAAGAAAAATTAAGGAAAAATTTAAGTAATGAAATGCACTAAAGTTAAATGAGTCGTAGCTCTGGTGATGGGTAACCCTAATGGGAAGCGGCTGTGAAGATAGCTAGCGACCCTAGACCCATAGGAAAACCCTGTGAAATAATTTTTGGGACTCCAGTGAAGAATTATTGAGGCTTACATGACAATAGATTACTAAGAAAATACAAGAAAAATTAAATCAATCGGTACAGACAACTTTAGCTCAATAAGCAAAACGAAAGGCATTTTGGTCATTTCACCTTTAGAGATGATTTTTGACCAACTTGTCCATTTGAGTAAGTGAGTTATATGACATAAAATGTAAATAACTAATGATGGAAATTTAACTAAAAATGAATAGAAAAGAAAGAAAAAGAAAATGGAATTAAATCCTAATTATTACATAAGCCTTATGTATGGGCGATGCAATAAAAATCTCTTAGCCAATCAAAATTCAATAAGCATACTTAAAACACATTAAAAAGAATAAAAGAAGTCAAAAATTGAAATAAGAAAATCTACTTATCTTCTTCTTCATTTTGGCTAAATTCCCTCTCTCTCTCTCCTCCATAGCTCTTTCTTCTTCAACCTTCAAATTCTTTGATTTCTCACCCCAACATCCATAAATTCCTTCATTAGAACTTGTCACCCAACCTTGCCAAAGTGTTTGGCTGCCAAGAATTGAAGAGAAAGTGGAAGATTGGACACCCTAGAATATTGCTTCAAGAGATTAGTGCCCATTTCCTTTCTCTCTCTCATTATATTCTTTGGTAGGACATTGACGTGAGCTAGAATTTGTGAAAATTGAACAAAAACATGCTTGTTCGGACCTCCCTTGATTTTCGGCAGCCATGAATGGAAGATGGTTTTGATGAATTTTGATAGAATTGAAGTGGTGTAGTAATGGTTTATAATGTGTATACATGTATTAGGATTATGATTTCCATGTGTATTCTTAAAAATCAAACTTTGGGAATTAGTGTTCGGAGCTAAATTAGGGTTTTACTACATTGATGGTAAATTGGTGTTCTAACAGTCAATTAGTAACCATTTGAGATGAATTGACCTTAAATTGGAAGGAATTGTGGCATTGGATTATGAATTGGTGTGCTGCCCTTTTGTGCCAAAAATTCTAGACTTCAGTCCAGTGTGTTTGGGTAGTTATAAATTGACTTAAGTAGCTTCAATTGGTGCAAGAGAAATTGAAGGTGAAACTAGGGACATAATGCCACATTTTTTATGTAGCGACCCTACCCAAAAAACCAACTTAAGGGGACCTAAAATTTGCTAAATCCGGCTAACCAAAATTCTAGACCTGGAAAATGACCAAATAAACAGTATTTGTTTATATGACCATAACTTTGTGTAGAGAGGTCCAAATGACCATATTTTTAAACTTATGGAAAGCTTAGACAATGTAGAACAACTTTTGTGAAGAATAGAAGCCTAAATTCTGACCAGAACCAATTCAAATTGCTAGCCAAAGTTAGGATACCAAAACTGCCATAACCAAATCTGCCTAGAAAATCTAAGAATGGACCAATCTGGCCAGTTATCGTAAAAATATCATAACTTTAGCTACAAAACTCCAAATGGAGTGATTCAAAAATGACATTAAAGAAGACACATTAAGGAACAACTTTGATGAAGAAAGTTTAGCCAAATTCTCACAGTAGATCAGTCCCATAGAATAGTAAACATAGGCAATGAAATCTAAAAATTTGAAATAACTTCTAATGAGCCTTGAATTGAGTTTGGCAACTAATGCCAACAAATGTAACATCCAAAATGTGGTATTATAGTGTAATTAGAACTTGCATATCTATTATTTATGAAAAAATCAACATTTATATATGAATAGTAACGTGAATAGTAACTACCAAACACTAAGTGCAAAGAACTAAACAATTAACTTTGTTAATATGCCCTAGTATGCCTAAAATGATTGGTTTGGATAGGATGGCATGCCAATAGGATTTCGATTGAAGTACTGCCTATGGCTTTATGCCATTTCGTGATTCATGGCTTTAGTGTCATTTTGTGATATTACGGCTTTTGGCCATTTTGATATTCTTGATATACTTGGCCTTATGCCCGATGTTTATTATGGCAAGTTAGCCGTTCTATTGTACACCTGGTAGACACTATATGACCGATTGTGTGATGGCCTGAGGTACTTAATACCCAGTGCTAGTTTACCCATTTATCCAGTCCAATCAATTGGTATAAGTTACTTGGGCAACCAAAATAAGTTTTAATAATTTATATCCAAATAATGACATAAAATGTATTAAATGGATATTATTATGAATAATTATCAAAAATTTAGTCTGCATAAAATTTAGTCTGTATTAAATGGATATATTTAATTATTTTAGTTTATTTCTATTTTATATTGGTACCACTAAAATGTATTGCTTAGCACGTCACTTTTTGCCACACGTAGGTACTGGAGACACAGATAGAGAGCCCAACAGACCTCAAACTGGGTGAGAGTTTAGATTCTGCATTGAGTTCGGTGTCACCTCTACTATAGTGCATTTTAGTAGGACCATTAAGCTCCATCAAAGATTTAATATTTTGTATTTTGTGTTAGATATTTATCTTATTATGTAAATTATGGACTTATGTAACTATTTGTAATTATGTAAATTAATGAAGTTTAGTATTTCAATTCTAAATGAGTACCATTTTGATTATGTATGAAATGTATGAATGAAAATTTGAGTTTGAAATGTTGAAATAAGAATTAAGATTGAGAAAATGTTATACATATTTAAAATTATTGTTGAGACTTTGAACAGGTGAAAATCATCAAAATTATGAATAAATTAAGGGAAACTCCATCAGTTTCTCTAACAAAATAATTAGAACAAATTTAATAAAATAAAATGTGATTAATTAGAATAAAATAAGATAAGTTATGGTGCTCTAGCACCGATTGTGTAACACCCTCTTTGTAGCAACTCTGTATATTCTACTGTTCCGATGACCAGTGTCAATCTGGACATCTTGAACGTCCAGAAAAATATTTAAACTAAAGTGAGGAACCATAATTAACTCAAATATTAATAAGAAAAATTTAGAAAAAATTTTAGAAACAAAATACAACCAAGTTAAATAAGCCGGTGCCCTAGCGATGGGTAACCCAGTGGGAAGTTGCGGTTCTCGCAACTAAGAGCCCTAGACCTGAGGGAAAATTCATAAAATAATTTTTGAGACTCCAGAGAAGGGTCATTGAGGTTTCTATGGCATTAGAATGCCAAGAAAATGCTTAGAAAAATTTTTCAATCGTTACAGACAATTTTGGTCTGTTAAGCTAAACGGAGTACATTTTAGTCATTTCGCCTTCAGAGGTAATTTTTGACCAACTTGTCCAGTTAAGTAAATAATTATTATGATATAAAATATGAATAAATATTGCTAAAAATTAAATTGAAATTAAGTAGACAAAAAAAAAGAAAGAAAATGGAAGAAATTGGAATTATGACATCATTATGATGTCATTAAAAATCATCTCACCCAATCAAACTTTGACACATGGCACTAACTTATTTAAAATATCTTAATGGGTAGAAAAAAATGAAAGAAATCAGTTGCTTCTTCTTCTTCCCCTTACCAGCCGAAACACCTCTCCTAGCCCTTACCACCATTAAAGCTTACACAAGCTTTATAACCTACCATATCTCACTTGAAACCCTAACCTAGCTTCACAAAAAATTAACCTAGCAACTTGAATATACTCTAGGCAGCCAAAAGAGGAAGAAAAAAAGAAGTTTGTGAAGGGAGAAAATTCTGCTCCAAGTTGTAAGAGACCAAACTTTTGCTATTTTTAGTTTAATTCATGTTTAATGGCACGATATGTGTAGGAAATGTAAGAAAATGAAACAAACAAGTGTGTGTGTGCACCCTATAACTTTAGGCAGTTAGGGTTAGTTAGGGTTGGTGATTTTGCTTAATAGCAAAGTGTTGATGAGCAGCCCTTGGTGCTAAATAAATGATTGAACTTAGTTGTGTAGGTGAAATGCAAAGATTTGGCATGTATGAATATGGAAAAATATGGATACTTAACAACATTAGGGTTTGCTCATATGATGGTTCATTAACCTTGTAATGGTCAATTAGTGACCATTTGAATGTGTATGATGAGGAAATGAAGTGAGTTGAGGTTTGGCATTTGAGTGTGGGTGAGCTGCCTTGGTTGACCTGTAGGACTGAGCATGAGTCCAGCAGGTTTGGGCAATTATAAATGGAGTTGTAGAGGTTCAATTGGTGCAAGGCTAATTGGACATGAAACTAGACACATAATGGCACAACTTTGGTATAGAAACCCTACCCAGAAAACCAAACCAAGTTGACCTAAAAATTGCCTTAATCTGGGTGACTTGCATTCTGCCTGGGCAAATTGACCAAATGAACAGTGTCTATTCATTTCATCATAACTCAGTATAGAAAGATCCAATTGACTTGAAATTTTACTAACAAAAAGCTGAGATATATGCCTACAACTTTTATGAAGAAACCTAACCAAAATTTTGACCATAACATGTTCAAAAAGTGACCTGCAGTCACTGCACAAAACACTGTGGATTTGGTCAATCTAGAAAATCTGGAAAGTTTGCAATCCGGCCAGTTATGGTGTTTAGGCCACAATTTGATATACAAGACTCCAAATGGAGTGATTCAAAAAAAGAAATGTAACTGGACACAATAAGGAACAACTTTCATGTTGACAACTTTGCCAAATTCCTACTATAAAAATGACCAATGGAGCTGAAGGTACAGAAGCGTGAAAAATACAAGTTTATACCATTGAATTCAAAAATTTTCACCTAGGGTCACATGCATCATGCAAGATTTATTTTTAACTATTTAATTTCAATGATAAACAACATATTTAAACTCTTTTAATATGTTTCTGGATCTGTATTTGCTATTTAAGATTTTAAAATTAATCAGATTAATTTTAGAACCCTAGATTAAATCAAGAATGATTACACTAACCTCTTGATGCACTGCAACGTATTTGCGCCTTTGAGATTCGTCTTCAGGACACCAAATGTTGTTCCTCTAGCTTGTCCACACCAAGAACACCTATGGCAGCCCTTGAACAGCTTTTAAAGCTTTTTCTATTAATTAGAAATTCAAGTTCTGCCTTTTAAGAGATTAGAGATGTAAACAGGACACTAGAAACAATTTCTAGTACTTTTAATTCAAGAGATTAATGGCTAATCTCTTTGAATTGATGAGAGATAAAGAGGAAGAGAGGGAGAGCTTCAAAATGGCATGACAAAGGAGTGTGGCTGCTGGTTGTATTTTATTTTCTCATAACAACACTTATATAGCTAGGTTAACACATTAAACCCTTGCCACATGTCACCCTTTGATTAGCTCTAGGTTTAAATGACCCAATCACATTGTGCCAAGTGTCAAACCTACATTTTATCTTAATTTTAATCATCTTGCATGATTAAAAGACATTTGGCAAGCTTATGTGTAATGCCATGTGTCACCATCTCATGGTGCCACGTGTCACCATCTCATGGTGCCACGTGTCACACTGCAAAATGACCAAAATGCCCCTGTGTCTTAATTTTGAGTTCTTAACCCAAAATAATTATTTCTCTTCTTCTAATTAATTTATATCAAATATAAATTAATTAATTAATCTCTATTAATTAATATCTCATTAATTAAATTCATATTTAAACACTTTAAATATAAATTTAATTTATACTATATATTCAATAATCTAGATTTAGTTTCAAGTCATGCTAGGGACTTTGCAATCTAATTACAAACCAAACCTATTTAATTAATCAATTAAACTCTTTAATTAATTAATTAAATCATATTTAATTAGGTGACTACTTGTGTATGTGTGTGACTTACTAGGCTCATCACTAATTGGCAATGAGACATGATATCAACTCTTAATATCATCAGAACTCTTTCTTACCATAAATGATTTCTCTAAATCATTTTATGCACCTCATAGACCATGGTTAACACCTAGCATAGCATGCCATGGACACCCAATTAGTAATAAGGTTTACCTTAAATGAACCTATAATCATATGTTACTATGCACTAGAATCTCTCTGTTACAAAATCCCAACTCAAGCTGGAGTCATGGTTTATGTCAAACTCTATTTGCTATGAATATTATGTTCTCTTTTAATTCCAGTTCTTGATTAAAAAGATGTTCTCATCAGAAACTCTTTTCTGATTAAATCTACCTGTCCTAGCTAGGAACTTGAAACATCAAGAACAATTAAATGAACATAGGATTTTATCTCTATTTACTTAGAGGAACAGATTCCATCTTGATCAACACCTACCTCCATATATAACTAGTAGGAGCCAACACATGCCCATATACCCATACACACAGTACAAGTATGAAAGCAGTATCAAACTCAAACTACCTATATACAAGATAACTGTGCTATCTCAGGTCTAAAGATTATATGCACTGATATGATTTATGACAAAACATTGACAAGAGTAAACTCCATGTGCTTGTCATAAGTGTCACTGGTTCGGCCTACTTATCATTTATAAGTACCTATCATGTTTTTCATATGGCATGAGACTCACCATTCCATCTTATTTATATCTCATATAAATAACTTGGGAACAAACATGAATACAATCTTTCTGGATAAGTCATGTCCTTATTATGAAGTATCCTCGATTGTGAATACATACTACTAACAAGAACAGTAAACATAAGGCTTGAAATCTAAAAATTTTGAACAACTAGCACTAAGCTTAGAAATGGTATTGGCAACCAATACCAATAACTTTAGAATGCAAAATGTGGTATGTTGGGAGTATTAGAACCAATGTACCTATTGCCTATGCAGAAGTCAGCATTTTAGTTGACTAATGAAATAAATAGTAACACTTAAACTTAAATTTCAAGAATTTTACAATTTAAAAGTGTAACATGCCCTAGTACACCTAGCAAGATTAATTTGGATAGGTTGGCATGCCAATAAGGTTCAGTTAGCAGTACTGCACATGGCATTATGCCATTCTGTGACTTTATGGCTTTTAGCCATTCTGACATTGTGATGATACTTGGCCTTGTGCCTAATATTGTTACAGCTTATTAGTTATTCTATTGCGCACCGGGAGATACATATGTGACCGATGGTGTGACGGCCCGAGGTGCTTGATACCCAAAGGCGGTTTATCCGCTTTATCCATCGATCGTCAAAGATAGGTTACTTAGGCAACCAAAAAAATGAAAGTGGATAAATTTAATAAAATTATGAATATAACAAGTACATAATAAATAAGATTACCAATAATGATTGAAAAATGATCTGTATAAGACATCAGAACATGCACTGCATATTTATTTTCTATTATTTCTTTTTATTCTATTATTGGCACCACTAAGCATTATTGCTTAGCGCGTTGCTTTTTGCCACGCGTAGGTTCTGGAGAGACCGATAGAGAGCCCAGTAGACCACAAACTGGGTGAGACCTTCTGCAGCTCTGCATAGTATCCATGTCACCTCACTGACATCAGTGCATTAGTAGGACACTAGGTTTCATTTTTGGTATTTTGTAATTAACTTTTATTTTCTCATGTATAATTAAGACTTATGTAATGCATTTTGGTATTGATGTAAATAGTGAAAATTGTATTTATGAATGAAAAAGTGAATATTTATTGATGACTTTTACATAAATATCATATGAAATGAATGATTGAGAAATGAAAATATGGTTGAAAAATATTGAGATTTTGTTGATGAACTAGAGTTTGGGCTTGATTGAAAATTTTGGAAGCGTTTTTCACAGGTTCTGAAGAACTGTTTTCTCCATTTTTAGCCGGTACTCTGCCAGATTTTCTATAAAATTTGCAAAATCTCAAATAAATTGATGTTTTCCATAAATGACTTAAATAAATTATACTTCACCAATTGTACTTCATAACTATAATAAAAATAAATAAGGAAGTATAAACAAGAATAAAATAAAATAGGGTGATCCGGTACACTGTGTGACATATCTTACTTGGCTATACTGTAGACGGGTAAGGGGTGTTACAGAGTGTGACATGCTTTGCTCAGCTACACTATAGATGGGTAAGGGGTGTGACATTTAGTGGTATCAAAGCATGGTGTAGGTATTTCTGGCTTTAGATAGAGTCTATACCATGCATTGCATTTGTAAGTGTTGAGGTGACACTAATACAGATCTGTTTGTTTTCATTATTCTAGTTAGGATATGGAACAGACATCGCAAAGAGCCATTGAGGAAGAGGTGGAGAGTCATGCTCCAACCATGGCTGAAGCTGGAGGTAGGGGAGAACCTGCTCCACCAGTACAAGAGGTACCTGTTTAGCCTCAGCAGGCCTTGTTTTAGCAAATGACTGAATTCTTCAGGTAGATGACTGGGGCTATACCATAATCACAGCCATAACCTCCACTACCCCCATCCCATCTGAAGAAGTTAAGAAAATATGGGGCTATGGACTTTCTGGGAAAGAAGGAAGATGATCCTCCAACAGTTAAAAATTGGTTAGGCAGAATAGAACAGGTACTGAGACAACTTCACTGCACCCCAGAGCAGAACCTAGAGGGTGTTGTGTCCCTACTCCAGAATGATGCCTATCAGTGGTGGGACACAGTATCCAGGGAGGTGCGACCAGACTAAATCACCTGGGATTTCTTCCTCACAGAGTTCTGAAAGAAGTATGTCAGTAATGTGTATCTAAAAGAAAGGAGAAGAGAATTCATCAGTTTGAGGTAGAGACAATTATCAATGGTAGAATATGAGAGAGAATTTGTCAGACTGGGCCGGTATGGAAGAGAAATAGTACCCACAAAGGTTAAGAGGTGTAGAAGATTCGAAGAAGGGCTAAACGACAACATTAAATTGCTTATTACTGCATTGAGGATCATAGACTTTGCTCAGTTGACTGAAGCTGCACTGAAAGTAGAAAGGGTCAGAATTAATGAGCAGAGTAGAAGGGATAGACAGCAGAAGAGAGGCTCGGGTCAAACCAGTTCATCCTCTACACCTGGTAAGAAGTTTAGAGGTCCTCCTGCTCAAGGTTCTAGTCAGCCACAAGGTCAGGGCCAGTCCCAGAGGCCCAGAGAGGAGAGGCTAGTCCACACCATCAATGGGCAGTTCTCCAGGAATGATGTATAGAGGACCAGCCCCAGCAATCTCTTTGGCCTGTCCACATTGCCATAAGTGCCACAAGGATGAATGTTGGTGAGTGACTAGGGGTTGCTTCCAATGTGGGTCTACTGAGCACCAGATCAGAGATTGTCCAAGGAGGATTGCTACAACTGCTCTAGTACAAGTAGATAGGCCTGCCTCTACAGCCCCAAGGGGTAGAAGGCCAGGTAAATCTAAGGCAGCTAGTATATCACAGAGGCGGGCATCAGAGGTAGTTGAACAGCAAGAGGCAATAGCACTAGCCAAAGCTTATGCCATGAGAGCTCAGTATGAGCAGGATGCTCCAGATGTCATCTGGGGTATGTTCTCTCTCTATGACATACCTATGCATGCATTGGTGGATCCAGGATCCACCCACTCATACGTTTGCATCAAGCTACTCGTAGATAGGGGAATCCAAATAGAGGAAAGTGATTAAGACATTCTGGTCGCTAACCCACTAGGCCACAGCATGGTAGTAAATAAAGTGTACAAAGGTTGCTCGTTAAGGATTCGGGGGTATGAATTCTCAGCTGACCAGATTGAAGTGCCCTTCCACGAGTTTGACTTGATCTTGGGAATGGATTGGTTATCACGTTATCAGGCAATAGTTGACTATAAACTGAAGAAGATTTCTCTTAAAACTTCTGAGAATGAAGAGATTACAGTTGTGGGTGAAAGGACAGATTTTCTGTCTAATGTCATCTCAGCCACTACTGCAAGGAAATTGATGAGAAAAGGCTTTGAAGCCTATTTAGCACACGTGGTTGAAACTAAGCAGGCTAAGCTTGACCTGTGTGACATACCTACTATAAGTGATTTTCTCGATGTTTTCCCTCAAGAATTGCCTAGTTTGCCACCAGAAGGGGAAGTAGAATTTACTATTGAGGTTATGCTGGGAACAGCACCAATCTCAATTGCTCCTTATAAGATGGCACCCACTGAATTGAAAGAGCTAAAAATCCAATTGTAGGAGTTACTGATAAGGGGTTTATATGCCCCAGTGTGTCACCATAGGAAGCTTCGATGCTATTTATGAAAAAGAAGGATGGAACTTTGAGACTATGCATTGACTATCGGGAACTAAACAAAGTAACTGTGAAGAACAAATACCCATTGCCAAGAATTGATGATTTGTTTGATCAATTGAAGGGAGCAAGCATATTTTCAAAAATTGATCTCATATCAGGGAACCATTAGCTAAGGATAAAGGATGCAGATGTACCTAAGACTGCATTCAGGACTTGGTATGGGCACTATGAATTCTTGGTGATGCCGTTTGGTTTGACAAATGCACCAGCAGCTTTCATGGACCTTATGAACCGTATCTTCCATCCACACCTAGATCAATTTATAGTGGTCTTCATTGATGATATAATGGTGTATTCCAAGAATAAAGAGAAGCATGATGAGCATTTGAGAATTATTCTGCAGATATTGAGAGAGAAGAAACTGTATGCTAAGCTATCCAAGTGTGACTTCTGGTTGAATGAGATTGCCTTTCTTGGACACATAGTATCAGCTGATGGGATTAGTGTAGATCCTAAGAAGATTGAAGCAGTGATGGAGTGGAAACCTCCCAGAAATGCAACTGAAGTCAGAAGTTTCTTAGGGCTAGTTGTGTATTACAGAAGGTTTGTCAAGGGATTTTCTCTGATAGCTGCTCCACTGACTAAGTTACTGCATAAGAATGTAAAATTTGACTGAAATGAAAAGTCTCAAGCTAGTTTTGAGAGGTTAAAGAATATGTTAACAGAGGCACCAGTGTTAACATAGCCAGTGCTTGGAAAAGATTTTGTGGTCTACAGTGATGTTTTCCATAATGGGTTAGGGTGTGTTCTGATGCAAGAGGGGAAAGTGGTCGCTTATGCTTCTAGGAAGCTAAGGCCACATGAGAAGAACTACCCTACCCATGATCTAGAGCTAGCAGTAATCATCTTCGCACTAAAGATATGGAGGCACTACTTGTATGGTGAAAAGTGCTACATATACACAAACCATAAAAGTTTGAAATACTTGCCATCCTAGAAGGAGCTCTACCTTAGACAGAGGTAGTGGATTAAGTTCCTGAAGGACTATGATTGTGTGATAGACTATCATCCTGGGAAGGCAAATGTAGTTGTTGATGCCTTGAGCAGAAAGTCTGTTGCAGCATTGAGATCCTTGAATGCCCATTTGTCTTTAGCTCATGATGGAGTTATTTTGGCTGAGTTGCAAGTAAAGCCAGACCTGCTACAGTAGATACAAGATAGGCAGAAGATAGATGAGAAGTTAATAGCTATAATGGGTACAATCACGGAGGGTAAGGAAACAGAATATGAGGTGAACACAGATGGATGTTTGTACTACAAGGGAAGAATGTGTATACCAGATAATAGGGAATTGAAGACCAGTATTCTGAAAGAAGCACATCATAGTGTTTATGCTATGCACCCAGGAAGTACTAAAATGTACCATGATCTGAAGTCTCATTATTGGTGGCCTGGTATGAAAAAGGACATAGTTGACTATGTAACTAGATGCTTGACATGTCAGCAAATCAAGGCAGAACACCAAATTCCATCAGGTTTGTTACAGCCCATAAGCATACCTGAATGGAAATGGGACCAGGTCACCATGGATTTCGTTAGTAGTCTACCACTCACCCAGAAGAAATATGATGCAGCATGGGTGATAGTAGATAGATTAACCAAGTCAGCTCATTTTCTGTCAGTTAGAACTGACTACTCACTGTAGAAGCTAGTTGAATTGTATATCAATGAGATATTTAGACTGCATGGAATCCCACTTTCCATCATATCTAATAGAGACCAGAGGTTCACATCTAGATTTTGGAAGAAGTTGCAAGAAGCCTTAGGCACACAACTCCATTTTAGCATGGCTTTTTATCCTCAAACGGAACGAGTAATTCAGGTCCTTGAAGATATGCTAAGAAGTTGTGTTATTTAGCTTGAGGGAAGTTGGGACAGATACCTCCCACTAGCAGAATTTGCCTATAATAATAGCTACCAAACTAGCATTCAAATGGCTTCGTATGAAGCATTGTATGGGAGAAAGTATAGAACACCGCTATGTTAGACACAACTGGGTGAAGATAAGCTTGTGGAACTAGACCTGGTGAAACAAACTAAAGAAAAGGTGAAGTTGATAAAAGCCCATTTGAAAGTTGCCTCAGACAGATAAAAGTCTTATGCTGACATGAGGAGAAAAGACATAGAATATGAAGTTGGCGACAAGGTGTTTCTCAAAGCCTCACCATGGAAGAAGGTATTGAGATTTGGGAGAAAGGGGAAGTTAAGCCCTAGGTTCATTGGCCCATATGAAGTCATTGAACGTGTGGGTCCAGTGGCCTACAGGCTAGCTTTACCACCAAAGCTAGACAAAATCCATAATGCATTTCATGTATCCATGCTGAGAAGGTATAGATTGGACCCTTCACATGTCATCTCCATGGAAGAGATTGAAATACAACCAGAATTGACATATAAAGAGGAGCCAATAAGAATTTTGGCTCGAGAAGTGAAAGAATTGAGGAACAAGTATATTCCACTAGTGAAAGTGCTTTGGAGGCACCACAAACCCCAAAGAGGCAACCTGGTAAAGTGAAGAGACGATGAGCCAACAGTTCCCTCAACTATTTGCATCAGGTAAATTTTGAGGACGAAATTTTTATTAGAGGGGAAGAACTGTAATATCTTCACTTTAGATAATCCGTACATTCTACTGTTCCAGTGACTAATGTCTGTCCGGACAGCCAGAATATCTGAAACTATATTTAAGATAGAGTGAGGAGTCATAAATAACTCAAATAATGATAAGAAAAATTAAGAAAAAATTTAAGTAATAAAATACACTAAGGTTAAATGAGCCGTAGCTCCGGTGATGGGTAACCCTAACAGGAAGCGGCTGTGAAGACAGCTAGCGACCCTAAACCCATGGGAAAACCTTGTGAAATAATTTTTGAGACTCCAGAGAAGAATTATTGAGGCTTAGATGACAATAGATTACTAAGAAAATACAAGAAAAATTAAATCAATTAGTACAGACAACTTTAGCTCAATAAGCAAAAAGAAGGGCATTTTGGTCATTTCACTTTCAAAGATAATTTTTTACCAACTTGTCCATTTGATTATGTGAGTTATATGACATAAAATGTAAATAACTGTCGATGGAAATTTAACTTAAAATGATTAGAAAAGACAGAAAAAGAAAATGGAATTAATTCCTAATTATTACATAAGCCTTATGTATGGGTGATGCAATAAAAATCTCTTAGCAAATCAAAATTCAACAAGCATACTTAAAAAATATTAAAAAGAATAAAAGAAGTCAAAAATTGAAAAAAGAAAATATGCTCATCTTCTTCTTCATTTTGGTTGAATTCCCCCTCTCTCTCTCCTCCATAGCTCTTTCTTCTTCAACCTTCAAATTCTTTGATTTCTCACCCCAAAATCCATAAATTCCTTCATTAGAACTTGTTACCCAACCTTGCTAAAGTGTTTAGCTGCCAAGAATTAAAGAGAAAGTGGAAGATTGGACACCCTAGAAAATTGCTTCAAGAGGTCAGTGCCCATTTCCTTTCTCTCTCTCATTATATTCTTTGGTAGGACATTGAAGTGAGCTAGAATTTGTGAAAATTAAACAAAAACACGCATGTTTGGACCTCCCTTGATTTTCGGCATCCATGAATGGAAGATGGTTTTGATGAATTTTAATAGAATTGAAGTGGCGTAGTGATAGTTTATAATGTGTATACATGAATTAGGACTATGATTTCCATGTGTGTTGTTAAAAATCAAACTTTGGGAATTTGGGTTTGGAGGTAAATTAGGGTTTTACTACATTGATGGCAAATTGGTGTTCTAATGGTCAATTAGTGACCATTTGAGGTGAATTGACCTTAAATTGGAAGGAATTGTGGCATTGGATTATGAATTGGTGTGCTGCCCTTTTGTGCCAGAAATTCTGGACTTGAGTCTAGTGTGTGTGGTTAGTTATAACTTGACTTGAGTAGCTTCAATTGGTGCAAGGACAATTAGAGGTGAAACTAGGGACATAATGCCACATTTTTTATGAAGAGACCTTGCCCAGAAAACCAACTTAAAGTGACCTAAAATTTGCCTAAATCTGGGTAACCAAAATTCTGGATCTGGAAAATGATCAAATGAATAGTGTTTGTTCATATGGCCATAACTTTGTGTAGAGAGGTCCAAATGACCTGATTTTTAAACCCATGGAAAGCTTAACAATGTAGAACAACTTTCATGGCGAACAGAAACCCAAATTCTTACCATAACCAATTCAAATTGCCAGCCAAATTTAGGATACCAAAATTTTCAGAACCAAATCTGCCCAGAAAATCTAGGAATGGACCAATTCAGCCAGTTATGGTAAAAATACCATTACTTGAGCTAAAAAAACTCCAAAAGGAGTGATTCAAAAAGGGAATTAAAGAAGACACATTAAGGAACAATTTTGTTGAAGAAAGTTTAGTCAAATTCTCACTGTAGATTGGTCCCATAGAACAGTAAACATAGGCAATGAAATCTGAAAATTTGAAATAACTTCTAATGAGCCTTGAATTGAGTTTGGCAACTAATGCCAACAAATGTAACATCCAAAATGTGGTATTATAGTGTAATTAGAACTTGCATATCTATTATTTATGAAAAAGTCAACATTTATGTATGAATAGTAAGGTGAATGGTAACTACCAAACACTAAGTGCAAAGAACTAAACAATCAACTTTGTTAATATGCCATAGTATGCTTAGAATGATTGGTTTGGATAGGTTGGAATGCCAATAGGGTTTCGATTGCAATACTGCTTATGGCTTTATGTCATTTCGTGATTCATGGCTTTAGTGCCATTTTGTGATATTATGGCTTTTGGCCATTTTGATATTCTTGATATACTTGGCCTTGTGCCCGATGTTTATTATGACTAGTTAGCCGTACTTAGTACCCATTGCTAGTTTACCCGTTTATCCAGTCCAATCAATTGGTATAGGTTACTTGGGCAACCAAAATAAGTCTTAATAATTTATAACCAAATAATGACATAAAATGTATTAAATAGATAATATTATGAATAATTACCAAAAATTTAGTCTGCATAAAATAATACCATGATTTCTGTATATTTAATTATTTTAGTTTATTTCTATTTTATATTGGCACCACTAAGCTGTATTGCTTAGCGTGTCACTTTTTTCCACTCGTAAGTACTGGAGACACAGATAGAGAGCCCAACAGACCTCAGACTAGGTGAGAGTTCAGATTCTGCATTGAGTCTAGTGTCACCTCCACTACAATGCAATTTGGGTAGGACCACTAGGCTCTATCAAAGATTTAATATTTTGTATTTTGTGTTAGATATTTATCTTATTATGTAAATTATGGACTTATATAACTATTTGTAATTATGTAAATTAATGAAGTTTATGAAGGAGCGGAAGCGTGAAAAACACAAATTTATACCATTGAATTCAAAAATTTTCACCTAGGGTCACATGCATCATGCAAGATTTATTTTTATCTATTTGATCTCAATGATAAACAACATATTAAAACTCTTTTAATATGTTTTTGGATCTGTATTTTCTATTTAAGATTTTAAAATTAATCAGATTAATTTTAGAATCCTATATTAAATCAAGAACAAATACACTAACCTCTTGATGCACTGCAGTGTATTTGTGCCTTTCGGATGCGTCTTCAAGACACCAGATGTTGTCTCTCTAGCTTGTCCACACCAAGTTCACCTATGGCAGCCCTTGAATAGCTTCTAAAGATTTTTCTATTAATTAGAAAATCAAGTTTTGCCTTTTAAGAGATTAAAGATGCAAACAGGACAGTAGAAACAATTTATAGTATTTTTAATTTAAGAGATTGTTTGCTAATCTCTTGGAATAGATGAGAGAAGAAGATGAAGAGAAAGGAGACCTTCTTGGGTGGTGACACCAAAGAAAATAGCTGCTAGTTGTGTTGTTTTCTTTTCATAACAACACTTATATAGGTAGGTCAACATATAAAACCCTTGCCACATGTCACCTTCTAATTTGACCGAATCACATTGTGCCAAGTATCAAACCTATATTTAATCTTAATTTTAATAATCTTACATGATTAAAAAACATTTGGCAAGCCTATGTGTAATGCCATGTGTCACCATCTCATGGTGCCACATGTCACCCTATGAAATGATCAAAATGCCCCTTTGTCTTAATTTTGAGTTCTCAACCCAAAATAATTATTTCTCTTCTTCTAATCAATTTATATCAAATATAAATCAATTAATTAATCTTTCTTAATTAATTTCTCATTAATTAAATTTATATTTAAACACATTAAATATAAATTTAACTTATACTGTACATCCAATAACCTAGATTTGGTTTCAAATCATGCTAGGGACTTTGCAATCTAATTGCAAACCAAACCTATTTAATTAATCAATTAAACTCTTTAATTAATTAATTAAATCATATTTAATTAGGTGATAACTTGTGCATGTGTGTGACTTACTAGGCTCATCACTAATTGGCAATGAGATATGATAGCAACTCTTAATATCATCAGAACTCTTTCTTATCATAAATGATTTCTCTAAATCATTTTATGCACCTCATAGACCATGGTTAACACCTAGCATAGCATGCCATGGCCACCCAATTAGTAATAAGGTTTACCTTAAATGAACCTATAATCATATGTTACCATGCACTAGAATCTCTCTGTTACAAAATCCCAACTCAAGCTGGAGTCACGGTTTATGTCAAACTCCATTTGCTATGAATATTATATTCTCTATTAATTTCAGTTCTTGATTAAAAAGATTTTCTCATCAAAAACTCTTTCTGAATAAATCTATCTGTCATGGCCAGGAACTTGAAACATGAAGAACAATTAAATAAACATAGGATTTTATCTCTATTTACTTAGAGGAACAGATTCCATCTTGATCAACACCTACCTCCATATATAACTAGTAGGAGCCAACACATGCCCATATACCCATACACAGTACAAGTATGAAAGCAGTATCAAACTCAAACCACTTATATATAAGATAATTGTGCTATCTCAGGTCTAAAGATTATATGCACTAATATGATTTATGACAATGCATGGACAAGAGTAAACTCCATGTGCTTGTCATAAGTGTCACTGGTTCGGCCTACTTATCATTTATAAGTACCTATCATGTTTGTCATATGGCATGAGACTCAGCATTCCATCTTATTTATATCTCATATAAATAACTTGGGAACAAACATGAATACAATCTTTTTGGATAAGTCATGTCCTTATTATGAAGTATCTTCGATTATGAACCTATTTATGATACTTTGTGCTAGAAATATTGTCACTTATATTCTTAACAACTTAAGAATAGAATTTCTAACAAAATATCAATGGACCTTTTCTTTTACACATAAATATATTATGTAAATGGAAAAGTGGAAATGCCTTTTATTACTAAAACATGTACAAGATACATACTAAATGATATGCTCTAGGGCATAGTACTAATAATCTCCCACTAGCACTAGAGCCCTTGATTACAATATCTTATACCCATCTTCTCAAGATGTCTGTCTAGCTGAGTCTATGACATAGGCTTAGTGAATGGATCAGCTGGATTTTCAGTTGATGCTATTTTCTGCATGGCTACATCGCCTCGCCCAACTATTTCTCTGATAATGTGGTAGCGCCTTTCTATGAGTTTGGATTTTTGGTGAGAACTTGGTTCCTTAGGCTGTATGACCGCTCTATTGTTGTCACAGTGTAGTGAAACTGCTAACTCAATGAAAGGAACTACTGTAAGTTCTATCATGAACTTCTTTATCCAAACAGCTTCCTTTGCAGCATCTGATGCAGCAATATACTTGGCCTTGGTAGTGGAATCTGCAGTCATGCTCTGTTTGAAACTCTTCCAATTGACTGCACCTCCATTACAAATGAACACATATCCAGAGGTAGACTTTCTATCATCAATATCTGATTGAAAATCAGAATCAGTATAACCATCCAATTGCAAGTCCCCACCTCCATAGATCAAGAATAAATCCTTAGTTCTTCTCAATTACTTAAGAATATTCTTGACAGCTATCTAGTGTTCCAAACCTGGATTGGATTGATACCTGCTAGTCAAACTAACAGCATATGCGATATCCGGCCTAGTACACAACATTGCATACATTAAACTTTCAATAGCCGAAGCATATGGAATCCTGGCCATCTTATCTCTTTCTTCAGGTGTCTTTACAGACATCTCTTCAGAAAGATGGATACCATGTCTCACTAGTAACAATCCTCTCTTGGAATCAAGCATGTTAAATGTAACACCCCTATTTGCATAGCCTAGTATATTTCACTATTCTGGTGATAGGTGTCGGTTCTGATAATTAAGAGGATTAGAACCACACTTAAGACAACTAGATAAGCCCTGAACACAAATAATTATTAATTGCCAATTAGTTAAGTATAAATAAGAAAAACAAAACATAAGAAGTTAAACGAGCCGAGAGTTACAGCAATGAGTGACCTTGTCAGGAAGGATTGCGGAGTCAATTTAAACTCAAATTTCGAACCGTAAAATGTGACACTGCGGTCCTTAGGACTATTGTGAACACAGTGAAAAAGAGAAAATCACGAAACAGAATTGTTAAGCTAGTCAAATAATTAGGTCAGAGATCTAGAAGAAATATTGAATTATTTGCAAATCGGGTCGAATTAGCGAGGGGCAATTTGGTGAATTGACCACGAGAGCTGACTCCTAACCTAACTATCAAATAAAATTGGAGAAAATAAAATTTCAGAGTCGGGAATTAAATTAAATAACTAATGGAAAAATAAATAGAAAAGAAAAAAAAAAAGAAAAAGTGAAAAAGTGATGACATCATCATGCATGACATAATGCATGACATTATAAATCTAATTTTAAATTTTGAAAAGTGGGATAATTATCTACTTAAGTGACCAATAAAAAAAGGGAATTAAATTAAAACAAAATTCATTTTTGGGTCTTCTTCATCCATATTGCCGTAGCTCTCCCTTGGTCACTCTCTCATTTTCTTTCTTGAAACCTCCATGGAAGCTTGACTCAAGCTTCATAAACCCTAACCTAGCCATAATTTTCCTAAGGTTTCTTAAGTAAATATTGTCCTTAATCCTTGATTCATCTATTGACAACAAAAAAAAAAAGAAGAAAGGAAGAAGTTGAAGAGTTGAAAAAAATTCTGTATAAATGTTAGTAATCTAAACTTTAAATTGCTAGTTTAATTATTATGCTTATGGTTGAATAAACTTAAAAATTATGGAAAATGGAAAAGAAAACAATTGTTATAGGACTAAACATGAATTTCGGCCAGCCATGTTACCTTGAAGTTTTGATATGTTCAATTTAATTCAGATAAGAATTTGACATTGATTAAGGTTGAATATGTGGTTAGTGTAGTAAATTGGGTATGAATTAATCAATTGTGTAAATTAGGGTTTAGCACCTAGGGTTTTGGAAGACAAAAATTTGAGAAATTATGAAATGGTGTGTTTGACCTTGTTTGAGATGGAAAATGGTCATTTGTGACCAATTGAGATGTGTTGGAAGTGTTGGAAGTGAGTTTAAATTCGGATTGAAAATGGTCATGCTGCAGGCAGCATGACCAAGGTCCCTTTCAGGGACCAAAACTGAAATTTACAAGTCCAATTGGTATGAGACCAATTGGGAATGAAAATAGACACAAAATGGAACATTTTTCATACAAGAATCATGCCCAAAAAGTGACTAAAACCTAGTGAACAAATTGACCAAATCTAGACTTAGGCAATCTGACCTGTACAAAAATGATCAAATGAATAGTGTTTGTTCATTTAGTCATAACTTGGGTTAGACAGGTCTAAATGACATGAAATTTTACCAGTGGAAAGTTGAGATATATACCTAAAACTTTCATGAAGAACACAAACCCAAATTATGCCCTTAACCAAGTTTGGCCACCCAAAGTTGGTGACCTAAAACTGCCAGAACCAGTTTGGTGCCCAGAAATCTGGGTTAAGTCTAATCCGGCAGCCATGATTCAAATAGCTATAACTTGAGCTAAATAACTCCAATTGGAGTGATTAAAAAAGGAGAATAAAGTTAAGACAATAGGAAACATTTTCTATGAAGAAAATTTTGTCAAATTTTAACAGCAAATTGACCAATAGAACAGTGCAACATAAGACACCAAAACTGAAAATTTAAAAATTTGCCTAAAAGACTTAAGTTTTGAGAAAACAACCAAAACCAATAAATTTAGTGACCAAAATGTGGTATGTGGGTGAAGTTGGAATTCCCATACCTATTAAGCCTTAGAAATTCAACAAATTGACTTGAATAGTGTAGTGAATAGTAACCCCGAAACACAAATTTTAAAGAACGTCAAGTTTAGCATATATAAGCTAGATAAAAGTGAATTTGAATTTATTTTTGGATTTATGCTAATGGTACTGAAACACTGTGAAACTATGTGTTTCAGCTGAAAAATGCTCGGAAAGTCTGAGAGACTGAGTCAAGGCCTAGAGGAGACTCATGTCAAGTTTATGCACAATAAACCCTATTTCAGCATTTTATCCTTGAAAATTTGATTTAATACTCATTATGAGTTTAAGAACTTTTGTATTGCCACTTTATGATGAAATTGTAACTTTGGAAATTGATTTGATTTTTGTATGCAATATTTGAAAAAAATGTTTGAAATGGATTTCTGATTCACTTAGCATGACAGTGCCTTATTATTCCTCCTCCATTTATAGGGTTGAGATCAATAATTTTCCTCCCTCTCTGTTTTACCTGTTAAGGTTGTAGATCGAATGAGTACTCATTAGCTAGCTAGCCACCTCCCTCATTGATTTCGATTAATGGGGTTGTAGATTGCTTTGTCGTGGTGTACAACACGACATTGATCAAAAATTTTGTGTCATGGCTTTAGTTGTGTATGAATTGGCAACACTGTGTTTATTAAATTATTTGACCAAAATTGTGCTATAATGAGTTTTGATAATTTGTGAAATGTGATTATGAAATATTCAAATTGTGAATTTGTCAAGGAATGTTTTATGTACTGCATTTCAATTTTTATTATGCACCACTGAGTATTGTTATACTCAGCGATAGCTTATTTTGCTGTCGCAGATAAGGGCAAGGAAAAAGCAGCAGAGTGAGCTGCTAGATTGGTAAGAATTTCTTGATCACTTTTGTACGGATATTTATTTATGTCCTTGTAGTTATTTAATGTAAATATTGTAATTTTTTATGTATCAATGTAAAGTTGAGCAGTTGTATAATAAAGTGTAATAATATTATTTTTGAATTTTATATCTGTAAATTAAACTTGTGAATGAAATTATGAAATATTTTGAAATGGTAAATTTTTGTTGAATTGTGGAATGAAATGGAATTGAGTTGAGTTGGGTTGGGAGTTGTGAAAAATTTATTAGAAGTGTTTTTCTCAGGTATTTAAAGAACTGTTTTCTCAAAATACAGACGGCACTCTGCCAAAATTTATATAAAATTTGCGAAAAAATAAAATGCGCAAAAGTTTTAACTAGTTTTGAAACTTCAATTAAATTATTTTAATTCCTACCAAAATGCTCACCACTTCCAAAATGTAAGAAAATGGTTTTAAAATCCCTTGTAGTGTACTTAATGAATTATCGGTAGATGAAGCTCGACAGTTTATTAGGTATTCTACGGGATCATGTTATGCCTTACAGAGGGATAAGGTGTGACATGTTTTAGTGGTATCAGAGCATGGTTTTGCAATAAATTTTGACTATTTATGTGAATATTTCTTTGATAAGTACAACTGCTCAAGTTTCTTTAATTGATACATATGACATATTTACATCATGAATATTCACTAACGGAGGTTAACCTCCTTGTGTTTGATCTCAGGAAGTAGAAATTTTTTTTGGAAACGGAATGGAAGAGGGAGATCATTTCGTGGAACAATCTGTTGAGGCTGAGGTTCAAGGGGAAGCCCCAACACTCCAGAACATGAGTGGGTCAGCCACTCCAGCTCCTATTCCAGCACTGCAGTTTCCTGCTCAGTTTGCACAGCAGATGGCTGTGTTTTTCTAATAAATAGCGGAAAATGTGCCACCTCAAGCTCAGATGCAAGCACCTATAGCACAACCACAGCCCTCGGCTCGGTAATATGAAAAGTTAAAGAAAATTTGGGGCCACCGAGTTTAAGGGCATTGTGGATCCACTACAGGCAGAACAGTGGTTAGAGCAAATGGAATGAGTTTTTAGAAAGCTGCAGTGTGCAGAAGAGCTGAAGTTCAAGTACTCTGTTTCTCTGTTGCAAGGGAATGCATATGAATGGTGGAAGACCATCCCCCACAGTCTGGTTGAGCCACCTGTGTTGACCTGGTCAAATTTTTTGAGGGTGTTTCGACAGAAGTGGGTCCCCGATGCTTATGTGGATATGAAGTTATAAAAATTCCTGAGTTTGAAACAAGGGGATAGAACAATAGCAAAGTATGAACGGGATTTTTCAAGGCTAAGCCACTATGCTGGAAGCTTAGTCTCCACCCCCAGAGGTAGATGTAAGAGGTTTGAGTCCGGGTTAAGGCCGAATCTGAGGATGCAAGTTGTGGGATTCAGATACTAGAATTTTTCTGAGCTGATTTCACAAGCCCTAGAACTAGAAAGGATAGAATCAGAAGGGGCAGTGAAGAAGGGTACACAAGAGAAAGAGAAGACTGAAAAGACTACTGGTCAAGCACCTGAAAGTGGTTCAGGGAAGAGGAAACAATTTGGGGGATCTAGCTCTCGCAGATTTGGCAAAAGCAAATTCTCTGGCCAAAGACCACCCCGGTCTGGTCAGCAGACCCAACAAGCTTCTCAAGGATCTTTATCAATCCGGCAGTGTGAAACATGTGGTAGAACACACGATGGGGTGTGTTTCAAGGCCATAGGTGCATGCTATAACTGTGGATGGAGCGGACATTTTGTTAAGGATTATACTAGTCCGCGCTGATCTAGACCTTCTGCTACATCTGAGGGATCAGCCCAAGTCTCTACACCTAAAGGGTCACAGCCAGTTGGTAGAGGTAGAGGCAGAGGTAAGGGTCCTGGTAACACTCCTAGAAGTCAAAGCACTGTTAACCAGCCAGTACCCAGTGGCTCACCAATCAAAGTGTATACCATTCGTCAAAGGGAGGAGGCTAAAACATCAGACGTAGTAGCTGGTATTTTCTCCATCCTTGACCAAGACGTATATGTGTTGTTTGATCCTGGCTCCACACATTCATATGTCAGTGCTAGTGTGATGTATTTTACTACTATTCAGTGTGTACCAATGGACTATGATGTGCTAGTAACTAGTCCATTAGGCCATGATGTAACATCCTCACTTTAGCTAGTCCGTACAGTATACTGTTCCGATAACCAGTGTTGGTCCGAACAGCTAGAACGTTCGGAAAAATATTTAAACTAAAGTCAGGAACCATAATTAACTCAAATATTAATAAGAAAAATTTAGGAAAAAATTTTGAAATAAAATACAACCAAGTTAAACGAGCCGGTGCCCAAGCGATGGGTAACCAGAGGGAAGTTGCGGTTCTCGCAACGAGGAGCCCTAGACCGGGGGAAAAATTCATAAAATAATTTTTGGGACTCCAGAGAAGGGTTATTGAGGTTCCTATGGCATTAGAATGCCAAGAAAATATTTAGAAAAAATTTTTCAATCGGTACAGACAATTTTGACCCGTTAAGCCAAACGGAGGGCATTTTGGTCATTTCGCCTTCAGAGATGATTTTTGGCCGACTTGTCTAGTTAAGTAAATAATTATTATGACACAAAATGTGAATAAACATTACTAAAAATTAAATTGAAAATGAGTAGAGATGAAAAGAAAAGAAAATGAAAGAAAATACCTAATAATGACATCATATGATGTCATTAAAAACCTATCCACCAATCACAATTTGTTAAACTCATTAAAAGAGATAAAAGTGACCAAAAATTTAAAAAAACAATCTGCATCTTCAACCTTTGGGCAGCCTAAAAAACGTTGAGAGAGAGAGAGAGAAGAGGTTCCACCATTAAAGCTCCCTTAAGCTTCATTTCCCACTTCAAACCACCTCAAAACCTTGTCATCCCTTCACTAAAAATTTCCCTTACCACTAGAGCAAGACTTGGGCAGCAATTAGAAGAAGAGAAAGTGGAAGAAAGTGAGGTGTGAACAAGCTTAGAAAATCACCAAAGAGGTTAGTGCCATAACCTTTGCATTTACATCTTTCTAATCATGAATTTGAGCTAAGTTAAGTTAAAAATTTGACAAAAATTGAATTAATGAAGCATGGTTATATTCCATGAAGTTTTGGCAGCCTTGACATGAGTTAGGGTTAGGAGAAATCTTTGGTTTAAAGTGACATATTGCTGCCCCTCTTATAAATTATATGATTAGTATAGCAAATTAGGAGTGGGATGCATGAATTGGAGGCTTGGTCAATTAGGGTTAGGGTTTTGGAGAGAAACTTGGACCTTGTTTAGGTAATGGTGAATGAACATTTTAATGGTCAATTAGTGACCATTTGAGGCAAGTTAATCATAATTTGAAGTGAGCTAATGCATGGCAAAGTGAAATGTGCAGGTTGCCTAGAGACAGCAGCAATGAGGCTGTCATTCCAGCCCACTTAGACAGCCATAACTTTGGCTGTGTAGGTTCAATTAGTATTTAGCCAATTGGACATGAAACTAGACTTATAATGGCACATTTTTTCTGAAGAAACCATGCCCAAAAGACCAAAGAAAGAGGACCAAAAGTTGGCCCCAATCCGAATACCCTGCAAACTGATTCTGCAGAATGACCAAATGAATAACTGTTCATTTGGCCATAACTCACTGTAGATATGGTCAATTGACCTGAAATTTTTACAGAAACAAGTTAAGACATAGACAAACAACTTTCATGAAGAAACCTACCCCAAATTATGACCAGAACCTATCCAACAAGGCAGTGGCAATCACTTTTTATGGTACTGTAGATTTAGTAAATTCTGCAGAATTGAAATCCGGCCAGCTGTGGTTTTTGGACCATATCTGGAGCTACAAAACTCCAAATGGAGTGATTCAAAAAAGGAAATTCAACTAGACAAAATAAGGAACAACTTTTATGTTTACCATTTCCTCAAATTCCCACTGCAACAGGACCCAATGGAACAGTAAATTTGGGTCACAAAAACTGAAAATTCTGCCCTCTTGGTTTTAGATTTGGAAATGGATTTTGTGCTTAATTCCAACAAGTTTTAAGTGTAAAATGTGGTACATTGGGAGTGCTAAAACCAATATACCTATTTTCTATCCAAAAGTCAACATTTTTGTTGACCAATGAGGTGAATAGTGACACCAAAACTTGAAATTCAAAATTTGAAATTAGAAATGCATCTAGGGGACTTTAAATTGCAATTGGCAATTAATACTAGCAAATGTAAAACTCAAAATGTGGGATCTTGGTGTAATTAGAATTAATATATCCACTAAGTATGAAAAAGTCAACATTTTGGTTGACTAGTAAGGTGAATAGTAATCAAAATGATTAGTAAATTAAGATGAAAACCTAGAACCAATTCTAAGCTTAAATGCTTAGAATTGTATGACAAATGTAAACTATGCATCCTAGTCAAAATTTTTAAAAAGAAATTAAGGCCATAAATTAGAAATCCATGAAATATTCATGGATTACTTGAAACATGAAAAATAAGTCACCTAATTGATGTGAATAGATAGTTAGGGATTATATGCCCATCACAAATGGAATTCATAAAATATTAGTAACTCAACTTGAAATATAAAATTTGTAATTACATAAGTAGATTCTTTAATGTATAAATGAGAAAGGAAAAAATATTTTGAATACAATGGTACATGTGAACCATTGTTTAGAATTGTGATTAATATGAATAACATAAAGAATGAATAAATGAACCATATTAATGTATGAATGAGACATTAGTTCTCATTATTGTAGAAAGGAGAAGTATTTTGAGTACAATGGTATAAAAAGGATAATTGATGTGAATTGTGATCATATAAATGATCAAATGAATGTATAATTATAATTGAAATTTATTATGAAATAATGAAGTCATAAAACACAATATATTAATGTTTAATGATATTATGTGCCCTTGTATTGCCTAGACATGTGTGTCAGATTGGATAGTTTGGCATGCCAATAGGGTATTGTTTTAGCAGTACTGCGAAAGGCTTTATGCCTGTATTCATGGCTTTATGCCCGTATTCATGGCTTTATGCCCGTATTCATGGCTTTATGCCCGCATTCATGGCATTATGCCAATATTCATGGCTTCTACGCCCGATTATGTGTTATCATGGCTTTCTAGCCATAGTGACTGCATACGTGGTTGACGTTCTGCGTCCCATGGTATGACGGCCCGAGGCACCAAGGTGTCCAGTGCCAACGACTCGTTATCCAGTTTAGTCAGCCTGTCATAGGTTACTTGGGCAGTGAAATTTATTGAGATAAGTTAAGAATATTAGCAATTTAAAATATTAGAAATTAAATAAAATAAATGAGTAAGATGACCTAAAATAAATTAGAATAGTTATTTATTAGAAAGAATCGAAATGAACTGGACATATATTAAAATTTACTTATTATGAGATAATATGAGACAACCTAGCAAGTATTGGGAAAATGCTAAAAGATTAGCAAAGAAAATTATAAAATAAATAAATATTGCAAATGAGACTTATATAATAATATAAGCATAAATTTATTATTTTCAGATCATTTTTTTTTCTTGTACATTATTACTGTACATTGGCGAAATAAACGCTTCCAAAGAAGACTAAATTAGGATAAAACATATTAAATTTTAGAAACCGCATGTGAACTATAAATAGATCTTAATTATTTGAATGATGTTTTATTTCTATCTTTATTTGTATATTATTTCCTTGTTATATTATTGCACCACTAAGCAGCAATGCTTAGCGCGATGGAATTGTTTCCTCGCGCAGGTACTGAAGCTAGAACCCACTGGACGTTTGACTGGAAATTTTGAGAGTTCAGATCTGCAGAGTGTCAAAGGTTGTCACCTCCTCAGCAATGCATGTAGATAGGGCTCACATTAAGCATATCATGTATTTTGTGTATGTTAATTATTTCTTATATTGTAATATAAATTAGCAAATTGTAATTAATTTGTATATCATGTAAATTATGAAATTTTGTAATTATTTTGTAAATTATGTAAATTAAGGAAATTTGAAAATTTTGCTTATGTAAATTGAGAATGTTTACATATGAATTGAGTACGAATGGAAATGTATGGAAATGATTATGAAATTGAGTTATATGAATGAGATGTGAATTATGAGATGAATGATTGAGAAATGAAATTGAAAAATGTTGAGATTTGATATTGGAGCTTGAGAGTGATGAGATATAAATATTGGAAGTGTTTTTCACAGTTAGAATATTTATTTTCTCCATTTTTAGCGGTACTCATGGATTTTCTTTAAAATTTTCGCAACCAAAAATAAATAATAATTATCATAAATGGATTAAATAAATTATATTCCATAAACTATATTCAAAACTATGACAAAAAAATTAATTAAGGAAAAAAATAGAGTGTGCTTAGGTGCAGTGTGACATATCTTACCGGATATACTGTAGACGGTAAGGGTGTCTCATTTATTGGTATCAGAGCGCGGTTTAGGCGTTCCTAGGCATAGATAGATAAAATAAGATTGTGTGCATGACATGCATTGCATTCACATGAGTCGAGGTGACACTAATGCAGATCTATTTTCGTGGTTATTTTAGGTTAAGGTATGGACTCAGAATCGCAGAGGGCAATAGAAGAAGAAGTAGTAAGCGTATCCGTCGGGAGTGATATTGGAAATCGGGGAAATCCTGCTCCACCAGTGCAAGAGGTGCCTGTACAACCCCAACAGGCCTTGTTTGAGCAGATGACTGAATTCTTTCAACAGATGACTGGGGTTATTCCACCACTGCCTCAGCGAAAATCACCTCTAGGAAAAATTAGGAAGTATGGAGCTGTAGATTTTAATGGTAGAAAGGAAGACAATTCTTCAGTTGCTGAGTATTGGTTAGAAAGAACTAGAAGAGTCTTGCAGCAGCTCCATTGCACACCAGAACAAAGTTTGGAGTGTGCAGTTTCATTGTTACAAGAAGCTGCATATCAGTGGTGGGATGTTGTAATCAAGGTAGTGCCACCAGCTGACGTAACTTAGGAATTCTTTCTGATAGAGTTCAGAAAGAAATATATTAGCTGTGTTCATGAAGAGGAACAGAAGAGGAGTGGTGATCATCAAAAGAGGAAATTTGGACAATCTAGTAATAAGAGAACGAGAGAACAGTTAAGTCAGACATCTGATCAAAGTAGGAGATCTAGACCCAGGCCTATACACAGAAGAGATCAACCATAAACACTAGTAGTGAGTGCGCCAGGACAAGCAAGAAAATGTGGCTATTGTAACAAGTGGCATAAAGGTGAATGTAGGAGATTGACTGGAACCTGTTATAGATGTGGGGCCATAGACCATCGTCTGAAAGATTGTCCTAAGAAGAATTTACCACGGACCCAGATAGAGGTCGTGGAAGGACCAAGTACAACAGTAATACCACTTCCAAATGTTACCCAAGTTGGAGAGGAACAAGAAGCCCCAGATGTGAATTTGAGGTAAAGTATTTCCTTTCTGATATGCCTAAGTGTAT
This sequence comes from Hevea brasiliensis, assembly GCF_030052815.1. Lineage (NCBI taxonomy): Eukaryota > Viridiplantae > Streptophyta > Magnoliopsida > Malpighiales > Euphorbiaceae > Hevea > Hevea brasiliensis. The sequence goes on from NW_026614585.1 coordinate 1,154,988, forward strand.
AATGATAGATACGAAAAAAAACTAAATAGTACCATATATATAAAAGAAGTAGACAGAGGGTGTCACACCCTACCCCTCTGTAAGGCATAACATGATCCCGTAGTATACCTAATGAATTACCAACTCCGTCTACTGATAACCCATTAAATACACTACAAGGGATTTTAAAAACTTTTCTTACTTCTTTTCTGATGGTGAGCACTATTTACAGGTGTTAAAGACTTTGGTGAACTGAGTGAAATAACTTACTCATTTGGTTTATTTGGAATTTCTGTAAAAATTTTGGCAGAGTGCCATCTGTATTTTGGATAAAACCGTTCTTCAGAAAACCTGTAAAAAGCACTTCAATATGTATTTGCAAATCTCAACTCCAACATATTTCTCAACACAACATTTTTCTCAACTCAAATCCGCAGTGATTTTTCAAAGACTGAGATACAAGAAATATAATACAAAACTATTCAAGTAAATGAAATCTCAAATTTACATTTACAATAATTTACATTTAATTACATACCAAAATATTTTACAAGAGTTTCTATACAACTGCTCAAATAATTTACATACATATTATTACATGCATACATCAAAACCTATGTACATGGGTATACCTATGATATACCTGGAGCTGATCTGAATATATCTTCAAGGAAATTTACTTACTGTTCTATGCTCTTCTTACCTGCGACAGCATACAAAGCTATCGCTGAGTGGTGAACTCAGTGGTGCACAACTATAATTTAAAACATAATACAATATACATTGACAAAATTTATAGTAAATAATTTGGAAATCTGAATACTCATTAAATTCCAAAACTCAAAATATTCGTTGCCAATAATGTGAATCATTTGTATAAAATGACTTCGATCATAAAATTCAATTTATCAAATCATAACTAACCCTTTAGGTAATCCCAACAAAATCAATTATACATAAGTCATAATTGAAATCACAATTCTTTACCATTCAAAAGCCATTCTGTATCTCAAAAATCATTATGTATCTCAAAAATCATACTGTATCTCAAAACTCATTCTTTATCTCAAAAACCATTCTTTATCTCAAAAATCAATCTTTATCTCACTAATATGCAAGACTAATCCGAAAGGGCCATATTCGATGTGATTCTAACTCCCTATAGTCGGGGAGGTCGAATCAGATTCTAACTCCCTATGGTCGGGGAGGTCGAATCATCGTGCACAGTACCATCACAATAATGAATCTTCCGCAAGGGCCATAACGATAAAATAAACTTAGATCTAACCTCAAATCAGAGGAAAATTTAGCCTGTGCACGTACCATGGTAATCAAAACACAACTAACTCCATTGTCTTCTCAACAAATGAGAGAGACGGGTAATAACCTAGTCAAGCATCTATAGTGAGATATAAAACAATAACACAATCCTTTTAGTGAGCATAAATCACAATATAATTCGATTCAAATTCAATTCCAATATCCAATAATTTTTATGCTCATCACAATTCAAATCATAAATTTGCATTTTCCATGAAAATTACCATCACAATTCAAAACATGTTCTATCACAATTTTCTAAAACAAAATTTATTCAATCCATAACAATGCTTAATACTTGTTGAAATACCATTTCACAAAGCTAAATTCATACATACTATAACAATTTTCAATAATCATTGAATTAAATCCAATGCTTGTTAAACATAATACATAAGAAGAATATGTCATTTAATCATATGAAATATTCAAAACAAAATCAGTTAAAAACTAGTTGTGCACAAACCTCTGATAACTGTCTCCTGGTCTGGACTCAGTGTTTCCTTCCCTTTTCCTGAGTCCTTGCTAACTGAGAAACACAATTTGAAGTGTTTCAGTACTAAAATAAATTGTCTCTAACGATAATGTTCGATAAGTAATTCACTGAAGGCTATTATTTGCTCAATCACCTAATATACCGACCCTCGATGCGTTTTAGGTAAATTAGGTTTTAGTGTCATTAATATGTCACATTCGATAGGGTTTTAGGGTTGGTACGTTTTACCAAACTCATTTCCTTGTTTAGTGCATTATAATGCAACTTGCTGGATTCCGGGATACTAGTTTGACCTAACCGGACGACCTAGTTCCCTCGGTTTTTGGGTTTCGGTCAAAACTACAAACTTGTAGATCTATGTCTTATGGACCGCGGTGAAAAATTTTAGGTCAATCCGAGTTAAGTAGACCAAGTTATGGTCATTACACTATTGCTGGTCAAATGGCATCAAATTAGGTCATTTTTTTGGTCAATTTGGTCAACTTTGGTTCGGCCAGTTTTTGGACCCGAACTTGTGCAAGTTGTTTGACTTGCTTATGGTCATTTCTGGGCTTTGGTGTCTTCATAAGACTTGTAGGTATGGGTCTTAACTATTCATGGTTAAAATTTCAGGTCAATTGGACCTGTTTTGAGTGAGTTATGGCCTAAACACTCACTGCTACCCAATTGGTCATTTTTCAGGTCCTAATTGCACCTAATCCGAATTGGTTATTTTCTTAGGTCACCTTGCAAGCAGAATTTTGGTATGTTTTCTCAATGAAAGTTGGCACATTTTGTGCCTAGTTTCACCTCCAATTGTTCTCATACCAATTGAGGTTACACATTTAAAGTTATAGGTCTATTTGCACACTGTCCTCTATATGTCTTTCAAACCCCAATTCAAACACACATTTAACTTGCTCTACTTTAAATCCCCATACCTAATTCTGATTTTATACCATTCCATATTCATTTATCACTTCTTACTATGGTCAATTTGGACAGGATACAAATATTCTCAATACATCAAATACAACCCTAAACCACAAAGTTCAAATTTAGCAATATATGTACATAAATACACCTAATCATTACATATAATTTCCACTACTAATTTACATACACCTTCATCAATTCTTCTATGTCAACATTCTGCCAACACTTCCATCAATACATACATTTATTCAAGTGTTCCCAAGCTGCAGAAAACCTTCTTCAACACCACATTGCCCTACAATTCATCAATTCTCATCCAAGTGCCAAAATCACCATATAAACATGAAGTAATTCACTAGGTTATTAAATCATCATGATCAACACCATTTCTCATCAATTATATGCACAAATATCTCATCAAAAACGTGACTCCATGGCTGTCCAAAATGAAAACAACAATAACTCTTCAAACTCAAAATTTTCCTTCACAAAACCAACACCCATAACATGCACACAAAACTTAACAAAGCTATCTTCAAAATTATGAACTTACCTTATGCTTGGAGCTTGTTAAACCTTGCTTAAACTTCTCAAATTTAGTATCAAACTCTTCCTTGTGATGAGTAGACAAAGTTTCATGAAGGAACCTAAGAGATTGGAGTTGAAAATGGAGAGTTAAGAGAGCTTGCATGAAAAATGGCCATGGTGGTTTCCATTTTCTTCAATTCTGCAACTTTGAATCCTAATGAGGAAGATGAAGTTTCTGTTGGTTTAGTGGAAGTACAGCTGCCCCTCTTTGTTTTATTTTATTCCCTTAGTGGTCCACTCATTTAAATTATATCATAAAATAAGTTTAAATGTGTCATTTACACATTTTTCACCCCACTTTTGGCTATTTGTATTAGGTACCCCTCTTTTAATTTTTCATTTCATTTTCTAAGTGTAATATTATTTATTTTTAATGGACATTTAGGTCAAAAGACACTTCGGGATGTCAAATGACCATAATACCCCTGTTCGGGTGGCATTCTGATTTTTCAGAATAATCGTATTTTGTTTGTTTTTCGATTTCTCACTTTTCTTTGTACTAATTATTTAATTTTTCTTTAATCTTTCTAATGAGATTTATACTTCAATAAGGGTCTATTTATGTCCTAAAAATGTTTTCCGTGGTTCCATGATCGAGCTACCAACGGTCCACGCCGTGACTTCCCAAAGGTCACCCATCGTTAGGTTTCCTACTGTTTAACTTGATCACATTTCTTTGCTATCATTTTTCCTTTGTTTTTCTTGTACTTTCTTTTCTTGTATTTCATTATTTTATGTCTCCTCACTCTCATTGAAGTGTGGTTCTAGGCATCCTAGCTGTCCGACAAAGATCTGTCACCGGAGCACAGAACGCACTCACCGAACTTAGGGGTGTTACAGAGGGAGTAATAGAAAGGTAAAAGAGTTATCTCAGAACCTAAAACACCCAGTAAATTTCGAGGACGAAATTTAAATTAGAGGGGAAGAATTGTAACATCCTCACTTTAGCTAGTCCGTACAGTCTACTGTTCTGATAACCAGTGTTGGTCCGGACAGCTAGAACGTTCGGAAAAATATTTAAACTAAAGTCAGGAACCATAATTAACTCAAATATTAATAAGAAAAATTTAGGAAAAATTTTTGAAATAAAATACAACCAAGTTAAACGTAGGTGCCCAAGCGATGGGTAACTAGAGGGAAGTTGCTTCACAACGAGGAGCCCTAGACCGGGTGAAAAATTCATAAAATAATTTTTGGGACTCCAGAGAAGGGTCATTGAGGTTCCTATGGCATTAGAATGCCAAGAAAATATTTAGAAAAATTTTTTCAATCGGTACAGACAATTTTGACCCGTTAAGCCAAACGGAGGGCATTTTGGTCATTTTGCCTTCAGAGACGATTTTTGGCCGACTTGTCCAGTTAAGTAAATAATTATTATGACACAAAATGTGAATAAACATTACTAAAAATTAAATTGAAAATGAGTAGAGATGAAAAGAAAAGAAAATGAAAGAAAATACCTAATAATGACATCATATGATGTCATTAAAAACCTATCCACCAATCACAATTTGTTAAACTCATTAAAAGAGATAAAAGTGACCAAAAATTTAAAAAAAAAAAATCTGCATCTTCAACCTTTGGGCAGCCTAAAAAACGTTGAGAGAGAGAGAGAGAAGAGGTTCCACCATTAAAGCTCCCTTAAGCTTCATTTCCCACTTCAAACCACCTCAAAACCTTGTCCTCCCTTCACTAAAAATTTCCCTTACCACTAGAGCAAGACTTGGGCAGCAATTAGAAGAAGAGAAAGTGGAAGAAAGTGAGGTGTGAACAAGCTTAGAAAATCACCAAAGAGGTTAGTGCCATAACCTTTGCTTTTACATCTTTCTAATCATGAATTTGAGCTAAGTTAAGTTAAAAATTTGACAAAAATTGAATTAATGAAGCATGGTTATATTCCATGAAGTTTTGGCAGCCTTAACATGAGTTAGGGTTAGGAGAAATCTTTGGTTTAAAGTGACATATTGCTGCCCCTCTTATAAATTATATGATTAGTATAGCAAATTAGGAGTGGGATGCATGAATTGGAGGCTTGGTCAATTAGGGTTAGGGTTTTGGAGAGAAACTTGGACCTTGTTTAGGTAATGGTGAATGAACATTTTAATGGTCAATTAGTGACCATTTGAGGCAAGTTAATCATAATTTGAAGTGAGCTAAAGCATGGCAAAGTGAAATGTGCAGGCTGCCTAGAGACAAGAAAGAATGAGGCTGTGATTCCAGCCCACTTAGACAGCCATAACTTTGGCTGTGTAGGTTCAATTGGTGTTTGGCCAATTGGACATGAAACTAGACTTATAATGGCACTTTTTTTCTGAAGAAACCATGCCCAAAAGACCAAAGCAAGAGGACCAAAAGTTGGCCCCAATCCGAATACCCTGCAAACTGATTCTGCAAAATGACCAAATGAACAGTAACTGTTCATTTGCCATAACTCACTGTAGATATGGTCAATTGACCTGAAATTTTTACAGCAACAAGTTAAGACATAGACAAACAAATTTCATGAAGAAACCTACCCCAAATTATGACCAGAACCTATCCAACAAGGCAGTGGCAGTCACTGTTCATGGTAATGTAGATTTAGTAAATTCTGCAGAATTGAAATCCGGCCAGCTGTGGTTTTTGGACCATATTTGGAGCTACAAAACTCCAAATGGAGTCATTCAAAAAAGGAAATTCAACTAGACAAAATAAGGAACAACTTTCGTGTTTACCATTTCCTCAAATTCCCACTGCAACAGGACCCAATGGAACAGTAAATTTGGGTCACAAAAACTGAAAATTCTGCCCTCTTGGTTTTAGATTTGGAAATGGATTTTGTGCTTAATTCCAACAAGTTTTAAGTGTAAAATGTGGTACATTGGGAGTGCTAATACCAATATACCTATTTTCTATCCAAAAGTCAACATTTTTGTTGACCAATGAGGTGAATAGTGACACCAAAACTTGAAATTCAAAATTTGAAATTAGAAATGCATCTAGGGGACTTTAAATTGCAATTGGCAATTAATACTAACAAATGTAAAACTCAAAATGTGGGATCTTGGTGTAATTAGAATTAATATATCCACTAAGTATGAAAAAGTCAACATTTTGGTTGACTAGTAAGGTGAATAGTAATCAAAATGATTAGTAAATTAAGATGAAAACCTAGAACCAATTCTAAGCTTAAATGCTTAGAATTGTATGACAAATGTAGACTATGCATCCTAGTCAAAATTTTTAAAAAGAAATTAAGGCCATAAATTAGAAATCCATGAAATATTCATGGATTACTTGAAACATGAAAAATAAGTCACCTAATTGATGTGAATAGATAGTTAGGGATTATATGCCCATCACAAATGGAATTCATAAAATATTAGTAACTCAACTTGAAATATAAAATTTGTAATTACATAAGTAGATTCTTGAATGTATAAATGAGAAAGGAAAAAATGTTTTGAATACAATGGTACATGTGAACCATTGTTTAGAATTGTGATTAATATGAATAACATAAAGAATGAATAAATGAACCATATTGATGTATGAATGAGACATTAGTTCTCATTATTGTAGAAAGGAGAAGTATTTTGAGTACAATGGTATAAAAAGGATAATTGATGTGAATTGTGATCATATAAATGATCAAATGAATGTATGAATTATAATTGAAATTTATTATGAAATAATGAAGTCATAAAACACAATATATTAATGTTTAATGATATTATGTGCCCTTGTATTGCCTAGACATGTGTGTCAGATTGGATAGTTTGGCATGCCAATAGGGTATTGTTTTAGCAGTACTGCGAAAGGCTTTATGCCTGTATTCATGGCTTTATGCCCGTATTCATGGCTTTATGCCCGCATTCATGGCATTATGCCAATATTCATGGCTTCTACGCTCGATTATGTGTTATCATGGCTTTCTAGCCATACTGACTGCATACGTGGTTGACGTTCAAGGCCCCATGGTATGACGCCCGAGGCACCAAGGTGTCCAGTGCAACGACCCGTTATCCATTTAGTCACTGTCATAGGTTACTTGCAAGTGAAATTTATTGAGATAAGTTAAGAATATTAGCAATTTAAAAGATTAGAAATTAAATAAAATAAATGAGTAGGATGACCTAAAATAAATTAGAATAGTTATTTATTAGAAAGAATCGAAATGAACTGGACATATATTAAAATTTACTTATTATGAGATAATATGAGACAACCTAGCAAGTATTGGGAAAATGCTAAAAGATTAGCAAAGAAAATTATAAAATAAATAAATATTGCAAATGAGACTTATATAATAATATAAGCATAAATTTATTATTTTCAGATCATTTTTTTTTCTTCTACATTATTATCAGACATTGGCGAAATAAACGCTTCCAAAGAAGACTAAATTAGGATAAAACATATTAAATTTTAGAAACCGCATGTGAAGTATAAATAGATCTTAATTATTTGAATGATGTTTTATTTCTATCTTTATTTGTATATTATTTCCTTGTTATATTATTGCACCACTAAGCAGCAATGCTTAGCGCGATGGAATTGTTTCTCGCGCAGTATCAAGCTAGAACCCACCGGACGTTTGATCGAAATTTTGAGAGTTCAGATCTGCAGAGTGTCAAAGGTTGTCACCTCCTCAGCAATGCATGTAGATAGGGCTCACATTAAGCATATCATGTATTTTGTGTATGTTAATTATTTCTTATATTGTAATATAAATTAGCAAATTGTAATTAATTTGTATATCATGTAAATTATGAAATTTTGTAATTATTTTGTAAATTATGTAAATTAAGGAAATTTGAAAATTTTGCTTATGTAAATTGAGAATGTTTACATATGAATTGAGTACGAATGGAAATGTATGGAAATGATTATGAAATTGAGTTATATGAATGAGATGTGAATTATGAGATGAATGATTGAGAAATGAAATTGAAAAATGTTGAGATTTGATATTGGAGCTTGAGAGTGATGAGATATAAATATTGGAAGTGTTTTTCACAGGTTCCGAATAACTGTTTTCTCCATTTTTAGCCGGTACTCCGCCGGATTTTCTTTAAAATTTTCGGAACCTCAAATAAATAATAATTTTGATAAATGGCTTAAATAAATTATATTCCATAAACTATATTCAAAACTATGACAAAAAAATTAATTAAGGAAAAAAAAATAGAGTGTGCCGGTGCACCGTGTGACATATCTTACCCGGATATACTGTAGACGGGTAAGGGGTGTCTCATTTATTGGTATCAGAGCGCGGTTTAGGCGTTCCTAGGCATAGATAGATAAAATAAGATTGTGTGCATGACATGCATTGCATTCACATGAGTCGAGGTGACACTAATGCAGATCTATTTTCGTGGTTATTTTAGGTTAAGGTATGGACTCAGAATCGCAGAGGGCAATAGAAGAAGAAGTAGTAAGCCGTATCCCGACTGGGAGTGATATTGGAAATCGGGGAAATCCTGCTCCACCAGTGCAAGAGGTGCCTGTACAACCCCAACAGGCCTTGTTTGAGCAGATGACTGAATTCTTTCAACAGATGATCAAGTTATTCCACCATCGCCAAATGAAAATCACCTCTAGGAAAAATTAGGAAGTATGGAGTCAGATTTTAATGGTAGAAAGGAAGACAATTCTTGATTCTTGAGTATTGGTTAGAAAGAACTAGAAGAGTCTTGCAGCAGCTCCATTGCACACCAGAACAAAGTTTGGAGTGTGCAGTTTCATTGTTACAAGAAGCTGCATATCAGTGGTGGGATGTTGTAATCAAGGTAGTGCCACCAGCTGACGTAACTTAGGAATTCTTTCTGATAGAGTTCAGAAAGAAATATATTAGCTGTGTTCATGAAGAGGAACAGAAGAGGAGTGGTGATCATCAAAAGAGGAAATTTGGACAATCTAGTAATAAGAGAACGAGAGAACAGTTAAGTCAGACATCTGATCAAAGTAGGAGATCTAGACCCAGGCCTATACACAGAAGAGATCAACCATAAACACTAGTAGTGAGTGCGCCAGGACAAGCAAGAAAATGTGGCTATTGTAACAAGTGGCATAAAGGTGAATGTAGGAGATTGACTGGAACCTGTTATAGATGTGGGGCCATAGACCATCGTCTGAAAGATTGTCCTAAGAAGAATTTACCACGGACCCAGATAGAGGTCGTGGAAGGACCAAGTACAACAGTAATACCACTTCCAAATGTTACCCAAGTTGGAGAGGAACAAGAAGCCCCAGATGTGAATTTGAGGTAAAGTATTTCCTTTCTGATATGCCTAAGTGTATAATGATAGATACGAAAAAAAACTAAATAGTACCATATATATAAAAGAAGTAGACAGAGGGTGTCACACCCTACCCCTCTGTAAGGCATAACATGATCCCGTAGTATACCTAATGAATTACCAACTCCGTCTACTGATAACCCATTAAATACACTACAAGGGATTTTAAAAACTTTTCTTACTTCTTTTACAGTGGTGAGCACTATTTACAGGTGTTAAAGACTTTGGTGAACTGAGTGAAATAACTTACTCATTTGGTTTATTTGGAATTTCTGTAAAAATTTTGGCAGAGTGCCATCTGTATTTTGGATAAAACCGTTCTTCAGAAAACCTGTAAAAAGCACTTCAATATGTATTTGCAAATCTCAACTCCAACATATTTCTCAACACAACATTTTTCTCAACTCAAATCCGCAGTGATTTTTCAAAGACTGAGATACAAGAAATATAATACAAAACTATTCAAGTAAATGAAATCTCAAATTTACATTTACAATAATTTACATTTAATTACATACCAAAATATTTTACAAGAGTTTCTATACAACTGCTCAAATAATTTACATACATATTATTACATGCATACATCAAAACCTATGTACATGGGTATACCTATGATATACCTGGAGCTGATCTGAATATATCTTCAAGGAAATTTACTTACTGTTCTATGCTCTTCTTACTCATGACAAAGATACAAAGCTATCATTGAGTGGTGAACTCTGGTGCACAACTATAATTTAAAACATAATACAATATACATTGACAAAATTTATAGTAAATAATTTGGAAATCTGAATACTCATTAAATTCCAAAACTCAAAATATTCGTTGCCAATAATGTGAATCATTTGTATAAAATGACTTCGATCATAAAATTCAATTTATCAAATCATAACTAACCCTTTAGGTAATCCCAACAAAATCAATTATACATAAGTCATAATTGAAATCACAATTCTTTACCATTCAAAAGCCATTACAGATCTCAAAAATCATTATGTATCTCAAAATCATCTCAGATCTCAAAACTCATTCTTTATCTCAAAAACCATTCTTTATCTCAAAAATCAATCTTTATCTCACTAATATGCAAGACTAATCCGAAAGGGCCATATTCGATGTGATTCTAACTCCCTATAGTCGGGGAGGTCGAATCAGATTCTAACTCCCTATGGTCGGGGAGGTCGAATCATCGTGCACAGTACCATCACAATAATGAATCTTCCGCAAGGGCCATAACGATAAAATAAACTTAGATCTAACCTCAAATCAGAGGAAAATTTAGCCTGTGCACGTACCATGGTAATCAAAACACAACTAACTCCATTGTCTTCTCAACAAATGAGAGAGACGGGTAATAACCTAGTCAAGCATCTATAGTGAGATATAAAACAATAACACAATCCTTTTAGTGAGCATAAATCACAATATAATTCGATTCAAATTCAATTCCAATATCCAATAATTTTTATGCTCATCACAATTCAAATCATAAATTTGCATTTTCCATGAAAATTACCATCACAATTCAAAACATGTTCTATCACAATTTTCTAAAACAAAATTTATTCAATCCATAACAATGCTTAATACTTGTTGAAATACCATTTCACAAAGCTAAATTCATACATACTATAACAATTTTCAATAATCATTGAATTAAATCCAATGCTTGTTAAACATAATACATAAGAAGAATATGTCATTTAATCATATGAAATATTCAAAACAAAATCAGTTAAAAACTAGTTGTGCACAAACCTCGATAATCGTCTCGGTCCGACTCGTGTTTCCTTCCCTTTTCCCGAGTCTCATAATCGAGAAACACAATTTGAAGTGTTTCAGTACTAAAATAAATTGTCTCTAACGATAATGTTCGATAAGTAATTCACTGAAGGCTATTATTTGCTCAATCACCTAATATACCGACCCTCGATGCGTTTTAGGTAAATTAGGTTTTAGTGTCATTAATATGTCACATTCGATAGGGTTTTAGGGTTGGTACGTTTTACCAAACTCATTTCCTTGTTTAGTGCATTATAATGCAACTTGCTGGATTCCGGGATACTAGTTTGACCTAACCGGACGACCTAGTTCCCTCGGTTTTTGGGTTTCGGTCAAAACTACAAACTTGTAGATCTATGTCTTATGGACCGCGGTGAAAAATTTTAGGTCAATCCGAGTTAAGTAGACCAAGTTATGGTCATTATACTATTGCTGGTCAAATGGCATCAAATTAGGTCATTTTTTTGGTCAATTTGGTCAACTTTGGTTCGGCCAGTTTTTGGACCGAACTAGTGCAAGTTGTTTGACTTGCTTATGGTCATTTCTGGGCTTTGGTGTCTTCATAAGACTTGTAGGTATGGGTCTTAACTATTCATGGTTAAAATTTCAGGTCAATTGGACCTGTTTTGAGTGAGTTATGGCCTAAACACTCACTGCTACCCAATTGGTCATTTTTCAGGTCCTAATTGCACCTAATCCGAATTGGTTATTTTCTTAGGTCACCTTGCAAGCAGAATTTTGGTATGTTTTCTCAATGAAAGTTGGCACATTTTGTGCCTAGTTTCACCTCCAATTGTTCTCATACCAATTGAGGTTACACATTTAAAGTTATAGGTCTATTTGCACACTGTCCTCTATATGTCTTTCAAACCCCAATTCAAACACACATTTAACTTGCTCTACTTTAAATCCCCATACCTAATTCTGATTTTATACCATTCCATATTCATTTATCACTTCTTACTATGGTCAATTTGGACAGGATACAAATATTCTCAATACATCAAATACAACCCTAAACCACAAAGTTCAAATTTAGCAATATATGTACATAAATACACCTAATCATTACATATAATTTCCACTACTAATTTACATACACCTTCATCAATTCTTCTATGTCAACATTCTGCCAACACTTCCATCAATACATACATTTATTCAAGTGTTCCCAAGCTGCCGAAAACCTTCTTCAACACCACATTGCCCTACAATTCATCAATTCTCATCCAAGTGCCAAAATCACCATATAAACATGAAGTAATTCACTAGGTTATTAAATCATCATGATCAACACCATTTCTCATCAATTATATGCACAAATATCTCATCAAAAACGTGACTCCATGGCTGTCCAAAATGAAAACAACAATAACTCTTCAAACTCAAAATTTTCCTTCACAAAACCAACACCCATAACATGCACACAAAACTTAACAAAGCTATCTTCAAAATTATGAACTTACCTTATGCTTGGAGCTTGTTAAACCTTGCTTAAACTTCTCAAATTTAGTATCAAACTCTTCCTTGTGATGAGTAGACAAAGTTTCATGAAGGAACCTAAGAGATTGGAGTTGAAAATGGAGAGTTAAGAGAGCTTGCATGAAAAATGGCCATGGTGGTTTCCATTTTCTTCAATTCGGCAACTTTGAATCCAAATGAGGAAGATGAAGTTTCTGTTGGTTTAGTGGAAGTACAGCTGCCCCTCTTTGTTTTATTTTATTCCCTTAGTGGTCCACTCATTTAAATTATATCATAAAATAAGTTTAAATGTGTCATTTACACATTTTTCACCCCACTTTTGGCTATTTGTATTAGGTACCCCTCTTTTAATTTTTCATTTCATTTTCTAAGTGTAATATTATTTATTTTTAATGGACATTTAGGTCAAAAGACACTTCGGGATGTCAAATGACCATAATACCCCTGTTTGGGTGGCATTCCCGATTTTTCGGTAACACCGTATTTTGTTTGTTTTTCGATTTCTCACTTTTCTTTGTACTAATTATTTAATTTTTCTTTAATCTTTCTAATGAGATTTATACTTCAATAAGGGTCTATTTATGTCCTAAAAATGTTTTCCAGGGTTCCTCGATCTGAGGCAATCAACGGTCCACGCCGTGACTTCCCAAAGGTCACCCATCGTTAGGTTTCCTACTGCTTAACTTGATCACATTTCTTTGCTATCATTTTTCCTTTGTTTTTCTTGTACTTTCTTTTCTTGTATTTCATTATTTTATGTCTCCTCACTCTCATTGAAGTGTGGTTCTAGGCATCCTAGCTGTCCGGACAGCACTGGTCACTGGAGCAGCAGAACGCACTACCGAACTTAGGGGTGTTACAGAGGGAGTAATAGAAAGGTAAAAGAGTTATCTCAGAACCTAAAACACCCAGTAAATTTCGAGGACGAAATTTAAATTAGAGGGGAAGAATTGTAACATCCTCACTTTAGCTAGTCCGTACAGTCTACTGTTCTGATAACCAGTGTTGGTCCGGACAGCTAGAACGTTCGGAAAAATATTTAAACTAAAGTCAGGAACCATAATTAACTCAAATATTAATAAGAAAAATTTAGGAAAAATTTTTGAAATAAAATACAACCAAGTTAAACGAGCCGGTGCCCAAGCGATGGGTAACTAGAGGGAAGTTGCGGTTCTCACAACGAGGAGCCCTAGACCGGGGGAAAAATTCATAAAATAATTTTTGGGACTCCAGAGAAGGGTCATTGAGGTTCCTATGGCATTAGAATGCCAAGAAAATATTTAGAAAAATTTTTTCAATCGGTACAGACAATTTTAACCCGTTAAGCCAAACGGAGGGCATTTTGGTCATTTTGCCTTCAGAGACGATTTTTGGCCGACTTGTCCAGTTAAGTAAATAATTATTATGACACAAAATGTGAATAAACATTACTAAAAATTAAATTGAAAATGAGTAGAGATGAAAAGAAAAGAAAATGAAAGAAAATACCTAATAATGACATCATATGATGTCATTAAAAACCTATCCACCAATCACAATTTGTTAAACTCATTAAAAGAGATAAAAGTGACCAAAAATTTAAAAAAACAATCTGCATCTTCAACCTTTGGGCAGCCTAAAAAACGTTGAGAGAGAGAGAGAGAAGAGGTTCCACCATTAAAGCTCCCTTAAGCTTCATTTCCCACTTCAAACCACCTCAAAACCTTGTCCTCCCTTCACTAAAAATTTCCCTTACCACTAGAGCAAGACTTGGGCAGCAATTAGAAGAAGAGAAAGTGGAAGAAAGTGAGGTGTGAACAAGCTTAGAAAATCACCAAAGAGGTTAGTGCCATAACCTTTGCTTTTACATCTTTCTAATCATGAATTTGAGCTAAGTTAAGTTAAAAATTTGACAAAAATTGAATTAATGAAGCATGGTTATATTCCATGAAGTTTTGGCAGCCTTAACATGAGTTAGGGTTAGGAGAAATCTTTGGTTTAAAGTGACATATTGCTGCCCCTCTTATAAATTATATGATTAGTATAGCAAATTAGGAGTGGGATGCATGAATTGGAGGCTTGGTCAATTAGGGTTAGGGTTTTGGAGAGAAACTTGGACCTTGTTTAGGTAATGGTGAATGAACATTTTAATGGTCAATTAGTGACCATTTGAGGCAAGTTAATCATAATTTGAAGTGAGCTAAAGCATGGCAAAGTGAAATGTGCAGGCTGACTAGAGACAAGAAAGAATGAGGCTGTGATTCCAGCCCACTTAGACAGCCATAACTTTGGCTGTGTAGGTTCAATTGGTGTTTGGCCAATTGGACATGAAACTAGACTTATAATGGCACATTTTTTCTGAAGAAACCATGCCCAAAAGACCAAAGCAAGAGGACCAAAAGTTGGCCCCAATCCGAATACCCTGCAAACTGATTCTGCAAAATGACCAAATGAACAGTAACTGTTCATTTGCCATAACTCACTGTAGATATGGTCAATTGACCTGAAATTTTTACAGCAACAAGTTAAGACATAGACAAACAAATTTCATGAAGAAACCTACCCCAAATTATGACCAGAACCTATCCAACAAGGCAGTGGCAGTCACTGTTCATGGTAATGTAGATTTAGTAAATTCTGCAGAATTGAAATCCGGCCAGCTGTGATTTTTGGACCATATTTGGAGCTACAAAACTCCAAATGGAGTCATTCAAAAAAGGAAATTCAACTAGACAAAATAAGGAACAACTTTCGTGTTTACCATTTCCTCAAATTCCCACTGCAACAGGACCCAATGGAACAGTAAATTTGGGTCACAAAAACTGAAAATTCTGCCCTCTTGGTTTTAGATTTGGAAATGGATTTTGTGCTTAATTCCAACAAGTTTTAAGTGTAAAATGTGGTACATTGGGAGTGCTAAAACCAATATACCTATTTTCTATCCAAAAGTCAACATTTTTGTTGACCAATGAGGTGAATAGTGACACCAAAACTTGAAATTCAAAATTTGAAATTAGAAATGCATCTAGGGGACTTTAAATTGCAATTGGCAATTAATACTAACAAATGTAAAACTCAAAATGTGGGATCTTGGTGTAATTAGAATTAATATATCCACTAAGTATGAAAAAGTCAACATTTTGGTTGACTAGTAAGGTGAATAGTAATCAAAATGATTAGTAAATTAAGATGAAAACCTAGAACCAATTCTAAGCTTAAATGCTTAGAATTGTATGACAAATGTAGACTATGCATCCTAGTCAAAATTTTTAAAAAGAAATTAAGGCCATAAATTAGAAATCCATGAAATATTCATGGATTACTTGAAACATGAAAAATAAGTCACCTAATTGATGTGAATAGATAGTTAGGGATTATATGCCCATCACAAATGGAATTCATAAAATATTAGTAACTCAACTTGAAATATAAAATTTGTAATTACATAAGTAGATTCTTGAATGTATAAATGAGAAAGGAAAAAATGTTTTGAATACAATAGTACATGTGAACCATTGTTTAGAATTGTGATTAATATGAATAACATAAAGAATGAATAAATGAACCATATTGATGTATGAATGAGACATTAGTTCTCATTATTGTAGAAAGGAGAAGTATTTTGAGTACAATGGTATAAAAAGGATAATTGATGTGAATTGTGATCATATAAATGATCAAATGAATGTATGAATTATAATTGAAATTTATTATGAAATAATGAAGTCATAAAACACAATATATTAATGTTTAATGATATTATGTGCCCTTGTATTGCCTAGACATGTGTGTCAGATTGGATAGTTTGGCATGCCAATAGGGTATTGTTTTAGCAGTACTGCGAAAGGCTTTATGCCTGTATTCATGGCTTTATGCCCGTATTCATGGCTTTATGCCCGCATTCATGGCATTATGCCAATATTCATGGCTTCTACGCTCGATTATGTGTTATCATGGCTTTCTAGCCATACTGACTGCATACGTGGTTGACGTTCTGCGTCCCATGGTATGACGGCCCGAGGCACCAAGGTGTCCAGTGCTAACTACCCGTTATCCAGTTTAGTCAGCCTGTCATAGGTTACTTGGGCAGTGAAATTTATTGAGACAAGTTAAGAATATTAGCAATTTAAAAGATTAGAAATTAAATAAAATAAATGAGTAGGATGACCTAAAATAAATTAGAATAGTTATTTATTAGAAAGAATCGAAATGAACTGGACATATATTAAAATTTACTTATTATGAGATAATATGAGACAACCTAGCAAGTATTGGGAAAATGCTAAAAGATTAGCAAAGAAAATTATAAAATAAATAAATATTGCAAATGAGACTTATATAATAATATAAGCATAAATTTATTATTTTCAGATCATTTTTTTTCTTGTACATTATTACTGTACATTGGCGAAATAAACGCTTCCAAAGAAGACTAAATTAGGATAAAACATATTAAATTTTAGAAACCGCATGTGAAGTATAAATAGATCTTAATTATTTGAATGATGTTTTATTTCTATCTTTATTTGTATATTATTTCCTTGTTATATTATTGCACCACTAAGCAAAGAATGCTTAGCGCGATGGAATTGTTTCTCGCGCAGTATCAAGCTAGAACCCACCGACGTTTGACTGGAAATTTTGAGAGTTCAGATCTGCAGAGTGTCAAAGGTTATCACCTCCTCAGCAATGCATGTAGATAGGGCTCACATTAAGCATATCATGTATTTTGTGTATGTTAATTATTTCTTATATTGTAATATAAATTAGCAAATTGTAATTAATTTGTATATCATGTAAATTATGAAATTTTGTAATTATTTTGTAAATTATGTAAATTAAGGAAATTTGAAAATTTTGCTTATGTAAATTGAGAATGTTTACATATGAATTGATTACGAATGGAAATGTATGGAAATGATTATGAAATTGAGTTATATGAATGAGATGTGAATTATGAGATGAATGATTGAGAAATGAAATTGAAAAATGTTGAGATTTGATATTGGAGCTTGAGAGTGATGAGATATAAATATTGGAAGTGTTTTTCACAGGTTCCGAAGAACTGTTTTCTCCATTTTTAGCCGGTACTCCGCCGGATTTTCTTTAAAATTTTTGGAACCTCAAATAAATAATAATTTTGATAAATGGCTTAAATAAATTATATTCCATAAACTATATTCAAAACTATGATAAAAAAAATTAATTAAGGAAAAAAAAATAGAGTGTGCCGGTACACCGTGTGACATATCTTACCCGGATATACTGTAGACGGGTAAGGGGTGTCTCATTTATTGGTATCAGAGCGCGGTTTAGGCGTTCCTAGGCATAGATAGATAAAATAAGATTGTGTGCATGACATGCATTGCATTCACATGAGTCGAGGTGACACTAATGCAAATCTATTTTCGTGGTTATTTTAGGTTAAGGTATGGACTCAGAATCGCAGAGGGCAATAGAAGAAGAAGTAGTAAGCCGTATCCCGACTGGGAGTGATATTGGAAATCGGGGAAATCCTGCTCCACTGGCAAGAGGTGCCTGCACAACCCCAACAGCCTTTTTGAGCAGATGACTGAATTTTTCAACAGATGATCAAGTTATTCCACCATCGCCTCAAAATCACCTCTAGGAAAAATTAGGAAGTATGGAGCTGTAGATTTTAATGGTAGAAAGGAAGACAATTCTTCAGCTGCTGAGTATTGGTTAGAAAGAACTAGAAGAGTCTTGCAGCAGCTCCATTGCACACCAGAACAAAGTTTGTAGTGTGCAGTTTCATTGTTACAAGAAGCTGCATATCAGTGGTGGGATGTTGTAATCAAGGTAGTGCCACCAGCTGACGTAACTTAGGAATTCTTTCTGATAGAGTTCAGAAAGAAATATATTAGCTGTGTTCATGAAGAGGAACAGAAGAGGAGTGGTGATCATCAAAAGAGGAAATTTGGACAATCTAGTAATAAGAGAACGAGAGAACAGTTAAGTCAGACATCTGATCAAAGTAGGAGATCTAGACCCAGGCCTATACACAGAAGAGATCAACCATAAACACTAGTAGTGAGTGCGCCAGGACAAGCAAGAAAATGTGGCTATTGTAACAAGTGGCATAAAGGTGAATGTAGGAGATTGACTGGAACCTGTTATAGATGTGGGGCCATAGACCATCGTCTGAAAGATTGTCCTAAGAAGAATTTACCACGGACCCAGATAGAGGTCGTGGAAGGACCAAGTACAACAGTAATACCACTTCCAAATGTTACCCAAGTTGGAGAGGAACAAGAAGCCCCAGATGTGAATTTGAGGTAATGTAACGGACTGTGGGGACGGCGATACGTAACGCCTGCAGGTGCCGCCCGTCCCACATCGGAAATGGGAGAAGGGAATCTGGGCCATATATGTGGGGGTCAGCCTAAAACTGGTCAGCGCGCTTTTGGGAGCGAAACCTCCCAAGGGACAAATCCGTGAGGCCCACGGGCCAAAGCGGACAATACTGACTGGGCTGGGCTGGGTCGTTACAGGTAAAGTATTTCCTTTCTGATATGCCTAAGTGTATAATGATAGATACGAAAAAAAACTAAATAGTACCATATATATAAAAGAAGTAGACAGAGGGTGTCACACCCTACCCCTCTGTAAGGCATAACATGATCCCGTAGTATACCTAATGAATTACCAACTCCGTCTACTGATAACCCATTAAATACACTACAAGGGATTTTAAAAACTTTTCTTACTTCTTTTACAGTGGTGAGCACTATTTACAGGTGTTAAAGACTTTGGTGAACTGAGTGAAATAACTTACTCATTTGGTTTATTTGGAATTTCTGTAAAAATTTTGGCAGAGTGCCATCTGTATTTTGGATAAAACCGTTCTTCAGAAAACCTGTAAAAAGCACTTCAATATGTATTTGCAAATCTCAACTCCAACATATTTCTCAACACAACATTTTTCTCAACTCAAATCCGCAGTGATTTTTCAAAGACTGAGATACAAGAAATATAATACAAAACTATTCAAGTAAATGAAATCTCAAATTTACATTTACAATAATTTACATTTAATTACATACCAAAATATTTTACAAGAGTTTCTATACAACTGCTCAAATAATTTACATACATATTATTACATGCATACATCAAAACCTATGTACATGGGTATACCTATGATATACCTGGAGCTGATCTGAATATATCTTCAAGGAAATTTACTTACTGCTCTATGCTCTTCTTACCTGCGACAGCATACAAAGCTATCGCTGAGTGGTGAACTCAGTGGTGCACAACTATAATTTAAAACATAGTACAATATACATTGACAAAATTTATAGTAAATAATTTGGAAATCTGAATACTCATTAAATTCCAAAACTCAAAATATTCGTTGCCAATAATGTGAATCATTTGTATAAAATGACTTCGATCATAAAATTCAATTTATCAAATCATAACTAACCCTTTAGGTAATCCCAACAAAATCAATTATACATAAGTCATAATTGAAATCACAATTCTTTACCATTCAAAAGCCATTCTGTATCTCAAAAATCATACTGTATCTCAAAAATCATACTGTATCTCAAAACTCATTCTTTATCTCAAAAACCATTCTTTATCTCAAAAACCATTCTTTATCTCACTAACTATGCAAGACTAATCCGAAAGGGCCATATTCGATGTGATTCTAACTCCTATAGTCGGGAGGTCGAATCAGATTCTAACTCCCTATGGTCGGGGAGGTCGAATCATCGTGCACAGTACCATCACAATAATGAATCTTCCGCAAGGGCCATAACGATAAAATAAACTTAGATCTAACCTCAAATCAGAGGAAAATCTAAGCCTGTGCACGTACCATGGTAATCAAAACACAACTAACTCTATTGTCTTCTCAACAAATGAGAGAGACGGGTAATAACCTAGTCAAGCATCTATAGTGAGATATAAAACAATAACACAATCCTTTTAGTGAGCATAAATCACAATATAATTCGATTCAAATTCAATTCCAATATCCAATAATTTTTATGCTCATCACAATTCAAATCATAAATTTGCATTTTCCATGAAAATTACCATCACAATTCAAAACATGTTCTATCACAATTTTCTAAAACAAAATTTATTCAATCCATAACAATGCTTAATACTTGTTGAAATACCATTTCACAAAGCTAAATTCATACATACTATAACAATTTTCAATAATCATTGAATTAAATCCAATGCTTGTTAAACATAATACATAAGAAAAATATGTCATTTAATCATATGAAATATTCAAAACAAAATCAGTTAAAAACTAGTTGTGCACAAACCTCGATAATCGTCTCACAGTCCGGACTCAGTGTTTCCTTCCTTTTCACGAGTCCTTGCTAATCGAGAAACACAATTTGAAGTGTTTCAAGATTAAAATAAATTGTCTCTAACGATAATGTTCGATAAGTAATTCACTGAAGGCTATTATTTGCTCAATCACCTAATATACCGACCCTCGATGCGTTTTAGGTAAATTAGGTTTTAGTGTCATTAATATGTCACATTCGATAGGGTTTTAGGGTTGGTACGTTTTACCAAAGTCATTTCCTTGTTTAGTGCATTATAATGCAACTTGCTGGATTCCGGGATACTAGTTTGACCTAACCGGACGACCTAGTTCCCTCGGTTTTTGGGTTTCGGTCAAAACTACAAACTTGTAGATCTATGTCTTATGGACCGCGGTGAAAAATTTTAGGTCAATCCGAGTTAAGTAGACCAAGTTATGGTCATTACACTATTGCTGGTCAAATGGCATCAAATTAGGTCATTTTTTTGGTCAATTTGGTCAACTTTGGTTCGGCCAGTTTTTGGACCCGAACTTGTGCAAGTTGTTTGACTTGCTTATGGTCATTTCTGGGCTTTGGTGTCTTCATAAGACTTGTAGGTATGGGTCTTAACTATTCATGGTTAAAATTTCAGGTCAATTGGACCTGTTTTGAGTGAGTTATGGCCTAAACACTCACTGCTACCCAATTGGTCATTTTTCAAGTCCTAATTGCACCTAATCCGAATTGGTCATTTTCTTAGGTCACCTTGCAAGCAGAATTTTGGTATGTTTTCTCAATGAAAGTTGGCACATTTTGTGCCTAGTTTCACCTCCAATTGGTCTCATACCAATTGAGGTTACACATTTAAAGTTATAGGTCTATTTGCACACTGTCCTCTATATGTCTTTCAAACCCCAATTCAAACACACATTTAACTTGCTCTACTTTAAATCCCCATACCTAATTCTGATTTTATACCATTCCATATTCATTTATCACTTCTTACTATGGTCAATTTGGACAGAATACAAATATTCTCAATACATCAAATACAACCCTAAACCACAAAGTTCAAATTTAGCAATATATGTACATAAATACACCTAATCATTACATATAATTTCCACTACTAATTTACATACACCTTCATCAATTCTTCTATGTCAACATTCTGCCAACACTTCCATCAATACATACATTTATTCAAGTGTTCCCAAGCTGCCGAAAACCTTCTTCAACACCACATTGCCCTACAATTCATCAATTCTCATCCAAGTGCCAAAATCACCTTATAAACATGAAGTAATTCACTAGGTTATTAAATCATCATGATCAACACCATTTCTCATCAATTATATGCACAAATATCTCATAAAAAACGTGACCCCATGGCTGTCCAAAATGAAAACAACAATAACTCTTCAAACTCAAAATTTTCCTTCACAAAACCAACACCCATAACATGCACACAAAACTTAACAAAGCTATCTTCAAAATTATGAACTTACCTTATGCTTGGAGCTTGTTAAACCTTGCTTAAACTTCTCAAATTTAGTATCAAACTCTTCCTTGTGATGAGTAGACAAAGTTTCATGAAGGAACCTAAGAGATTGGAGTTGAAAATGGAGAGTTAAGAGAGCTTGCATGAAAAATGGCCATGGTGGTTTCCATTTTCTTCAATTCGGCAACTTTGAATCCAAATGAGGAAGATGAAGTTTCTGTTGGTTTAGTGGAAGTACAGCTGCCCCTCTTTGTTTTATTTTATTCCCTTAGTGGTCCACTCATTTAAATTATATCATAAAATAAGTTTAAATGTGTCATTTACACATTTTTCACCCCACTTTTGGCTATTTGTATTAGGTACCCCTCTTTTAATTTTTCATTTCATTTTCTAAGTGTAATATTATTTATTTTTAATGGACATTTAGGTCAAAAGACACTTCGGAATGTCAAATGACCATAATACCCCTGTTCGGGTGGCATTCCCGATTTTTCGGTAACACCGTATTTTGTCTGTTTTTCGATTTCTCACTTTTCTTTGTACTAATTATTTAATTTTTCTTTAATCTTTCTAATGAGATTTATACTTCAATAAGGGTCTATTTATGTCCTAAAAATGTTTTCCGTGGTTCCATGATCGAGGGCGACCAACGGTCCACGCCGTGACTTCCCAGTGCGGTCACCCATCGTTAGGTTTCCCGGCTCGTTTAACTTGATCACATTTCTTTGCTATCATTTTTTCTTTGTTTTTCTTGTACTTTCTTTTCTTGTATTTCATTATTTTACGTCTCCTCACTCTCATTGAAGTGTGGTTATAGGCATCCTAGCTGTCCGGACAGCACTGGTCACTGGAGCAGCAGAACGCACTACCGAACTTAGGGGTGTTACAGAGGGAGTAATAGAAAGGTAAAAGAGTTATCTCAGAACCTAAAACACCCAGTAAATTTCGAGGACGAAATTTAAATTAGAGGGGAAGAATTGTAACATCCTCACTTTAGCTAGTCCGTACAGTCTACTGTTCTGATAACCAGTGTTGGTCCGGACAGCTAGAACGTTCGGAAAAATATTTAAACTAAAGTCAGGAACCATAATTAACTCAAATATTAATAAGAAAAATTTAGGAAAAATTTTTGAAATAAAATACAACCAAGTTAAACGAGCCGGTGCCCAAGCGATGGGTAACTAGAAGAAAGTTGCGGTTCTCACAACGAGGAGCCCTAGACCGGGGGAAAAATTCATAAAATAATTTTTGGGACTCCAGAGAAGGGTCATTGAGGTTCCTATGGCATTAGAATGCCAAGAAAATATTTAGAAAAAATTTTTCAATCGGTACAGACAATTTTGACCCGTTAAGCCAAACGGAGGGCATTTTGGTCATTTTGCCTTCAGAGACGATTTTTGGCCGACTTGTCCAGTTAAGTAAATAATTATTATGACACAAAATGTGAATAAACATTACTAAAAATTAAATTGAAAAT
Source organism: Hevea brasiliensis (assembly GCF_030052815.1). Lineage (NCBI taxonomy): Eukaryota > Viridiplantae > Streptophyta > Magnoliopsida > Malpighiales > Euphorbiaceae > Hevea > Hevea brasiliensis. The sequence goes on from NW_026614585.1 coordinate 1,179,094, forward strand.
GAGTAGAGATGAAAAGAAAAGAAAATGAAAGAAAATACCTAATAATGACATCATATGATGTCATTAAAAACCTATCCACCAATCACAATTTGTTAAACTCATTAAAAGAGATAAAAGTGACCAAAAATTTAAAAAAACAATCTGCATCTTCAACCTTTGGGCAGCCTAAAAAACGTTGAGAGAGAGAGAGAGAAGAGGTTCCACCATTAAAGCTCCCTTAAGCTTCATTTCCCACTTCAAACCACCTCAAAACCTTGTCCTCCCTTCACTAAAAATTTCCATTACCACTAGAGCAAGACTTGGGCAGCAATTAGAAGAAGAGAAAGTGGAAGAAAGTGAGGTGTGAACAAGCTTAGAAAATCACCAAAGAGGTTAGTGCCATAACCTTTGCTTTTACATCTTTCTAATCATGAATTTGAGCTAAGTTAAATATTTGACAAAAATTGAATTAATGAAGCATGGTTATATTCCATGAAGTTTTGGCAGCCTTGACATGAGTTAGGGTTAGGAGAAATCTTTGGTTTAAAGTGACATATTGCTGCCCCTCTTATAAATTATATGATTAGTATAGCAAATTAGGAGTGGGATGCATGAATTGGAGGCTTGGTCAATTAGGGTTAGGGTTTTGGAGAGAAACTTGGACCTTGTTTAGGTAATGGTGAATGAACATTTTAATGGTCAATTAGTGACCATTTGAGGCAAGTTAATCATAATTTGAAGTGAGCTAAAGCATGGCAAAGTGAAATGTGCAGGCTGCCTAGAGACAGCAGCAATGAGGCTGTGATTCCAGCCCACTTAGACAGCCATAACTTTGGCTGTGTAGGTTCAATTGGTGTTTGGCCAATTGGACATGAAACTAGACTTATAATGGCACATTTTTTCTGAAGAAACCATGCCCAAAAGACCAAAGCAAGAGGACCAAAAGTTGGCCCCAATCCGGATACCCTGCAAACTGATTCTGCAAAATGACCAAATGAACAGTAACTGTTCATTTGCCATAACTCACTGTAGATATGGTCAATTGACCTGAAATTTTTACAGCAACAAGTTAAGACATAAACAAACAAATTTCATGAAGAAACCTACCCCAAATTATGACCAGAACCTATCCAACAAGGCAGTGGCAGTCACTGTTCATGGTAATGTAGATTTAGTAAATTCTGCAGAATTGAAATCCGGCCAGCTGTGGTTTTTGGACCATATTTGGAGCTACAAAACTCCAAATGGAGTGATTCAAAAAAGGAAATTCAACTAGACAAAATAAGGAACAACTTTCATGTTTACCATTTCCTCAAATTCCCACTGCAACAGGACCCAATGGAACAGTTAATTTGGGTCACAAAAACTGAAAATTCTGCCCTCTTGGTTTTAGATTTGGAAATGGATTTTGTGCTTAATTCCAACAAGTTTTAAGTGTAAAATGTGGTACATTGGGAGTGCTAAAACCAATATACCTATTTTCTATCCAAAAGTCAACATTTTTGTTGACCAATGAGGTGAATAGTGACACCAAAACTTGAAATTCAAAATTTGAAATTAGAAATGCATCTAGGGGACCTTAAATTGCAATTGGCAATTAATACTAGCAAATGTAAAACTCAAAATGTGGGATCTTGGTGTAATTAGAATTAATATATCCACTAAGTATGAAAAAGTCAACATTTTGGTTGACTAGTAAGGTGAATAGTAATCAAAATGATTAGTAAATTAAGATGAAAACCTAGAACCAATTCTAAGCTTAAATGCTTAGAATTGTATGACAAATGTAGACTATGCATCCTAGTCAAAATTTTTAAAAAGAAATTAAGGCCATAAATTAGAAATCCATGAAATATTCATGGATTACTTGAAACATGAAAAATAAGTCACCTAATTGATGTGAATAGATAGTTAGGGATTATATGCCCATCACAAATGGAATTCATAAAATATTAGTAACTCAACTTGAAATATAAAATTTGTAATTACATAAGTAGATTCTTGAATGTATAAATGAGAAAGGAAAAAATGTTTTGAATACAATGGTACATGTGAACCATTGTTTAGAATTGTGATTAATATGAATAACATAAAGAATGAATAAATGAACCATATTGATGTATGAATGAGACATTAGTTCTCATTATTGTAGAAAGGAGAAGTATTTTGAGTATAATGGTATAAAAAGGATAATTGATGTGAATTGTGATCATATAAATGATCAAATGAATGTATGAATTATAATTGAAATTTATTATGAAATAATGAAGTCATAAAACACAATATATTAATGTTTAATGATATTATGTGCCCTTGTATTGCCTTGACATGTGTGTCAGATTGGATAGTTTGGCATGCCAATAGTGTATTGTTTTAGCAGTACTGCGAAAGGCTTTATGTCTGTATTCATGGCTTTATGCCCGTATTCATGGCTTTATGCCCGCATTCATGGCATTATGCCAATATTCATGGCTTCTACGCCCGATTATGTGTTATCATGGCTTTCTAGCCATACTGACTGCATACGTGGTTGACGTTCTGCGTCCCATGGTATGACGGCCCGAGGCACCAAGGTGTCCAGTGCCAACGACCCGTTATCTAGTTTAGTCAGCCTGTCATAGGTTACTTGGGCAGTGAAATTTATTGAGATAAGTTAAGAATATTAGCAATTTAAAAGATTAGAAATTAAATAAAATAAATGAGTAAGATGACCTAAAATAAATTAGAATAGTTATTTATTAGAAAGAATCGAAATAAACTGGACAGATATTAAAATTTACTTATTATGAGATAATATGAGACAACCTAGCAAGTATTGGGAAAATGCTAAAAGATTAGCAAAGAAAATTATAAAATAAATAAATATTGCAAATGAGACTTATATAATAATATAAGCATAAATTTATTATTTTCAGATCATTTTTTTTCTTGTACATTATTACTGTACATTGGCGAAATAAACGCTTCCAAAGAAGACTAAATTAGGATAAAACATATTAAATTTTAGAAACCGCATGTGCAGTATAAATAGATCTTAATTATTTCAATGATGTTTTATTTCTATCTTTATTTGTATATTATTTCCTTGTTATATTATTGCACCACTAAGCAGCAATGCTTAGCGCGATGGAATTGTTTCCTCGCGCAGGTACTGAAGATAGAACCCACTGAACGTTTGACTGGAAATTTTGAGAGTTCAGATCTGCAGAGTGTCAAAGGTTGTCACCTCCTCAGCAATGCATGTAGATAGGGCTCACATTAAGCATATCATGTATTTTGTGTATGTTAATTATTTCTTATATTGTAATATAAATTAGCAAATTGTAATTAATTTGTATATCATGTAAATTATGAAATTTTGTAATTATTTTGTAAATTATGTAAATTAAGGAAATTTGAAAATTTTGCTTATGTAAATTGAGAATGTTTACATATGAATTGAATACGAATGGAAATGTATGGAAATGATTATGAAATTGAGTTATATGAATGAGATGTGAATTATGAGATGAATGATTGAGAAATGAAATTGAAAAATGTTGAGATTTGATATTGGAGTTTGAGAGTGATGAGATATAAATATTGGAAGTGTTTTCACAGTTCCAAGAACTGTTTTCTCCATTTTTAGCGGTACTCACGATTTTCTTTAAAATTTTCGGAACCTCAAATAAATAATAATTTTGATAAATGGCTTAAATAAATTATATTCCATAAACTATATTCAAAACTATGACAAAAAAATTAATTAAGGAAAAAAAATAGAGTGTGCCGGTACACCGTGTGACATATCTTACCCGGATATACTGTAGACGGGTAAGGGGTGTCACACAGGAGGTCAGGGTAAATAGACTATATAGGGATTGTCCTTTGGTGATCCAAGGACACACTTTTCTGTCTAATTTGATTGAAATGCCCTTCAGAGATTATGACATTATCTTGGGCATGGATTGGTTAACCAAGCATCATGCCATGATTGACTGTAGACTGAAGATAGTCACTTTTGGTCTCCCTCAGTATGGTGATGTAGTAATACATGGGGAGAGGCAGTTATTGCCTTCAAACATCATTTCAGCTGCACTGGCCAGAAAAATGATTAGGAAGGGGTGTGAAGCGTACTTGGCTCATGTGATAGACACCCAAGTGGGTAGTCCAGCATTGAGGGACATCCCTACGGTATGTGACTTTCTGGATCTATTTCCTGATGAATTGCCAGGATTACCTCCAGAAAAAGAAGTGCAGTTTGAAATTGATGTTATGCCTGGTGTGGACCCAATCTCTATAACACCATATAGAATGGCACCTGCAGAATTGAAAGAGTTTAAAGTGCAGTTGCAAGAGCTGCTTGACAAGGGCTTCATCCGCCCTAGTGTGTCACCTTGGGGAGCGCCAGTGTTGTTTGTAAAGAAGAAGGATGGCACTCTCTGGTTATGCATTGACTATCGGCAGTTGAATAAGGTGACAACAAAGAACAGATACCCATTACCCCGCATTGATGACTTATTTGATCAGTTGAGAGTTGTAGCTGTGTTCTCCAAAATTGACTTGAAATCAGGTTATTAGCAACTAAAAGTACAAGAGCAGAGTATTTCTAAAATTGCCTTTAGAACCCGCTATGGCCATTATGAGTTTTTGGTTATGCCATTCGGGTTAACTAATGCTCCGGCTGCTTTTATGGATCTAATAAATACTATCTTCAGACCACACCTCGACCAGTTTGTTGTGGTATTCATAGATGATATATTGGTCTATTCGAGGAATGCAGAAGAGCATGATAGACATTTGTGCATTGTACTGCAAACTTTGAGGGAGAAATAGCTATACGCCAAATTGTCGAAATGTGAATTTCGGCTGAAGGAGATATCCTTTTTGGAGCACATAGTATCAACAGAGGGTATTAAGGTAGATCCTAGCAAGATAGAAGCTGCCCTTAATTGGAGGCTACCCAGAAATATCACTGAGATTCGCAGTTTTCTGGGGTTAGCTGGATACTACCGTAGATTTGTGAAGGGATTCTCCATGTTGGCATCTCCATTGACTAAGCTGCTTAGGAAAGATGTGAAATTTCAGTGGACAGACAAATGCCAACAGAGTTTTGATGAATTGAAGAGGTGTTTGACTGAGGTTTTAGTCCTAACTTTACCTACACCGGGTAAAGAATATACAGTTTACAGTGATGCTTCTCACAATGGGTTAGGTTGTGTACTGATGCAAGATTGAAATGTCATTGCCTATGCATCATGCCAGCTAAAACCGCATGAGAGGAACTATCCGACACATGACTTGGAGCTTGCAGTTATAATATTTGCTCTTAAGATCTGGAGACATTATTTATATGGGGAGAAGTGCTATATCTACACAGATCATAAGAGTTTGAAGTATTTGGGCACTCAGAAAGAATTGAATTTGAGACAGAGAAGATGGTTAGAGTTGATAAAAGATTATGATTGTCTGATAGACTATTAGCCAGGGAAAGCTAATGTGGTGGCTGACGCCTTAAGTCGCAAGAATATAGCAAGTCTACAGGTTACTCCTTTGTCTATGGTACATGAGTTGAGGTCATTAAATGCCAGCTTAGAGATTAATGATGAGGGGCAGACAGCAGTTGCATGGCATGTATAGCCAGTGTTGATTGATCAGATCAGAATGGCTGCTCGGAATGATCAGAAGTATCAGAGGCTGTTGGAAGAAGTCCAGCAGGGCAAGAAACCAGAATTCTCAATAAGAAATGATGGTCTATTGCTACATCAGGGTAGAATATGTGTTCCTAATGATGTTGATTTGAGGCAAATCATTTTGAAGGAAGCACATGAGTCTCCTTTTGCCATGCACCCTAGTGGTACAAAAATGTATATAGGGCTAAAGGAGCATTACTGGTGGATGGGTATGAAGAGAGATGTGGCAGAGTTTGTTTCCAAATGCCTAACTTGTCAGCAAGTGAAGGCAGAGCATCAAGTACCAACTAGGTTATTACATCCACTACCAGTGCCAGAATGGAAATGGGAGAGAATAACTATAGATTTTGTGATGGGACTTCTGAGGACACAAAAGAGTCATGATGCGGTTTGGGTCATTATTGACAGACTGACCAAGTCTGCTCATTTTCTGCCAGTTCGGATGGACTATAGTTTAGAAAGATTGGCCAAGTTGTATATAGATGAGATTGCGAGACTGCATGGAGTGCCACTATCCATCGTATCTGACAGAGATCCTAGGTTCACTTCCAGATTCTGAGGTAGTCTATAGAGAGCCCTAGGAACTATATTGAACTTCAGCACGGCATTCCACCCACAGACAGATGGCTAGTCTGAGAGGGTAATTCAGATCTTAGAGGACATGCTATGGGCTTGTGTGATTGAGTTTGAGGGCAGTTGAGACACACACTTGCCTTTGATTGAGTTTGCTTACAATAACAGTTACCAATCAAGCATTGGGATGCCTCCATATGAAGCTTTGTATGGCAGAAAATGCAGAACTCTCCTGTGTTGGGATGAGGTAGGTGAAAGAAAGATGATTGGACTAGAAATTGTTCAGCAAACTGAGGAGAAGATCAGGATGATTAAAGATCAACTCAAGGCTGCATCAGACCGTCAGAAGTCCTATGTTGATCTGAAGAGAAGGGATATTGAATATGCAGTGGGTGACAAAGTATTTTTCAAGGTTTCCCCTTGGAAGAGGATTATGAGATTCGGCAGAAAGGGGAAACTGAGTCCGTTTCACTGGGCCATATGAGGTTCTGAAAAGAGTGGGTCCCTTGGCATATCGATTGGCACTACCTCCAGAGTTGGAGAAGATACATAATGTCTTCCATGTGTCCATGTTGAGGAAGTATCGATCAGACCTATCTCATGTACTACCAGTGGAAGAAATTAAAGTGAATCCAGACCTCACATATGAAGAAGAACCCATAAAGATTCTGGCTTATGAGGTGAAGCAGCTACGGAACAAGCAGATACTGTTAGTAAAAGTGCTGTGGAACCATCATTCGGGCTAAGAAGCTACTTGGGAACGAGAGGAGGACATGAGGAGACAGTACCCACAGCTGTTCAGAGATTGATACCAGGTAAAATTTCGAGACGAAATTTATTTTAAGGGGGGGAGAATTGTAACACCCTTATTTGCATAGCCTGGTATATTTTACTATTCTGGTGACCGGTGTCAGTTCGGATAATTAAGAGGATTAGAACCACACTTAAAACAACTAGATAAGCCTTAAACACAAATAATTAGTAAATGCCAATTAGTTAAGTATAAATAAGAAAAACAGAACATAAGAAGTTAAACGAGCTGAGAGTCACAGCGATGGGTGACCTTCTTGGGAAGGATTGCGTAGTCAATTTAAACTCAAACTTCGAACCGTAAAATATGACGCTGCGGTCCTTAGGACTATTGCGAACACAGTGGAAAAGAGAAAATCACGAAAAAGAATTATTAAGCCAGTCAAATAATTAGGTTAGAGATCTGAAAGAAATACTGAATTATTTGCAAACCGGGTCGAACCGGAGAGGGACAATTTGGTCAATTGACCCCGAGAGTTGATTCCTAACCTAACTGTCAAATAAAATTGGAGAAAAGAAAATTTCAAAGTTGGGAATTAAATTAAAGAACTAATGAAAAATTAAATAGAAAAAAAAAAAAGAAAAAGTGAAAAAGTGATGACATCATCATGCATGACATAATGCATGACATAATAAATCTAATTTTAAATTTTGAAAAGTGGAATAATTATCTACTTAAGTGACCAATAAAAAAAATGGAATTAAATTAAAACAAAATTCATTTTTGGGTCTTCTTCATCCATATTGTCGTAGCTCTCCCTTGGTCACTCTCTCATTTTCTTTCTTGAAATCTCCATGGAAGCTTGACTCAAGTTTCATAAACCCTAACCTAGCCATAATTTTCCTAAGGTTTCTTGAGTAAATATTGTCCTTGAACCTTGATTCATCTATTGACAACAAAAAAAAAAAGAAGAAAGGAAGAAGTTAAAGAGGTGAAAAAAATTCTACATAAAGGTTAGTAATCTAAACTTTAAACTGCTAATTTAATTATTAAGCTTATGGTTGAATAAACTTAGAAATTATGGAAAATGGAAAAGAAAACAATTGTTAGAGGACTAAACATGAATTTTGGCCAGCCATGTTACCTTGAAGTTTTGATATGTTCAATTTAATTTAGACATGAATTTGACATTGATTAAGGTTGAATATGTGGTTAGTGTAGTAAATTGGGTATGAATTAATCAATTATGTAAATTAGGGTTTGGCACCTAGGGTTTTGGAAGACAAAAATGTGAGAAATTGTGAAATGGTGTGTTTGACCTTGTTTGAGATGGAAAATGGTCATTTGTGACCAATTGAGATATGTTAGAAGTGTTGGAAGTGAGTTTAAATTCGGATTGAAAATGGTCATACTGCAGGCAGCATGACCAAGGTCCCTTTCAGGGACCAAAACTAAAAATTTACAAGTACAATTGGTATGAGACCAATTGGGAATGAAAATAGACACAAAATGGAACATTTTTCATATAGGAATCATACCCAAAAAGTGACTAAAACCTAGTGAACAAATTGACCAAATCTGGACTTAAGCAATCTGACCTGTACAAAAATGACCAAATGAACAGTTTCATTTGGCTATAACTTGGGCTAGACAGGTCTAAATGACCTGAAATTTTACCAGTGGAAATTTGAGATATAAACCTAAAACTTTTATGAAGAACACAAACCCAAATTATGCCCTTAACCAAGTCATTTGGCCACCCAAAGTTGGTGACCTAAAACTGCCAGAACCAGTTTGGTGCCCAGAAATCTGGGTTAAGCCCAATCTGGCAGCCATGATTCAAATAGCTATAACTTGAGCTAAAAAACTCCAATTGGAATGATTCAAAAAGGAGAATAAAGTTAAGACAATAGGGAACATTTTCTGTGAAGAAAATTTTACCAAATTCTAATAGCAAATTGACCAATAGAACAGTGCAACATAAGACACCAAAACTGAAAATTTAAAAATTTGCCTAAAAGACTTAAGTTTTGAGAAAACAACCAAAACTAACAAATTTAGTGACCAAAATGTGGTATGTGGGTGAAGTTGGAATTCCCATAACTATTAAGCCTTAGAAAGTTAATAAATTGACTTCAATAGTATAGTGACTAGTAACCCCGAAACACAAATTTTAAAGAGCGTCAAGTTTAGCATATATAAGCTAGATAAAAGTGAATTTGAATTTATTTTTGGATTTATGCTATGTTATGGTACTAAAACACTGTGAAACTGTGTGTTTCAGCTAAAAAAGGCTCGAAAAGTCTGAGAAACTGAGTCAAGGCCTAAAGGCGACTCACGTCAGGTTTGTGCACAATAAACCCTATTTCAGCATTTTATCCTTGGAAATTTGATTTAGTACTCATTATGAGTTTAAAAACTTTTGTGTTGCCACTTTATGATGAAATTGTAACTCTGGGAATTGATTTGATTTTTGTATGCAATATTTGACTAAAATGTTTAAAATGAATTTCTGATTCACACTTAGCATGACAGTGCCTTATTATTCCTCCTCCATTTATGGGGTTGAGATCGATTATTTTCCTCCCTCTCTAGTTTACCAGTTGAGGTTGTAGATCGAATGAGTACTCATTAGCTAGCTAGCCACCTCCCTCATTGATTTCGATTAATGGGGTTGTAGATTGCTTTGTCATGGTGTATAACACGGCATTGATCGGAAATTTTGTGTCATGGCTTAAGTTGTGTATGAATTGGCAATACTGTATTTATTAAATTATTTGACCAAAATTGTGCTATAATGAGTATTGATAATTTGTGAAATGTGATTATGAAATATTCAAATTTTGTGAATTTGTTAAGGAATGTTTTATGTACTACATTTTAATTTTCATTGTGCACCACTGAGTATTTTTATATTCAGCGATAGCTTATTTTGCTGTCACTGATAAGGGCAAGGAAAAAGCAGCAGAGTGAGCTGCTGGATTGGCAAGAATTTCTTGATCGCTTTTGTACGGGTATTTATTTATACCCTTGTAGTTATTTGATGTAAATATTGTAATGTTTTATGTATCAATGTAAAGTTGAGCAGTTGTATAATAAATTATAATAATATTATTTTGGTATTTTATATCTGTAAATTAAACTTGTGAGTGAAATTGTGAAATATTTTGAGATGATAAATTTTTGTTGAATTGTGGAATGAAATGGAATTGAGTTGATTTGGGTTGGGAGTTGTGAAAAATTTATTGGAAGTGTTTTTCTCAGGTATTTGAAGAACTGTTTTCTCAAAATACAGACGGTACTCTGCCGAAATTTTTATAAAATTTGCGAAAAAATAAAATGCGCAAAAGTTTTAACTAGTTTTGAAACTTCAATTAAATGATTTTAATTCCTATCAAAATGCTCACCACTTAAGAAAATGGTTTTAAAATCCCTTGTAGTGTACTTAATGAATTATCGGTAGGTGAAGTTCGGTAGTTCATTAGGTATTCTACGGAATCATATTATGCCTTACAGAGGGGTAAGGTGTGACATTAAACCTCTTTAACACCTTTTCCAAGTAGACTTTGGATAAACTAATTATTCTTTTCGCTCTATCTCTATAGATGTGAATCTCAATAATATAGGTTGCCTCCCCTAAGTCTTTCATGGAGAATGTATTTGACAACCATACCTTTACAATTGTCAACATACCTATGTCATTACCCATCAACAGTATATCATCCACATATAATACAAGGAAAATGATAGCACTGTCACTAACCTTCTTATATATACATGGCTCATCCTCATTTTTTATAAAACCAAATGATTTAATGGCTTCATCAAAACGGATGTTCCAACTCCTCGAAGCTTGCTTCAACCCATAAATGGATCACTTTAGCTTGCATACCTTGGAACCATCTTGGGATTCAAAACCCCTAGGTTGTTCCATGAAAATATTTTCTTCAATCTATCCATTGAGAAAAGCTGTTTTGACATCCATCTGCCAAATCTCATAATCATAGTATGCAACTATTGCTAATAGAATCCTGATTGATTTAAGCATGGCAACAGGTGAGAAAGTCTCCTCATAGTCGATTCCTTGCCTTTGGCAAAACCCTTTCGCTAATAGCCTTGCCTTATAGGTCTCTACCTTTCCATCAGAACCAATTTTCTTCTTGAAAACCCATTTGTTCCCTGTAGGTACAATACCTTCAGGTGGGTCAACAAGATCCCAAACTTGATTCTTATACATGGAATCAATTTCAGATTTCATAGCATCAATCCATTTTGAAGAGTTTATATCTAATATAGCTTCTTCATAGGTAAGTGGATCATCTCCATAATCTACTTCTTCATGAGTAGACAACTCTTGTTCTTCTTCATGAAGGAAACCATATCTCACTGGTGGGTGAGATTCCCTAGTTGTTCTACGAGGAATAGCTGTAGATGTTTCATCAATGGGTGTAGGTTGACTAGATGGATCTATATCCATCTGATTTGTTGGTTGATCAGAATTCTCCAATTCCAACTCTATTTGCCTTCCTTTACCTCCTTCTTGAACAAACTGTTGTTCAAGAAATGTGGCATCTCTACTTATCACAACCTTTTGTGAAATAGGAAAATAAAAATAATATCCAAAACTATCTTTTGGATATCCAACAAATTGACCTTTTTCTTATCTGATTTCCAATTTATCAGTGTTTAGCTTTTTGACATAAGCTGGACAATCCTAAATCTTAACATGCATAAGACTTGGTTTTCTTCCATGCCATATCTCATAAGGTGTGGAAGAAATTGATTTTGATGGAATGCTATTCAGAATATACAAAGCTGATTCTAATGCAAATCCCCAAAAGGAGATTGGCATATCAGTATAGCTCATCATACTACGTACCATATCCAATAGGGTACGATTTCTCCTTTCAGATACACCATTTAGCTATGGCGTTCCTAGAGGAGTCAGCTAGGAAACAATGTCGTGCTCTCTCAACTATTCATCAAATTCAGTACTCAAATATTCACCTCCACGATCTGATCAAAGAGCTTTAATACTCTTTCCTGTTTGATTTTCTACTTCAGATTTAAATTCTTTGAACTTTTTAAAGGATTCATGTTTGTATTTCATCAAATACAAAGACCCAAACCTTGATTTATCATCAATAACGGTAATAAAATAATGAAAACCGCCTCGAGCCATTTCCTTAAATGGACCACATACATCACTATGTATTAGCTCCAAAATATTTTCAGCCCTTAGCCCTTGTCCAATAAAGGGTGATCTAGTCATTTTGCCCTGAAGGCAAGATTCACAAGTTGGAGTCGACTCTGAGCCCAATGAGGATAGAATCCCCATTTTCTCCAATTTTGCAATTCTATCTTCTGCAACATGACATAACCTTAAGTGCCAAATATATTTTGAACTTGAGTTGGTTTTCACCATGGCATTGCATTCATTTAGATCACTTGCATTCATTTTGTGTTTGTCATTATTATCCAAATAATAAAGACCATCATTCATACAACCCGAACCAATATATTTATTTCCAAAATAAATATTGCAAACGTCATCTGTGAACTGAAATTCATAGCCATTTCTAGTCAAACTAGATATAGAAATGATGTTCTTAAAAGCATCAGGTACATATAAAAAATTTCCAAACACAAAACATGTCCAAACATGTAAAAAGATTTAGATCCTATGGCTAAAGCTTCAACAGTTAAGCCATTACCAATACGGACTCTAACATCTTCAGAACGCAAGCTGCTACTATTTGCTAGTTCCTGCATATCATTAGAAATGTGAGAATTGGCACCAGTATCTAAAACCCAAGCTGTAGATGAACTATGAGTATCATCAGAATCTAAATAACAAGATATGGACATACCTTCCAAAGGTGTATCCTTCTTGTCCTTCAGAGAAGCAAGATACTCTGGGCAGTTCCTTTTCCAGTGCCCATCCTTCTAGCAATGGAAACACTTTCCTTTGCCTCCATCAGCTTTAGTCTTCCCTTTCTGTTTAGCTATTTTCTTGGAAGGACCAGGAATCTGAGATTTCTTTTTCTTATTTCCCTTCTTCTTGTTGGACTTTCCAATAGAAGAAGATGCAATCAAAGCTACCTCTTTTCCTTTATTGCCCAGTATATTCTTTTGGGCAATAACCAGAATGTTAAGTAAACCAGCTAAGGTGCATTCCTGTTTAGTCATATGGAAATTTGTCACAAAATTCCCAAAGGACTCAGGAAGGGACTGAAGGATCAAATCCGTCTATAGTTGGAAATCCATGTTGAAGTCAAGATGTTTCAACTGCTCAATCAGCTGAATCATCTTGTGGACATGATCCCCAACATTTTGTCCCTCAGACATCCTCATGCGAAATAGTTGTCTAGATATCTCATACCTAGCATTCCTACTGTGCTCACAATACAACTCTTGTAAGTGAAGGAGGATCTCACTCGCACTCTGCATGTTCTCACGCTGCTTCTGTAACTCATTACTCATGGAAGCAAGCATGTAACACTTAGCTCTCATATCATGCTCCTTCCACTTGTCCAAAGTTTCATGTTCCTCTGGAGTGGCCTCTAGAGGTAAGGGACCAGGAACATTTGAGTCTAGAACATATCCTATATGTTCAAGGTTCAGGACAAGTTTCAAATTTCTTAGCTAATCAGAAAGATTAGGTCCTATCAACCTATTGCGATCAAGTATGCTTGCAAGGATATTGGATGGTGGTGGTTGTTCTGTGCTCATTATTATCAGAAAATTAACTGCAGAAAATAATCAGATTAATTAGTAAATGTATCAAGTAATTAACCAAAATGATTATGGTCTTTTAATCAAATTGGTCCTCCCACTAACTTAGCGAATCCTACACTTCCAAAGTAGAAAATGGAAATCCTAGTTGGATGGATTTCTAGTGGGTGATTAAATTCTTATAATTCTATTGATCATCCTCAGGTACATCCATTATTGGAATTACAATAAAATATAAGTTAGCAACTCCTTGCCCATCACATCTCATGTGAGGTTCAATCCTTTACCTAGCCCCTAATGCTTAAAATCTCAGGTACATCCATTATTAACTTATCTAGCATTAGTTAAGCTGAACCCATTGAGCCAGTAATTATGTAAATAATTTTAATGTCCTTAGGTACATCCAATATTGGCCACCAAACCATTTACATTTTGACAACATCACATGCTTAACAATTATTCTTAAGAAAATCTCTTAAATTAATTGCATCTTATGCAAGTATTTAAAATTTCTTAAAATAATTGCCTCAATGGAGGGCCCATGTTATAATTACTTTAATTATAGCATTTCCAACTTAATCATTTGTTTGGAAGATTTTATGGTCATCCTAATTACTATTAAGGTCTCACTTTGCACATTATCCATTTAGCATGCATATATCATATACTGCATACATTTACATACATCTCATGCATTCATGGATAATAAATAAATATGGTATGATCATAGAGTTTCTAAGGGATTTAATTCTGAGCCACCAAGAATTGAATTAGGGCATTCCTAGGTGCATTTCATTCATTCATTTTACAAGAGTTGCTGAAGGAGTACATAATCAACTGATCTTGAATTCCTCCCACTAGTCCCACCAATGCTCTTGACCTCCTTGAACTTCTTGCAATGCAATTACATAGTAATCATTGGCATACCAAGGCGAATTTACAAGAACTAAATAAATGAAATTACAAACCAAAAATTATTACAACCTTAATAATACATGCCCAAAATAAATTAAAATAAATTAATTAATTTACAATCCCAAAGAAATATAAAAGAAATAAATCCAATCACATTGGTCTTTTATAGTCCATGATCATCCATCATGCATATCACTATTTAACAATTAAATAAAACATACATACTTAAATTAAATTGAATATCTCATATTCAACATAAAAATCCAGATTTGAATATGATTCAAATAAATTTAAAAATTCAGATTTGAATCTCATTCAAATAAATTTAAAAATTTAGATTTGAATCACATTCAAACAAATTTAAAAATTCAAATTTGAATCACATTCAAACAACCTTAAAAATTCATATTTGAATCACATTCAAACAATTTTTAAAAAATCATATTTGAATCATATTCAAATAATTTTTTAAAAAATTCATATCTGAATATTATTCAAACAACTTTAAAAATTCAAATTTGAATATGATTCAAACAACTTTAAAAATTCATATTTGAATCACATTCAAACAACTTTTAAAATCCAGATTTGAATCACATTCAAACAATTTTTAAAATTCTGATTTGAATCAAAATTTAATTGTGTGATTAAAACTCTAATTAAACAATTTAATTAGACATAGGATGAGCTTTTAGATCATACAACAATTGCAATTAAAAGCCAAACCTTGCGCCACCATTATAAGCACAAACCATGTGCACCATGTTGGTGTTCTTCAAGCATGCCGCTACACATCCATTGCAACCAGCAATGGATAAATCATCTCATGATCAAAACACACAATTAAATCATATAATCAACAATCTAAATAGCAAATATAGTAGCTCTGATACCAATTGAAGGAGCGGAAGCATGAAAAATATAAGTTTATACCATTGAATTCAAAAATTTTCTCCTAGGGTCACATGCACATGCAAGATTTATTTTTATCTATTTGATCTCAATGATAAACAACATATTAAAACTCTTTTAATATGTTTTTGGATCTTTATTTGCCATTTAAGATTTTATAATTAATCAGATTAATTTTAGAACCCTAGATTAAATCAAGAACAAATACCTAACCTCTTGATATACTGCAGTGTATTTGTGCCTTTCGGATGCATCATCAGGACGCTAGATGTTGTCCCTCTAGCTTGTCCACACTAAGTTCACCTATGGCAGCCCTTGAACAGCTTCTAAAGCTTTTTTTATTAATTAGAAAATCAAGTTTTTCCTTTTAAGAGATTAAAGATGTAAACAGAGATTGTTTGCTAATTAGAAACAATTTCTAGTATTTTTAATTCAAGAGATTGTTTGCTAATTTCTTGGAATAGATGAGAGAAGAAGATGAAGAGAAGGGAGACCTTTTTTAGTGGCGGCACCAAAGAAAATAGCTGCTGGTTGTATTGTTTTCTTTTCATAACAACATTTATATAGGTAGGTCAACACATAAAACCCTTGCCACATTTCACCCCCTGATTGGTTCTAGATTTAATTGACTCAATCACATTGTGCCAAGTGTCAAACCTATATTTAATCTTAATTTTAATCATTTTACATGATTAAAAGACATTTGGCAAGCTTATGTGTAATGCCATGTGTCACCATCTCATGGTACCACATGTCACCCTGTGAAATGACCAAAATGCCCTTGTGTCTTAATTTTGAGTTCTCAATCCAAAATAATTATTTCTCTTCTTCTAATCAATTTATATCAAATATAAATCAATTAATTAATCTTTATTAATTAATTTCTCATTAATTAAATTCATATTTAAACACTTTAAATATAAATTTAACTTATATTGTACATCCAATAACCTAGATTTGGTTTCAAGTTATGCTAGGGACTTTGCAATCTAATTGCAAACCAAACCTATTTAATTAATCAATTAAACTCTTTAATTAATTAATTAAATCATATTTAATTAGGTAATAACTTGTGTATGTGTGTGACTTACTAGGCTCATCACTAATTGGCAATTAGATGTGATATCAACTCTTAATATCATCAGAACTCTTTCTTATCATAAATGATTTCTCTAAATCATTTTATGCACCTCATAGACCATGGTTAACACCTAGCATAACATGCTATGGCCACCCAATTAGTAATAAAGTTTACCTTAAATGAACTTATAATCATGTGTTACCATGCACTAGAATCTCTCTGTTACAAAATCCCAACTCAAGCTGGAGTCATGGTTTATGTCAAACTCCATTTGCTATGAATATTATGTTCTCTTTTAATTCCAGTTCCTGATCAAAAAGATTTTCTCATCAGAAACTCTTTCTGAATAAATCTATCTATCCTGGCCAGGAACTTGAAACATCAAGAACAATTAAATGAACATAGGATTTTATCTCTATTTACTTAGAGGAACAGATTCCATCTTGATCAACACCCACCTCCATATATAACTAGTAGGAGCCAACACATGGCCATATACCTATACACAGTACAAGTATGAAAGTAGTATCAAACTCAAACCACCTATATACAAGATAAATGTGCTATCTCAGGTCTAAAGATTATATGCACTAATATGATTTATGATAATGCATTGACAAGAGTAAACTCCATGTGCTTGTCATAAGTGTCACTGGTTCGGCCTACTTATCATTTATAAGTGCCTATCATGTTTGTCATATGGCATGAGACTCACCATTCCATCTTATTTATATCTCATATAAATAACTTGGGAACAAACATAAATACAATCTTTCTGGATAAGTCATGTCCTTATTATGAAGTATCCTCGATTGTGAACCTATTTATGATACTTTGTGCTAGAAATACTGTCACTCATATTCTTAACAACTTAAGAATAAAATTTCTAACAAAAAATCAATAGACCTTTTCTATTACACATAAATATATTATGTAAACGGAAAAGTAGAAATTCCTTTTATTAATAAAACATGTATAAGATACATACTAAATGATATGCTCTAGGGCATACTACTAACAGTTTAGTAATTCATTTCTGAATGAGTACCATTTTGATTATGTATGAAATGTATGAATGAAAATTTGAGTTTGAAATATTGAAATAAGAATTGAGATTGAGAAAATTTTATACATATTTGAAATTATTGTTGAGAATTTTAAAAGGTGGAAATCGTCAAAATTATGAATAAATTAGGGGAAACTCTATCAGTTTTTCTGACAAAATAATTGGAACAAATTTAATAAAATAAAATGTGATTAATTGCAATAAAATAAGATAAGTTAAGGCACTTTGGCATCGAGTGCGAGATGCTTTGCTCGGCTACACTGTAGACGGGTAAGGGGTGTCATAATTTATTTCCATATGAGGATGAAAATGGCCCCATGAAATCAATTCCCACACATCAAACAATTCAACTTCTAATATGGATTGTTTGGGCATCTCATCTCTCTTTGAAATATTGCCTACCCTTTGACACTTATCACACTCGCTTACAAAATCTCTTACATGTTTAAACATATTAGGCCAATAGAAACCTAATATCAAGACCTTTTCAATAGTTTTTGAGACACTATAATGACCACCATACTCAGAGAAATGGCGATGATAAATAACATCATTTATTTCTTCATCTGGTATATATCTCTTAATTATTCCATCATTACATCTCCTAAAAAAAAGAGGCTCTTCCCAAGAATAAAATTTAACATCATGCAAGAATCTTTTCTTTTGCTATCAAGATAAATCAGGTAGCAAGACACCACAAGACAAATAATTCACAATATCAGCAAACCATGAAAGTGCAGATTTCAACACATACAACTGCTCATTCATAAAAAAAAAAACTCATCAATTGGCACAATATCATCATCATTATTTTCAGTTTTTATCCTAGACAGATGATCAACCACCACATTCTCAACACCTTTTTTATCTCTTATTTCTAAATCAAATTCTTGAAGTAACAAAATCCATCTAATCAACCTAGATTTAGTTTCTTTCTTGCTCATTAAATACCTTATTGCTGCATGATCAGTAAAAACAATTACCTTTGAGTTGACCAAATAAGAACGAAACTTATTGAGTGCAAATACTACCGCTAGGAACTCCTTTTCAGTTGTAGCATAATTAACTTGAGCCTCATCAAGGGTTCGGCTTGCATAGTAAATGGCATAAGGTTTTCTATCTCTCCGCTGGCCAAGGATAGCTCCAACAGCAAACTCGCTTGCATTACACATGATTTCGAATGGCAAAGTCCAGTCCAGAGGTTACATGATGGGAGCTGTTATTAATGTCATCTTTAACTTGCAAAAAGCATCCATACAATCTTGATTAAAATCAAATTTAACATCATGATTCAAAAGATTTGTTAAGGGTTTGGCTATTTTAGAAAAATCTTGAATAAATCGCTAGTAAAATCTAGCATGTTCAAGAAAACTCTGCACTCCTTTGACAGTGGTTGAGGGGGCATTTTTTCAATAATTTCTATCTTGGCTCTATCAACTTTTATTACCCTAGTTGAGGTCAAATGCCCTAAAACAATCCCCTCTTGGACCATGAAGTGGCATTTCTCCTATTTCAACACTAGATCATTATTAGCACACCTCTATAAAATTTTAGACAAATTAGTCAAGCATGAATCAAAATTAGTGCCACATACTGAAAAGTCATCCATGAAGACCTCCATAATTTCTTCAATAAAGTCAGAAAAAATGGCCATCATGCACCTTTGAAAAGTGGCAGGTGCATTACACAATCCAAATGTCATGCTTCGATAGGCAAAGGTGTCATAAGGATATGTAAAAGTAGTTTTCTCTTGGTCTTCTGGATGTATTGGAATTTGAAAAAATCCTGAGTATCCATCCAAATAACAAAAATAAGAATGCTTGGCTAATCTTTCTAACATTTAATTTATGAAGGGAGGGGAAAATAATCTTTTCTTATAGCGTTATTCAACTTCCTATAGTCTATGCACATTCTTTAACCTTTAACAGTTTAGTTGGTATCAATTCATTATTTTCATTTTGAACAACTGTCACTCAACTTTTTTTTGGTACAACATGCACAAGACTCACTCACTCACTGTCAGAAATAGGGCAAATAATTCCAGCAGCTAGTAATTTTAGGATTTCCTTTTTCACAACATCCTTCATTATAGGATTCAATCTTCTTTGGTGTTCAATAGAAGGTCTATTATTTTGCTCTAGGAAAATCCTATGCATACAAACTGTTGGACTCCCTTTATATCATCAATTATATAGCCCAAAACTCTCCTATATTCTCTCAAAACTCTCAAAAATTTGTCAATTTCAATATTAGTCAAAGATGTATTAATTATAACAGGATATGTTTCATTGGGTCCAAGAAAAGCATACCTTAGGTTGGAAGGAAGAGGTTTAAGATCTACCTTTGGGGCATCCTCTACCTTTAATGATGGTGATTTATTCTTCAATGTTTGCACTTCTTCAAGCTTAAAAATTGTAGCTTTAGGGTGTGGTGGTGAGCTCTCTAAGTGTTGTGCAAGCAGCTATGTGTGGGTTGTCATCATTAATGCTCCCACTATGGATTAAGCAATTTTCTAGTGGGTCTTGTGGATAGCGTTTTCTGAAATGCTCTTGAACAATCTCATCAATAATGTTGACCCATAAACAAGACCCAACTTCTTCATGTTTCCTTTTCATGGCTGGATTGATATTGAATATCATTTGATCATTTCCCAAAATGAGAGTCAATTTCTCACCCTTTACATCAATTAATGCACCAATTATGGCCAAAAATGGTCTTCCCAACAAGATAGGAATTTTTGTGTCTTCTTCCATATCTAAAATGATAAAATCCACCAGAATGTAGAATTTTCCAACCTTGATAGGCACATTTTCTAGAATTCCTTCTGTATACTTAGTTGAATGTTCAGCCAATGAAAGATACATATTGGTGGGCTTCAACTCTCCCATATTCAGCTTCTCATATATTGAAAAAGGTATTAGGATGATGCTAGCTCTGAGGTCACATAAGGCATTTTCCACACAATTATTATCGATATGACAAGGAATGGAAAATACACCCGGATCCTTAAGTTTGGGAGGTAACTTGTTTTGAATTATAGCACTTCATTGCTCTTCCAAGTTGATAGTATCATAATCCTCTAGCCTTCTTTTGTTGATAAGAATCTCCTTCAAGAACTTGGCATAAGTTGGCATTGGGGATAGTGCCTTAGTGAATGGCACATTGATATATAACTTCTTTAGCACTTCAAGGAACTTGCCAAATTGTTTGTCTATTTTATGCT